>NC_056430.1:54415026-54737526 GCF_018296145.1 Oncorhynchus tshawytscha
GTACTATTGTCTACACTGTAGAATAATAGTGAAGACATCAAAACTATGAAATAACACGTCGTGTTATGTAGTAACCAAAAAAGGGTTAAATCAAAATATATTTTATATTTGAGATTCTTTAAAGTAGCCACCCTTCAGGGCTCCCGAGGGCGCAGGGGTCTAAGGCACTGCATCTCAGTGTTTGAGGCATCACTACAAACACCCTGGTTCGATTCCAGGCTGTATCACAACGGGTCATGATTGGGAGTCCCATAGGGCGGCGCACAATTGGCCCAGTGTCGTCCGGGTTTGGCCGGTGTAGGCCGTCATTGTAAATAAGAATTTGTTCTTCACTGACTTGCCTAGTTAAATAAAATAAAAATTGCCTTTCAACCAGCTTCATGAGGTATACCTGGTGACACCTGCTTTTTCAACAGTCTTGAAGGAGTTCCCACATATGCTGAACACTTGTTGGCTGCTTTTCCTTCACTCTGCGGTCCAACTCATCCCAAACCATCTCAATTAGGTTGAGGTTGTGGGATTGTGGAGGCCAGGTTATCTGATGCATCTGATGCAAGATTCTTTGGTCTGATGAAACCAAGATTGTACTCTTTGACCTGAATGCCAAGCGTCACGTCTGGAGGAAACCTGGCAGCATCACTATGGTGAAGCATGGTGGTGGCAGCATCATGCTGTGTGGATGTTTTTCAGCGGCAAAAAACAGAGAATCTTGTTTGTCATGGTCTGAGTGCGGGCTGTCATGTGCCTTTTACTGAGGAGTGACTTCTGTCTTGCCACTCTACCATAAAGGCCTGATTGGTGGAGTGCTGCAGAGATGGTTGTCCCTCTGGAAGGCTCTCATCTCCACAGAGCAACTGTGGAGCTGTCAGCGTGATTTTCGGATTCTTGGTCACCTGCCTGATCAAGGGGAAAGGGGATACCTAGTCAGTTGTACAAATGAATGCATTCAACTGAAATGTGTCTTCCGCATTTAACCCAACACTTCTGAATCAGAACGGTACGGAGGGCTGCCTTAATCGACATCCACGTCTTTGGCGCCCGGGGAACAGTGGGTTAACTGCCTTGCTCAGGGGAAGAACGGCAGATTTTTACCTTGTCAGCTCTGGGATTCGATTCAGCAACCTTTCGGTTACTGGCCCAACACTCCTACCCACCAGGCTACCTGCTGCCCCTAAGGCCCTTCTCCCCCGATTGCTCAGTTTGGCTGGGCGGTTCCAAAGTTCTTCCATTGAAGAATGATGGAGGCCACTGCGTTCTTGGGGACCTTCAATGCTGCAGACATTTTTTTGGTACCCTTCTCCAGATTTGTGCCCCGACACAACATGTCTCGGAGCTCTACGGACAATTCATTTGACTCCATGGCTTGGCTTTGACATGCACTGTTAACTGTTGGACCTTATGTCGACAGGTGTATGCCTTTCAAAATCATGTCCAATCAATTGAATCTACGTGCCGTGAATCATCACTGGAGGCGTCGTGCCATGGAGCATCACTGGAGGCTTCGTGCCATGGATAATCACTGGAGGCATCGGGCCATGGATCATCACTGGAGGCATCGGGCCATGGATCATCACTGGAGGCTTCGAACGTGGAGCCGGAACAGGTCACACCGGACATAGGAGACGTACTGGTAGCCTAGTGAGTGGAGCTGCCACAACAAGTCCTGGCTGGATACCCACTCTTGCTCGGTGAGAGTGAAGAGCTGGCACAAGACGCACTGGGCTATGACGGCGCACTGGAGGCATAGTGCGTAGAGCCAGCGCAGGACACAATGGACCGTGTAGGCGCACCAGAGATCTGGAGCGCAGAGCTGGCATAACTCGTCCTGGCTGGATACCCCCCTTAGCCCGGCAAGTGCGGGGAGCTGGAACAGGCCGCACTGGGCTTTGCTGGCGAACCGGGGACACCATGCGTAGAGCTGGCGCAGGATAACCTGGGCCGAAAAGATGCACCGGAGGCCAGGAATGCTGAGCCGGCACAATCCGCCTGGCTGAATGCCCACTCTAGCACGGCCACTGCGGGGAGCTTGCACAGAGCACACTGGGCTGTGGCTGCGCACTGAAGGCATGGTGCGCAGAACCGGATAACACAGTGCTTGACCAGTCATTCTCTCCCCACGGTAAGCACGGGGAGTTGGCTCAGGTCTACAACCTGACTCCACCAATGGCCCCATGTACCCCCCAAATATTTTTTTGGGGGGGCTGCCTCTCGTGCTTGCTTCATTGCCGTGACTCCCTCGCTGCTTCCACCTGTTCCCATGGGAGGCGATCCCTTCCGGCCAGGATCTCCTCCCACGTCCAGGATCCTTTGCATTCCAGGATGTCCTCCCATGTCCAGTCCTGACCACGCTGCTTGGTCCGTTTGTGGTGGAATCTTCTATAACGGTTGTCGTCGGAAGGAGACCAAAGTGCAGAGTGGTAAGTGTTCATGATTCTTTAATTACTCAGAACACCAAACAAAACCAACAAAAAGAATAACAAACATCACGTTCTGCAGGCTTCAGAGCTAACAAAAAACAAGATCCCACAAACACCAAAAGGAGAATGACAACTTATATGTGATCCCCAATCAGAGACAACGATAAACAGCTGCCTCTGATTATGAACCACACTGGGCAAAAAAAAACAAAGAAATAGAAAACATAGAAATAAAGAAACTAGAATGCCCACCTTAGTCGCACCCTGGCCTAACCAAAATAGAGAATAAAAGCCTCTCTATGGCCAGGGCGTGACAGTTACGTTACAGCCTTATTCTGAAAATTGATTAATTCTGTTATGGCTAGGTGTCCCGCTAGCGGCACACCTCAACAACATCCGGTGAAATTGCAGAACGCGAAATTCAAATGACAGAAATATAAATATTTAACATTCATGAAAATACAAGTATTATACATCAAAATAAATCTTAATTTCTTGTTAATCCAGCCGCTGTGTCAGATTTCAAAAAGGCTTTACGGTAAAAGCACACAATGTGATTATCTGAGGACAGAGCCTCGCATATAAAAGCATGAAAAACATATTTCAACCAGGCAAGTGCGCCACGAAAGTCAGAAATAGCGATATAATAAATGCCTTACCTTTGATCTTCTTTTATCGTCCCAGATAGATCACAAATGGTCCTTTTGTTCGATAATGTCCTTCTTTTTATCCCCAAAAACTCCGTTTAGCTGGCACGCTTCAGTCAATAATCCACCGGTTTCCCTCCATTAAAATGCATACAAAATGAATCCCAAACGGTACTAATAAACTTCTCCAAACAAGTCAAACAACGTTTATAATCAAACCTTAGGTACCCTAATACGTAAATAAACGATAAAATTTAAGACAGAGAATCGTTATTGTCTTTACCGGAGAAAAACAACAAAGAACGCGCCCTCATCCACACGCATAAAAACACTACAGCAAAAATGGGAGCTACCTAGAAAAACTACAAATTCTAGCTCATTTTTCCAAAAACTAGCCTGAAACTCTTTCTAAAGACTGTTGATATCTAGTGGAAGCCCTAGGAACTGCAATCTGTGAGGATTTTCCCTCATAATTTAAATGACAGCCATTGTAAACAGTGGTAGGCTGAATTATTTGGGGGAGGGGGTGGTTTGTCCTCTGAGTTTCGCCTGCCAAATCAGTTCTGTTATACTCACAGACATTATTTTAACAGTTTTAGAAACTTTAGAGTATTTTCTATTCACATCTCCCAATTGCATATCCTAGCTTCTGGGCCTGTAATGTCCGTCGTTCGAATGAGACCAAGATGCAGCGTGAGGTAGGTTACTCATATTCTTTAGTGATAACCAAGAAAAACAAGAAAGAGACAACCAATGAAACATACAGCCTTGTAGGGCTCAACAGCAACAATACAAGAACAAGATCCCACAACATAGGTGGGAAAAAAGGCTATCTAAGTATGATCCCCCCCAAAGGTGCGGACTCCGGCCGCAAAACCTGAACCGATATGGGAGGGTCCGGGTGGGCATCTATCCTTGATTGAGGCTCCGATGTGGGACGCAGACCCCGCTCCACCTCTGGCTCACCCCACTTTGGTGGTGCCTCTGGCGCGGGGACACTCGGCGCCGACCCCGGACCGGGGACCCTCGTCGCGGGGGGCCCAGGACCGGGGACCGTCGCTCGGGGCTCCGGACCGGGGACCGTCGCAGGAGGCTCCGGACCGGGGACCGTCGCGGGAGGCTCCGGACCGGGGACCGTCGTGGGAGGCTCCGGACCGGGGACCGTCGCTGGAGTCTCCGGACCGGGGACCGTCACTGGAGTCTCCGGACCGGGGACCGTCGCTGGAGTCTCCGGACCGGGGACCGTCGCTGGAGGCTCAGTGCCATGGATCCTCACTGCAGGCTCTGAGCCATGGTTCATCACTGGAGGCTACGTGCCATGGATCATCACTGGAGGCTTCGTGCAATGGATCATCACTGGAGGCTTCGTGCCATGGATCATCACTGGAGGCTTCGTGCCATGGATCATCACTCTGGAGGCTTCGTTTGTGGAGCTGGCACAGGATATACTGGGCCGTGGAGACGCACTGGATGTCTGGGGGTGAGATGGCACAACCCGTCCTGGCTGGCAGCTTACCCTAGCCCGGCAACTGCGGGGCGTCGGAACAGGACGCACTGGGCTGTGAAAGTGCACCGGAGACACAGTGTGCAGAGCCGCATAACATGGGGCCTGACTAGTCACACTCTCCCCACGGTAAGCCCGGGGAGTTGGCTCAGGTCTATAACCTGACCGCCAATCTCTCCGTGTGCCCCCCTCAAAAAATTGTGGGGGGCTGCCTCTCGTGCATGCTTCGTTGTGCCAACTCCTCATATCTTCGCCGTTCTGCTTTTGCTGCTTCCATTTCCTCCTTAGGACGGCAATATTCTCCAGCCTGCGCCAAGAGTCCCTTGGCTTCCAGTATCTCCTTCCATGTCCACTCCTCCAGAAAACGCCATGAGTTTGAAGGAATTGGATCTCCGTAGAGCTCTGAGACAGGATTGTGTTGAGGCACAGATCTGGGGAAGGGTGCCAAAAAATGTCTGCAGCATTGAAGGTCTCCAAGAACACAGTGGCCTTCATCATTCTTAAATGGAAGAAGTTTGGAACCACCGCCTTGCCAAATTGAGTAATTAGGAGAGATAGGCCTTGGTTAGGGAGTTGATCAAGAACCCTATGGTGAATCTGACAGAGCTCTTGAGTTCCTATGTGGAGATGGAAGAACCTTCCAGAAGAACAATCATCTCTGCAGCACTCCACCAATAAGGCCTTTATGGTAGAGTGGTAAGATGGAAGCCACTCCTCAGTGAAAGGCACATGACCACATCAATTGCCTGGTACCTCTGCACATCGACTAGGTACAGGTACTGGTGTATATAGCCAAGTTGTCATTACTCATTATGTATTTATTATGACTTGTTTTGTTTTTCTATTATTTCTCTATTTATTTATCTCTGCATTGTTGGGTACACCTGCAGTTTATGAAGTATATAATGAATACAATTTGATTTGATAGTGACATTGACATTTTTTTCAATTCATATACAGTGCCAATCAAAAGTTTGGACACACCTACTCATTCAAGAGTTTTTCTTTGTTTTACTATTTTCTACATTGTATAATAAGAGTGAAGATATAAAACTATGAAATAACACATACAGTTGAAGTAGGAAGTTTACATACACCTTAGCCAAATACATTTAAACTCAGTTTGTCACAATTCTTGACATTTAATTAATCCTAGTATAAAAATCCCTGTCTTAGGTCAGTTAGGATCACCACTTTATTTTAAGAATGTGAAATGTCAGAATAATAGTGGAGAGAATTATTTATTTCATCTTAAATGTCTTTCATCACCTTCCCAGTGGGTCAGAAGTTTACACACACTCAATTAGTATTTGGTATTTTGGTCCATTCCTCCTTACAGAGCTGGCGCAACTGAGTCAGGTTTGTAGGTCTCCTTGCTCACACACGCTTTTTCAGTTCTGCCCACAAATGTTCTATAGGATTGACATCAGGGCTTTGTGATGGCCACTCTAATACCTTGACTTTGTTGTTCTTAAGCCAATTTGCCACAATTTTGGAAGTTTGCTTAGGGTCATTGTCTATTTGGAAGACCCATTTGTGACCAAGCTTTAACTGATGTCTTGGGATGTTGCTTCAATATATCCACATAATCTTCCTCCCTCATGATGACATCTCTTTTGTGAAGTGCACCAGTCTCTCCTGCAGCAAAGCACCCCCACAACATGATGCTGCCACCCCTGTGCTTCACGGTTGGGATGGTGTTCTTCGGCTTGTAAGCCTCCCCCTTTTTCCTCCAAACATAACGATGGTCATTATGGCCTATTTTTGTTTCTTCAGACCAAAGGACATTTCTCCAAAAAGTATGATCTTTGTCCCCATGTGCAGTTGCAAACCATAGTCTGGATTTTTTATGGCAGTTTTGGAGCAGTAGCTTCTTCCTTGCTGAGCGGCCTTTCAGGTTATGACGATATAGGACTTGTTTTACTGTGGATATAGATACTTTTGTACCCGTTTCCTCCAGCATCTTCACAAGGTCCTTTGCTGTTGTTCTGGGATTGATTTGCACTTTTGCACCAAAGTACCTTCATCTCTAGGAGACAAAACGCGCCTTCTTCCTGAGCGGTATGACGGCTGCGTGGTCCCATGGTGTTTATTCGTGCGTACTATTGTTTGTACAGATGAACATGGTACTTCAGGCGTTTGGAAATTGCTCCCAAGGATGAACCAGACTTGTGGAGGTCTACAATTCTTAGCTGATTTCTTTGGATTTTCCCATGATGTCAAGCAAAAAGGCAATGAGTGTGAAATACATCCCCAGCTACACCTCCAATTGACTCAAAGGATGTCAATTAGCCTAACAGAAGCTTCTAAAGCATGACATAATTTTGGGGAATTTTCCAAGCTGTTTAAAGGCACAGTCAACTTAGTGTATGTAAACTTCTGACCCACTGGAATTGTGATACAGTGAATTACAAGTGAAATAACCTCTCTGTAAACAATTGTTGGAAAAATTACTTGTGCCATGCACAAAGTAGATGTCCTAACCAACTTGCCAAAACCATAGTTTGTTAAGAAGACATTTGTGGAGTGGATGAAAAATGAGTTTTAATGATTCCAACCTAAGTGTATGTAAATTTCCGACTTCAACCGTAAGTGGGAACTCCTTCAAAACTGTTGGAAAAGCATTCCAGGTGAAGCTGGTTGAGAGAATTCCAAGAGTGTGCAAAGCTGTTATCAAGGCAGAAAGTGACTACTTTGAAGAATCTCAAATATAAAATACATTTTGATTTGTTTAACACTTTTTTGGGTTAGTTTTGATGTCTTCACTATTAATCTACAATGTAGAAAATAGTTTTTTTTTTTAATTGAGTAGGTGTGTCCAAAATTGTAACTGGTACTTTACATTGAAAAAAACATTTTGCGCACAAATTTGTTTACATCTCCGTTTTAGTGAGCATTTCTCCATTACCAAGTTAATCCATCCACCTGACAGGTGTGGTATATCAAGAAGCTGATTAAACAGCTTAATTATTACACCGGTGTACCTTGAGCTAGGGACAATAAAAGGCCACACTAAAATGTTAAATTTTGTCATAAAACACAATGCCACAGATGCCTTAACTTTTAAGGGAGTGTTCAATTTGCATGCTGACTGCAGGAATGCCCACCATAGCTGTTGCCAGACAATTGATTGGCAGTTTGTCTACCATAAGCCGCCTCCGAAGTCATTTTAGAGAATTTGTCAGTACGTCCAACCGACCTCACAACCGCAGACCAAATGTATGGCGTCATTTGGGTCAGGGTTTACCGATGTAAACGTTGTGAACAGAGTGCCCCGTGGTGGGGGGGGTTATTGTATGGACAGGCATACGCTACGGACAACGAACACATTTGCATTTTATCAATGGCAATTTGAATGCACAGAAAACCGTGATGAGAACCTGAGGCCAATTTTGAGTCCATTTTTTTTAAGGTATCTGTGACCCAAAGATGTATTTCTGTATTCCCAGTTAATATGAAATCCATAAATTAAAGCCTAATACATTTATTTTAATTCACAGATTTCCTCATATGAACTGTAACTCAGTAAAATTGTTGAAATTGTTGCATGTTCCGTTTATATTTTTGTTCAGTATAGTTATGTTGTCGGAAATATCAATTTTAAATCCACGAGGCAACACTAACACACCAATACCCATTTTAATATTTTAAAATACACATTGAAAAGCTGACAAAGACGAGAATTAAGATAATTTTGACTATATTTATAGAAATCCTGCCTCACTTTTGAAAGTAAGAGGAAGATTGTTCAAGCGACGTTTCTCCCAGTACTTGTTTTAAAACCGTTAGATTCAGTCTGTCACTCAGCACTGCGTTTTATCACTGGGGAGAATGTTCATACACATCACTGCATGTTGTATAGCTCTGTTTGGCTGGGAGTCTCTGACTACCAGAAAGGCCCAACATTGGCTACTTTTTTTATATACTGTAAAGCGGTTCTTCAGAGACTTCCCCGCTACCTCACCTCATGTATTAATTTGAGATCCAACCATTTTCAGACCTGCGGTTCTCCACTGAGCTGGGGAAAATGCTTTTAGTTTGTATGCCCACAGCTCATTGACTAGCTTTCAAGCCACCTTGAAGTTAGACTCGCTGGTTTCCATTGACAATTTCGATCAAGTTTAAGGGAGGTGATATGTGAGAGTTGTGTTTGTTTTTATTAATCTTGTTGTATTTCATTGTTTTGTTTTGATATTGTTATCTACCTGCCCTGCCCTTAACCTGAACCCGACTGTCCTATATCTCCCTGGAAACGAAGGTCCTTAAGCCCGGGGATCAACCACCTGTGTGTTATACAAGGCAAACAATTAATACCCCCATCCCCCTCTCCCCCCAGTCTATCCCCAGCCGGGCCCACTGTCCTTCCTTTTGATCTCGCTTGACTGGTTCAGCTGGGGGTTTTCTCACAGTGAAGCCACTCCTACATAGGCTATTACACACCACCACCATAAGCAGCCATGGTCAGCTGAGAAGACAGGCTGTTTGGATAGTGAGCTCATATGGATGTGCAGGTTGAAATCCTAACTTGAGATGCATGTGTGTTATTAACTTTTTCCCAGGGGATTAAAGGGCACTTCACTCCAACACCAAAGTTGGACAGATGTATACAGATCTCAAAAGTCGTCTAATGTTAAGATCAAGGTTCCTTGCCAAAAATGAATAGAAAGGATAAGCACCAAATAAAATCTGAACATTACATGGTGCTTACCTTTTCCATTCATTATGTATTGTGGCATATAGCTGGATCCAGGGATGTAGTGGTAAAACAAATATGTGGGTAAACGCTGATCGCCGTTCAGATGAATAAAGTAACGCTCCCTATATTTTCAAAGCATTTTTCTGTCAAAAGCTAAACACTCAAAATAAAAAAAATAAAAGGTGCATGAACAAAAATGTTTCTTTAATTTACAATATGTAGAATCTATGAGAATGGAAAGGTTCAGAACTTTTGTGAAACATCAGAGCACAGTTGAAAAATATATGGCAAATAGATATCAAAACTGGATGGTGTTCAGAGATAGATGGGAGGATCCAGGGTTGTCACTCAATGCAAGCCATTTCGATCTACGGTATCCACAGATCAATTTATAAGTGAAGATGTCGGTCGGAACCGGTACCAGGACCACGCAGGTCCCCTAAAAAGGGAACCTTACATCTTAGAAGTTATTAATTGACGATTGTCGGAATTTCCTGTTCAGGATTTGAAATTCAATAACATAACTTTCCTAAACTTTTTTGCCGTGGTCCGCCAGCCAGAATGGTATAACCTATGGTCACATTGATCACTTCACCTCAAGTCGCTCTCCTACCATTGAAAATTAATAACCTCTGGCATTTCTTCAACTTTCCTCACTTTGTGTGAATATCCATGGTTAACATGTAATCAACCCCTATCCTCATGAGGGGATTTTTTTATTTTTTTTACACCATCTGAAAATGAACAGTTTCTTTATGCAAATAGAATACAGTCGATCAATTCCTCGTAAAAAAATAAAAGAATACCTAGAAGAACCAAATTCTTCCACAAACCACATCACAGTAGGTAATTAAAGCTCATTTTTTCGCAACCCAACTTCAAGATGAACACAGGAGCCAACATGCCATCTCCTCTTTTCACTTGTTCCTCGTCCGGTGCTCTTTTTACAATTATTCCTCGAGTCATTTCCAAAGAGAGAAACTCCATGGAGAAAGTGGTAAACCTATCCAAAAGGGGAGTCCATTCTATTGAAGGATCACAAAATGTTATATGTAATTTCATTCCTGCATGCTTTCTGCCCCATATCATGGCTTGGTGACTCTGAGGTAAAACGTTGTAGTAAATAATGTCTGGGGTCTCCACCTCACAGCGCTCGGCTGTTATTCCTGTACAGTAGATAAATCATGAAGGGACTCGGGTCGTAAATATACAGTGTCGAACGCGATAAAAAAGTCAAAACTATGGCGATGGTTACCTAACTGTAGTGTGATAAAGCCATGAAATAGGATGCCTATTGTTTTCATGAACAGGGTGAAGATATAATGGATGCAGTGACTAGAGCAATGATTAGAGCTGAGTAGACCAGAGGGTGAGTTAAGAGTCTTGGGATGAGGCCTGTTAAACAAAAACACAATCACAGCAGACAAGAGCATAGATCATTTGGAGATAATCATCAACTTAGGGAGGATGTTAAAAACAACCACCATTAATTTATCTGCATCTTGGATGTGGAAGAACATTTTTAAATGATTGGTAGATGTTTCAAACAGTTCAGATACTGCCTAAGCCCCAATAGTGTATTTGTCCACATCAAAGTGCCACAGACATTCATCACATTGGCGTGACTTTCAGATCTTGATATAAAGAAAACACAATGTGAATGTCGTAAAACGAAAGAGCAAATCACAACTCATGAGTAAAACAAACACATTTAAGCATATAATCCAGGTGGCTTGGCAACAACAAGAGGTTTTGTTTAATTCAAATCACAAAAACATTCTGTATCCTCATTTTACAACAGACTACCCACATACCTAGCCCTGGTAATCTAACACCACTTCCCCCCTTTAGGGGTGAAAGCAGAAAGAATGAAAATCTATCGTTTCCAGATCAGTGGAGGGGGAAAAGAGCGAGGGAAAGAGGAGGTATATTGTGACCTTCTCTAAATCCTCTCGGAAGGTCCTTCCCCTTCCTCCACCCATCCCTCCCTCTCTTCCATCCACACACACACACACACACACACACACACAAACACACACACGCTATGTCTTGCCAAGCACCTGTCCGCAGGTATGAAATTAGAGAGATTGTACTCTTTCAACTGCCGCTGTGCCCTACCTGAACACAAAGCCTTTCAGCCTCACCTGCCCCTGCCTCATCCTTCTGTCTCTTATCTCTCCATCCGTACTTATCTTTCCCGCCCGCACTCTGTACTCCCGTTTTCTCCTTTTCTTTCATCAGCAATATCTCAATCCAAATTACGGGCTGCAATCGGAGCAAAATGATGGGAATGATGATTAGAATTTTACATGGGTGTCTGCAATATTGGAAGCACTTTGAATGGACACAAAACACACTCTCTAGTATTGGCCCTGAGGTGGTTCGCTTCGGTGGTCATAAGAATGCTGGGTAAGCAAGGGTCTGGGACTTGCAGACAAACTTGGCATAGCTGTGTTTTTTTTATCTCTCTCTGAGAAACTTGCTCTTGCTTTGAATCCTGGTTCCTTTGTGTTGCTTTGTAAAACACGGCATATCCATAATCCAAAATGTTTTATTCGTCCCCTATTCATCTCTCTTTATCCTACAATGACCTGAAAACAAAAGAAAGTCAAAGCAATTTGGCTGATGCCTACTGGAAACTGCTATCACCTGCCCAGTTTTTACATCCCAGATAAAGGAAAAGAGACTAGGAGAAGACACCACTCGAGAATACTGAGATGCTCAAGAGATACCCATTTGAAGACAAAAAACAATACTGAAAATTGGTGTGTGTGGTTATGGTTAGAAGAGATGCAGCTGCACATATGGAAAAGATGCAGAAGGATTTTACAAGATTCTTATACAGTTGAAGTCGGAAGTTTACATACACTTTAGCCAAATACATTTAAACTCAGTTTTTCACAATTCATGACATTTAATCCTAGTAAAAATTCCCTGTCTTAGGTCAGTTAGGATCATAAGAATGTGACATGTGACATAATAGTCGAGAGAACGATTTCTTTCAGCTTTAATATCTTTCCCAGTGGGTCAGAAGTTGACATACACTCAATTAGTATTTGGTAGCATTGCCGTTAAATTGTTTAACTTGGGTCAAACGTTTCGTGTAGCCTTCCACAAGCTTCCCACAAAAAGATGGGTGAATTTTGGCCCATTCCTCCTGACAGAGCTGGTGTAACTTAGTAAGGTCTGTATGCCTCGTTGCACGCACATGCTTTTTCAGTTCTGCCCACAAATGTTCTCTAGGATTGAGGTCAGGGCTTTGTGATGGTCACTCCAGTACCTTGACTTCGCTGTCCTCAATTAAGCCATTTTGCCACAACTTTGGAAGTATGCCTGGGATCATTGTCCATTTGGAAGACCCATTTGCGACCAAGCTTTAACTTCCTGACTGATGTCTTGAGCTGTTGCTTCAATATATCCACATCATTTTCCTTTCTCATGATGCCATCTATTTTGTGAAGTGCACCAGTCCCTCCTGCAGTAAAGCACCCCCACAACATGATACTGCCACCCCTGTGCTTCACGGTTGGGATGGTGTTTTTCGGCTTGCAAGCCTCCCCCTTTTTCCTCCAAACATAACAAGTCATTATGGCCAAACAGTTATACTTTTGTTTCATCAGACCAGAGGACATTTCTCCAAAAAGTATGATCTTTGTCCCCATGTGCAGTTGCAAACCGTAGTCTGGCTTTTTATGGGGGTTTTGGAGCTGTGGCTTCCTCCTTGCTGAGCGGCCTTTCAGGTTAGGTCGATATAGGACTCGTTTTGCTGTGGATATAGATACTTTTGTACCTGTTTGCTCCAACATCTGCACAAGGTCCTTTACTGTTGTTCTGGGATTGATTTGCACTTTTCGCACCAAAGTACGTTCATCTCTAGGAGACACAACGCGTCTCCTTCCTGAGCGGTATGACGGCTGCGTGGTCCCATGGTGTTTATAGAAATGTACTATTGTTTATACAGATGACCGTGGTACCGTCAGGATTTGGAAATTGCTCCCAAGGATGAACCAGACTTGTGGAGGTCTACAATTTATTTTCTGAGGTCTTGGCTGATTTCTTTGGATTTTCTGATGATGTCAAGCAGAGGCACTGAGTTTGAAGGTAGACCTTGAAATACATCCACGGGTACACCTCCAATTGAATCAAATGATGTCAATTAGCCTATTAGAAGCTTCTAAAGCCATGACATAATTTTCGGGAATTTTCCAAGCTGTTTAAAGGGAAAGTCAACTTTGTGTATGTTAACTTCTGACCCACTGGGATTGTGATACAGTGAATTATAAGTGAAATAATCTGTCTGTGAACAATTGTTGGAAAAATTGCTGCCACGGGATTTTTCTGTTGAAGGAGAGGCGGACCAAAACGCAGCGTGGTTATATAGATACATCTTTAATAAAGATGAAACTAGAACAATATACAAAAACCGTGAAAAACCGAAAACAGCCCTATCTGGTGTAACAAACACAAAGACAGGAACAATCACCCACAAAACCCAACACAAAACAGGCTACCTAAATATGGTTCCCAATCAGAGACAATGACTAACACCTGCCTCTGATTGAGAACCATATCAGGCCCAAACACAGAAACAGACAAACAAGACATCCAACATAGAATGCCCACTCAGATCACACCCTGACCAAACAAAACATAGAACATACAAAGCAAACTATGGTCAGGGTGTGACAAATACTTGTGTCTTGCACAAAGTAAATGTCTTAACTGACTTGCCAAAACTATAGTTTGTTAAGAAGAAATTTGTGGGGTGGTTGAAAAACGAGTTTTAATGACTCCAACCTAAGTTTATGTAAACTTCAGACGTCAACTGTATGTTCTACCTGGAACTTCTAAACAATACATATAGTAGCATAATATCTTACTTATATGGGTGGGTAACATTTAGACATAATAGAAATGTTACATTGTATAAAAATGTATTGTACAAAAAAAAACATAAAATAGTCATGTGATCTTAACTTTCTAAGGTTTCAAAGCACTTGCATACCATTGTCTGACATCATTGATGCACGCAACGTCACACTTATTGAAGAAAGAAGCAAAGTCTGCCACCAACTTTTCCTTTCATATCGATAGCTGTCAACTTGTTGCGAAGTAAGAATATCAAATGTTAGTTGTGAGAGAGAGGAGGAGTATGGAAGTATGATTGAGGAGAGAAAGGAGAAGAGAGGAAGAAAGAGGAGTTGTGGGGTGAAGGAAGGTGAGAGAGGAGCAGACGGGAGGAAAAGAGAAGAAGGGAGGAGACAGGAGGAATAGGGAGAAAAGAAGAGGAGTATGGAGGAGAGAGGAGCAAGGAGGTGTGAGAGAGGAAAAGAGAGGACAAAACAACAGCTGTTGATGACTTCGCAAATGCTATACAGTGTATTTGGAAAGTATTCAGACCTTCCCTTTTTCCACATTTTGTTACATTACAACCTTATTCTAAAATGGATTAAATAAAAAAAAATCCTCATGAATCTACACACAATACTCCATAATGACAAAGCAAAAATAGGCTTTAAGAAATGTTTGCAAATGTATTAAATATTAAAAACAGAAATACATTATTTAGATACAGTAAGTTTTCAGACCCCTTGCTATAAGACTCGAAATTGAGCTCAGGTGCATTCTGTTTCCCATTGATCTTCCAGGAGATGTTTCTACAACTTGATTGTGGCCCACCTGTGGTAAATTCAATTGAATGGACATTATTTGGAAAGGCACACACCTGTCTATATAAGGTGCCACAGTTGACAGTGCATGTCAGGGCAAAAACCAGGCCATGAGGTGGAAGGAATTGTCCGTAGAGCTCTGAGGCAGGATTGTGTCGAGGCACAGATCTAGGGAAGGGTACCAAAAATGTCTGCTGCATTGACGGTCCCCATGAACACAGTGGCCTCCATCATTCTAAAATGGAAGAAGTTTGGAACCACCTAGACACTTCCTAGAGCTGGCCGCCCGGCCAAACTGAGCAATCGGGATTGCTCGGGGGATTGCACAATTCCAGTAACCTCCAAACGAGCTTCAGTGCCATACAACGCTCCTTCCGTGGCCTCCAACTGCTCTTAAACGGCAGTAAAACTAAATGCATGCTTTTCAACCGTTCGCTGCCCGCACCTGCCCGCCCGACTAGCATCACTACTCTGGACGGTTCTGACTTAGGATATGTGGACAACTACAAATAACTAGGTGTCTGGCTAGACTGTAAACTTTCCTTCCAGACTCATTTTTTTAAATATTTTTTTTAATTTTTTTTATTCACCTTTATTTAACCAGGTAGGCCAGTTGAGAACAAGTTCTCATTTGCAACTGCGACCTGGCCAAGATAAAGCATAGCAGTGTGAGCAGACAACACAGAGTTACACATGGAATAAACAATTAACAAGTCAATAACACAGTAGAAAACAAAGGGGGGAGTCTATATACAATGTGTGCAAAAGGCATGAGGAGGTAGGCGAATAATTACAATTTTGCAGATTAACACTGGAGTGATAAATGATCAGATGGTCATGTACAGGTAGAGATATTGGTGTGCAAAAGAGCAAATAAATAAATAAAAACAGTATGGGGATGAGGTAGGTGAAAATGGGTGGGCTATTTACCAATAGACTATGTACAGCAGCAGCGATCGGTTAGCTGCTCAGATAGCTGATGTTTGAAGTTGGTGAGGGAGATAAAAGTCTCCAACTTCAGCGATTTTTGCAATTCGTTCCAGTCACAGGCAGCAGAGTACTGGAACGAAAGGCGGCCAAATGAGGTGTTGGCTTTAGGGATGATCAGTGAGATACACCTGCTGGAGCGCGTGCTACGGATGGGTGTTGCCATCGTGACCAGTGAGCTGAGATAAGGCGGAGCTTTACCTAGCATGGACTTGTAGATGACCTGGAGCCAGTGGGTCTGGCGACGAATATGTAACGAGGGCCAGCCGACCAGAGCATACAGGTCGCAGTGGTGGGTGGTATAAGGTGCTTTAGTGACAAAACGGATGGCACTGTGATAGACTGCATCCAGTTTGCTGAGTGTTGGAAGCCATTTTGTAGATGACATCGCCGAAGTCGAGGATCTGAAGGATAGTCAGTTTTACTAGGGTAAGCTTGGCGGCGTGAGTGAAGGAGGCTTTGTTGCGGAATAGAAAGCCGACTCTTGATTTGATTTTCGATTGGAGATGTTTGATATGAGTCTGGAAGGAGAGTTTGCAGTCTAGCCAGACACCTAGGTACTTATAGATGTCCACATATTCAAGGTCGGAACCATCCAGGGTGGTGATGCTAGTCGGGCATGCGGGTGCAGGTAGCGATCGGTTGAAAAGCATGCATTTGGTTTTACTAGCGTTTAAGAGCAGTTGGAGGCCACAGAAGGAGTGTTGTATGGCATTGAAGCTTGTTTGGAGGTTAGATAGCACAGTGTCCAATGACGGGCCGAAAGTATATAGAATGGTGTCGTCTGCGTAGAGGTGGATCAGGGAATCGCCCGCAGCAAGCGCAACGTCATTGATATATACAGAGAAAAGAGTCGGCCCGAGAATTGAACCCTGTGGCACCCCCATAGAGACTGCCAGAGGACCGGACAGCATGCCCTCCGATTTGACACACTGAACTCAGTCTGCAAAGTAATTGGTGAACCAGGCAAGGCAGTCATCCGAAAAACCGAGGCTACTGAGTCTGCCGATAAGAATATGGTGATCGTCATATTAAACATCTCCAATCCAAAATTAAATCTAGAATCGGATTCCTATTTCGCAACAAAGCCTCCTTCACTCACGCCGCCAAACATACCCTCGTAAAACTGACTATCCTACCGATCCCCGACTTCGGCGATGTCATCTACAAAATAGCTTCCAACACTCTACTCAGCAAACTGGATGCAGTCTATCACAGTGCCATCCGTTTTGTTACCAAATTACCTTATACCACCCACCACTGCGACCTGTATGCTCTAGTCGGCTGGCCCTCGCTACATATTCGTCGCCAGACGCACTGGCTCCAGGTCATCTATAAGTCTATGCTAGGTAAAGCTCCACCTTATCTCAGTTCACAACACCCACCCATAGCACACGTTCCAGCAGGTATATCTCACTGATCATCCCCAAAGCCAACACCTCATTTGACCGCCTTTCCTTCCAGTTCTCTGCAAAAATCGCTGAAGTTGGAGACTGATTTCCCTCACCAACTTTAAACATCAACTAGCTGAGCAGCTAACCGATCGCTGCAGCTGTACATAGTCCATCTGTAAATAGCCCACCCAATCTACCTACCTCATCCCCATACTGTTTTTATTTGATTTACTTTTCTGCTCTTTTGCACGCCAGTATCTCTACTTGCACATCATCATCTGCTCATTTATCACTCCAGTGTTAATCTGCTAAATTGTAACTATTCCTATGGCCTATTTATTGCCTACCTCCTCATGCCTTTTGCACACACTGTATATGGACTTTCTTTTTTCTACTGTGTCATTGATTTGTTTATTGTGTTATTGGCTTGTTTATCGTTTACTCCATGTGTAACTCTGTGTTGTTGTCTGTGTCACACTGCTTTACTTTATCTTGGCCAGGTTGCAGTTGCAAAATAAAATAAATAAATAAATAAACATCACAGAAAAATATTACAATATTTTGTTTACATTTTGTGAAAAATATTACAATTACTGCAATCAAAATCCAAACACTTTCGCAAGCCCAAACTTAGGCCGACATGTTTGAAACACTTGCAGGAGTTTGATATCACTTTTGACATAAGCTGCATCCCTTCTAGCCACAACCCTGTGTGTGACAAACCCAATATTCACCATTGGGTGTCAATAAAGTTGATTAAATTGTAGGTCAGATGTAGCTCAGATGTCAGATGTAGATGGTCAGTGAGATGGTCAGTGGGCTCCTATGTCTTTGCCAGTGGGCCCTCTATCTAACTCTATGGTCTCCTCCCAAAGGGCTGCCCAGCGGCCATGTTGTTGCCGCTGTTGCTCCCAGCCAGCAGTTCTAGTCTGCTCTGGGATCAGCTCTCACTTCTCCTTCACCCGCCTCTTTAATCTCTGCCATTAACACCAGGAGGCCGCACAGGGACCCTGACGAGGAATGTGATAAGTCACACTTTCACATAAATATTCCAACGATGTCAAAGGGAGATTTGAGCTAAGATTTGAGTTACAAGCATAGCTCCCCAGATACAGCCCTAAACACACAAAAAAAAAACACCCGGTGGTGATCCGCTCTGACTTTCGCATGTCAGGATCCCATTTGCAGCTCTGGGAAGCATCCCCTCCTGTTCGCAGAGGTCAAGTAAAATAATATGTGCGCAGATAAGTAAAGTCACTTGATATGGATATGTATCCAAATGACAGCAATGTAGGGAAAATACCCCCTGCTTTTTCTCTCTCTCTCTCACTCTTTGTCTCTAGTGGCAGATTCTTCAGGGCTCATGTTTCTGATCAAAGTAGGAATCCACAGTCGATTCCGGCTCACGGAACAGCAGAGGCAAGATGGCAGCTATGTCAATAACCGACATGCCCTCCACTGACATATACCACCACTGACCTACTCTGCACCCTTTTGTCCAATATTTTGATTAGAAACTATGCATTTCAGAGAGAGGTAGAAGAGATGACCTCGAAACCTTAAAGTGGGGTGTGTGTTTATGCGCGTGTGTGCATGCATTTATTCATGGGTGTGTGCGTGTGCCTGTGTTTATTAACCACTATGTAATTAGCATGAATACACTTAAAAGTGAGTTGTCTTATTAAGCTCAGGGACTGAGAACAGTTATGCCAAACCAGGAATCAAAGACTGATTTTAAACCCTAAATTGTCTGCTTGGTTGCTGTTTATTTATGAAAACATCAAACTGGCCTCAGACCAGTGCTTAGGGGCCACAACCCCCTACCAAACACTGTCCTGTTTAGAGTACAAAGGTAGGCTTATATTGAACCAGATATGCCTAATTACAACCCTCGAGGACCAGTGTGATGTTTCATTTAGGCTACACCTAAAGTGCAAAATAAAGCACCTAAAGTGCAGAGTAAAGTGCAGAGTAAAGCAGAAAGTGCAGAGTAAAGCAGAATAAAATGTATGTTTTGACAAAGTATGACAGATGGTCAGGGTCAGTGTAAAAGAAAAGTCATTTATTTGAGAAAAGGAGAGAGAAGAAATGGAGAGAAGAGGGAGAAAAGGGACAGGAAATGGAGAAGAGGGAGAAAATGGAGAGGAAATGGAGAAAAGAGGGAGCAGAAATGGCTATGGAAGTAGGCCAAATAAGAATTGATGGCAATTGATCAGACATGAATTAGCCATTGGTCTTGCCACTGCTGTCGAGAAGATATGTATCACCCACCTCTTTGACCTGGGCTTCTTGACAGCCTTCATCTGATGATCTGCTATCTGAACCTTCATGGTCCAGGGCCATCTGCAGCCTTGTCTTGAGCTCATCAGATGGACTGAAGCTCCTAACGTAGTCCTCTGGCTGCAATTCTGGAGGTCACAAAGCCTCCCATCTGATCTCTTCTGTAACTTCTTTCACAAAACTGATCCGCCGCTCTATGTCATCCAAAAGTTTGAGTAACAACCAGAAGACCCTGCACCTCTGATAGGCTTCTACATCATTATTCATGAAGCTGACAATTTGTCCAACCATGTTATCATGTAGAGCTATGAGGTTGTTCTTTCCCACTGAGAAACACTATGTGTCGCCGAACAGCTCAATTTTCTTCAAGGAGGTGATTTTCCTCCTGACTGGTCCAAATACCGGCCAGCCCAAGTTGGTGTTGGGTAGCCACTCTATAATCCTCTTTAGCTCCTTGGGCTTCTCTAGTTCCTTGGGTTCTCTAGTTCTTGGGCTTCTGTTGCTCCTGGAGCTTTTATTGCACCTGACATCTGTCAGGTCAGAGACCAATCTTTCCTGGATATCAGTTCCTCATACCTAGTGTTGCAAAGGAAGGGAATATTTTTGGAAACTACCAGAGTTTAGTAACTTTCAAGTTTGGGGGAGAATTTTATAAGATTACATTTTATACAATTGGGTACTTCAGATTATCACAGTGTCTTATCTCTGGCCCTCTGTGTGGCCTTATCATATGTAAAATATAACAAACAATCAAATGTATTTATTTGAAATTGTGTTTTTTTCCATTGGATAAAAGTTCCTCATACTGAGGAACCATGGGAAAGTAATTCTGCTTTGAAAGTTGATAAACTTGTAAACTCACTTTTGAGAAAATGGCCTTGAATGGTTTGGTATCTATTGAAGAGCTCCTCTTTGTCTACACCTATTCAGCATCGTTCACACCCTCTTAATCTTCAGCCCCACCCATCTTGTTTCGCCCTTGGAGCAGTCAGAGTCCACACTTGATGCTCTGGCCGATGATTTGTTTACCCACTGTATGGATAACATGAAAACAGCTGAACCAGCCCTGCTGGCAACAATTTCATTACACTTCTTTGCAGATGTTTACTGACACTGGCCATATTCAACACGTGATGTACACTTTAGCTTAAGACATGTAGCTAGCTAGGTAAACAATGAACCTAGCTAGGGTAAAAAAAAATGTAAAATCACATACGCCATGTAATGTTAGCTAACGAGCCAGCCAGCTGATGTTAGCTAGTTAAACAACAAGCAAACAGCTGTGGGATACGAATAACAACATCAGCTAGGGAGCCAGCCAGCTAACATTAGTTAGCTAGCTAACAGTACACTTTGCTTAAGACATGTAGCTAGCTAGCTAGGTAAACAATTAACCTAGCTAGGTAAACAATGTGTAAAATCACATGCCACGTAGCGTTAGCTAACATGCCAGCCAGCTAATGTTAGATAGTTAAACAACAATGAACATAGTGCCAAATCACGTCGTTAATACACTGCATGAATATGCTGGGAGCTAACCAACCAGGTTCAATGTTAGCTAGCTAACATTAGGCTGTAACTAGAAAAGCAAACAGCTCCGGAATACGAATAATAATGTCAGCTAACGTTAGCTAGCTAGCTAACAGTACACTTTAGCTTAAGACATGTAGCTAGCTAGGTAAACAATGAACCTAGCTAGGTAAACAACGTGTAAAATCACACGTCATGTAACGTTAGCTAACGAGCCAGCCAGCTAACGTTAGCTAGTTAAACAACAATGAACATAGTGCCAAATCATGTCTTTACTACACTGCATGAATATGCTGGGAGCTAACATTGTTATTATTATTCATTTAAAAGCAAGTCTGATTGATGCACCTGTGCGTCCATCTAAGTAAGATATTAAAAAAATTCCCATCCAAATCTGTCAGTTTAAGCATGGGCTGCGTCTCAATCCACCAGAGACAGCAGGGGGCGGCGAACACTGGCTGTCCTCTTATAAAAGGACAACCTGCCAGGCAATACAAATAATATCTACCCAATACACACATGTGTTCCAAGTTCTGCAATCAATGAGTCCAGCTCAAAACAAACAGAAAGGAGTGTGACGGCAGACATTACGCAATTCAGAGTAAGAGGTAACGAAACTCACATTGAACAAGACTTAGTCTTGTCAAAGAACGACAAGTTGACGGCTTGAAAGGCAAGTTTGCCTACACCAATGCTATTAAATGAATGACACATATTTGGAATGAATATGGACCTCTGCTATGGAGATAGAATGTTACATGAAGGTTGGCTAAACACACTGTCACTGTAAAAAATAATGCACACAACCTACGCTTGCCTATTCCTCCAGGGAAGCTTCACATTGTAGTGACTCGTAAAAAGATGTGCAGCAGCTGGCATTTTTGAGAAGCATTTGATAGTATACCGTATTGGCATTACCAGAGAATTTAAAACCTTATTTTGTAATAACATAGTATATGGGATTGATTTTAAGAAATTTTGCTTAATTAATTTTATTAATATTATGGTGTTTCTATTCAGAGAAAAGCAAAACCCTCAGGGTTTCCACTAGGATGGAACGGAAAAAATGGCTACAGGATTGGAGGATTTTTCTGTAAGAATATTAATATTATGGCTGAAAAATGAAAAACCCTCTGGGTTTCCGCTGGGATGGAACAGAAAATATGGCGCTGTACAACGTGACGCTCATAAATTCAGTGTTGTCAGTTTGTAAATTCAGAGCGTTTGCTCTCGGAGCGCACACCGGATGTTCGGGCCAAGGAGTAGGGTTGATTTGAGTGTTCTGGTCTTACAACGGCAGTCAAGCACCCAAGCCAATGTTGGCTAGCTTGCTAGGCTACTTCCAGACACAAATGAGAGCACTCTGTTTTCTTGTTAACCAGAGCTTTGGTGACTGTAACTGTGCTGCTGGAAACAATTCAATTACGCTTTTTTGCCAACGTTTACTGACACCGGCCATATTCAACCGGTGTTGAGAGCTCGTGAATTAATTATTCTGCGCTCTGGTACAGAGCACAGGCAAATTGTTATATGCTATGGAGGTACATTTGTGTCTTTTTGTCGAGAGCAAAACTTTTTTTATTTTCAATCAAAAATAATTGTTCTGAAAGCAAACTTTTTCCAACACAAAGGAAGTCATAGCAGACACCTACGAAGAAGGACTGTGTGATGATGGCATCTCAGGTAAGCAGCACTGGGCGTTCTTCCGTCCAACTTTGACATAGCTAGTAGTTAGCTCCTACAATTCAGTGTCGGTTCATAACATTCTACTGTATTACATACATACATACCGTAGACTGATAAATCATGCAATTATTATTCACAAGCTAAACAAACGCATTTAGCTATGAAAGCCTTTTCTGGCCATTTTCAGTTGAATTAATCTAACTTTCTTTCATGGCAACTCATAAGCAGGCAAGGTCATATGTTTCATAGTCGATATATAATTATATTTGATGACAGTGTAACGGTTAGCTTTTTTTACAGAAGGATGAAAGAACACAATATGTCTGCCAGGGAATGCTATTCTGATATGTCAGATGAAGAGTTAGACCAGAAAGTCAGCGCCATTAAGGCAAGGATGCCCCATGCGGGCTTTAGAATGATCAAAGGAAGTCTCTGAGCAATGGGCAATCATGTACAATGGCGAAGAGTTATGGAGTCTTTGCAGCGTGCAGATGGTGCAGGTATCATTGCAATTTTCCCATCGCCTAATGAACAACCACAATACCAGTCTGGCGTTAAGCTTTCTGTGCTGTATTGACGTATCCTGAAAATGACATCTGCTGCTTTAGATTGAACAGCCATATCTCAATTATTGTTTTCATATCTAGAGAAAATAATCTATTTTCTTTACTTTCAGAGAGCGAGCTGATCAAGGGGTTGAAAATGTAGATATTGCCAGATGTTCACTGTCCGTGGAACAGGCCGTGGAAGCTTTATTGCTGGCAAACGTGGGGGTTTTGGGGGTGACTAGAGAGATATACCTGCTGGAGCGTGTGCTACAGGTGGGAGATGCTATGGTGACCAGCGAGCTGAGATAAGGGGGGACTTTACCTAGCAGGGTCTTGTAGATGACATGGAGCCAGTGGGTTTGGCGACGAGTATGAAGCGAGGGCCAGCCAACGAGAGCGTACAGGTCGCAATGGTGGGTAGTATATGGGGCTTTGGTGACAAAACGGATTGCACTGTGATAGACTGCATCCAATTTGTTGAGTAGGGTATTGGAGGCTATTTTGTAAATGACATCGCCAAAGTCGAGGATTGGTAGGATGGTCAGTTTTACAAGGGTATGTTTGGCAGCATGAGTGAAGGATGCTTTGTTTCGAAATAGGAAGCCAATTCTAGATTTAACTTTGGATTGGAGATGTTTGATATGGGTCTGGAAGGAGAGTTTACAGTCTAACCAGACACCTAAGTATTTGTAGTTATCCACGTATTCTAATTCAGACCCGTCCAGAGTAGTGATGTTGGACAGGTTGGTAGGTGCAGGTAGCGATCGGTTGAAGAGCATGCATTTAGTTTTACTTGTATTTAAGAGCAATTGGAGGCCACGGAAGGAGAGTTGTATGGCATTGAAGCTTGCCTGGAGGGTTGTTAAAACCTCTTAAGGATAGGGCTGATTGCTGCCCCCTTTGGGGTGATTGGGTGCCCATAGTAAACAGAAAAAAAATCTGTCAAAAATTGCTAATATATGCATATAAAAATTATTATTGAATAGAAAACACTCTAAAGCTTCTAAAACCGTTTAAATTATGTCTCTATGTAAAGCAGAACTCTCAGGGCACTCATTCTCCCAAACTCTCTCTTGTCATCATAAAAGTTGGCCCAACTTTGACGTCATCGCCCCCACCCTTCCCAAGCACTTACAGTCCTGGGAACAGTTCCTATCTCTTCAGCGCGATGTCTGCTTTCAATGGGGCTTCTCATTGCGAGAATCGCCTCACGAGGGTTTTGGCGGGCCGAAACCTTGCGGTCACGGGAGAAAACAGGCTACTCTCATGCGCGCTCTGTCTTTGTTCCAAGATTGATTAAACGACTCGTGTGTTTCTCTTCGTCCTGAGAATTGCTGTGAAGCTAGATAACATGCTAATGCTGTGTTCTGAACATAGTTTTACAAGTTTAGTCGACATATAATATGTAATTTCGACGTTTTGGTGCGCACCCACTTGAATTTTGGCTGCATTTCAACCGAAATGTGTCGTGTTTGATCACCGAAAGACACAGACTTCCAAACTAAAGCTGTTTTTGGTAAGTATAAACCCTTCCAGGTCTACTGATGGAAGAACAGCAAAGGTAAGGGAATATTTATGTGTTTATTATGGGTTTCTGTGGACTCCGAAGTAGAGGAGCCAAAATGCTAATTCCTGAGCGCCGACTCATATTATAGCCTAGTGAACGAAATCTGTAACATTAAAAATAAAAGTAACACAGCGATTGCATTTAGAAGAAATTTATCTTTCTATACATATGTAGAACATGCATATTTAGTCTAAGTTTATGTTGTGTATTCCATGTTAGCTGACGGCATATGGCGGAGCTATCGTCATTTCTCCGGACATTTGAGTAGCATTTTTTTGAACATGCCGTCATTGTAAACAGATTTATGGATATATATATAGCATATTATTGAAAAAAAAAAATGTACTGTGTAACATGTTATATTACTGTCATCTGATGAAGATTTCAAAAGGTTAGTGCAATTATTTTTCTTTTAATCCTGCGTTTGGTGATTGCATATTTTGTGGAATTTGGCTATGGACATTAGCTTGGTCTTCGGTGTGTCTTCGGTGGTGGTTTGACATAAATATGTGCTATGTTTTCGAAGTAAAACATTTTAGAAATCTGACTTGCTGGCTAGATAAACAAGTTGTTTATCTTTCATTTGAGCTATTGGACTTGTTAATGTGTGGAGGTTAAATATTTTTAAGAATATTTTTTGCGTTCCATGCGCCACATTCCAGCTGACGGTGGGAGGGCTGGTTCCCAATTGGGACTCAACATGCTTAACAGGTTTTAACACAGTGTCCAAAGAAGGGCCGGAAGTATACAGAATGGTGTCGTCTGCGTAGAGGTGGATCAGAGACTCACCAGCAGCAAGAGCGACCTCATTGATGTATACAGAGAAGAGAGTCGGTCCAAGAATTGAACCCTGTGGCACCCCCATAGAGACTGCCAGAGGTCCGGACAGCAGACCCTCCGATTTGACACACTGAACTCTATCAGAGAAGTAGTTGGTGAACCAGGCGAGGCAATCATTTGAGAAACCAAGGCTGTCGAGTCTGCCGATGAGGATGTGGTGATTGACAGAGTCGAAAGCCTTGGCCAGATCAATGAATACGGCTGCACAGTAATGTTTCTTAACGATGGCGGTTAAGATATCGTTTAGGACCTTGAGAGTGGCTGAGGTGCACCCATGACCCGCTCTGAAACCAGATTGCATAGCAGAGAAGGTATGGTGAGATTCGAAATGGTCGGTAATCTGTTTGTTGACTTGGCTTTCGAAGACCTTAGAAAGGCATGGTAGGATAGATATAGGTCTGTAGCAGTTTGGGTCAAGAGTGTCCCCTTTGAAGAGGGGGATGACCGCAGCTGCTTTCCAATCTTTGGGAATCTCAGACGACACGAAAGAGAGGTTGAACAGGCTAGTAATAGGGGTGGCAACAATTTCGGCAGATCATTTTAGAAAGAAAGGGTCCAGATTGTCTAGCCCGGCGGATTTGTAGGGGTCCAGATTTTGCAGCTCTTTCAGAACATCAGCTGAACGGATTTGGGAGTAGGAGAAATGGGGAACGCTTGGGCGAGTTGCTGTTGGGGGTGCAGTGCTGTTGACCGGGTAAGGAGTAGCCAGGTGGAAAGCATGGCCAGCCGTAGAAAAATGCTTATTGAAATTCTCAATTATGGTGGATTTATCAGTGGTGACAGTGTTTCCTATCTTCAGTGCAGTGGGCAGCTGGGAGGAGGTGTTCTTATTCTCCATGGACTTTACAGTGTCCCAGAACTTTTTTGAGTTAGTGTTGCAGGAAGCAAATTTCTGCTTGAAAAAGCTAGCCTTGGATTTTCTAACGGCCTGTGTATAATGGTTTCTAGCTTCCCTGAACAGCTGCATATCACGGGGGCTGTTCGATGCTAATGCAGCACGCCACAGGATGTTTTTGTGTTGGTTAAGGGCAGTCAGGTCTGGGGAGAACCAAGACTATATCTGTTCCTGGTTCTAAATTTCTTGAATGGGGCATGTTTATTTAAGATGGTTAGGAAGGCATTTTAAAAAAATATCCAGGTATCCTCTACTGACGGGATGAGATCAATATCCTTCCAGGATACCCCGGCCAGGTCGATTAGAAAGGCCTGCTCGCTGAAGTGTTTCAGGGAGCGTTTTACAGTGATGAGTGGAGGTCGTTTGACCGCTGACCCATTACTGATGCAGGCAATGAGGCAGTGATCGCTGAGATCTTGGTTGAAGACATCAGAGGTGTATTTAGAGGGCAAGTTGGTTAGGATGATATCTATGAGGGTGCCCATGTTTAAGGCTTTGGGGAGGTACCTGGTAGGTTCATTGATAATTTGTGTGAGATTGAGGGCATCAAGTTTAGATTGTAGGATGGCTGGGGTGTTAAGCATGTTCCAGTTTAGGTCGCCTAGCAGCACGAGCTCTGAAGATAGATGGGGGGCAATCAGTTCACATATGGTGTCCAGAGCACAGCTGGGGGCAGAGGGTGGTTTATAGCAGGCGGCAAAGGTGAGAGACTTGTTTTTAGAGAGGTGGATTTTTAAAAGTAGAAGTTCAAATTGTTTGGGTACAGACCTGGATAATAGGACAGAACTCTGCAGGCTATCTTTGCAGTAGATTGCAACACCTCCCCCTTTGGCAGTTGTATCTTGTCTGAAAATGTTGTAGTTTGGAATTAAAATTTCAGAATTTTTTATGGTCTTCCTAAGCCAGGATTCAGACACAGCTAGAACATCCGGGTTGGCAGAGTGTGCTAAAGCAGTGAATAGAACAAACTTAGGGAGGAGGCTTCTAATGTTAACATGCATGAAACCAAGGCTATTACAGTTACAGAAGTCGTCAAAAGAGAGCGCCTGGGGAATAGGAGTGGAGCTAGGCACTGCAGGGCCTGGATTCACCTCTACATCGCCAGAGGAACATAGGAGGAGTAGAATAAGGGTGCGGCTAAAAGCAATAAGAATTGGTCGTCTAGAACGTCTGGAACAGAGAGTAAAAGGAGGTTTCTGGGGGCGATAAAATAGCATCAAGTTATAATGTACAGACAAAGGTATGGTAGGATGTGAATACAGTGGAGGTAAACCTAAGCTGGTAATTTCACATCCTGATGATTATGATGACTGACCGTGTTAGAATAAAAAAAACAAGGCTTAATCATGCTCTCTCTCTATCCATCTGTGTCTCGTCTGCAGGTACGTTTGATGTGAGAGAGGAAGCCAATCCTGTCATCGCCTCACCTGCTCTTAAGATAACCTTCGGGCCAACTGGGGGCAGAAGTCTGGTTAGGAGACACTGCTAGAGACACTGTAATTGTGATGAACTGAGAGAATATTAGGGTAGCATTGTAATTCATTAATCATATGCTGTCTGCCTCTGTTCTTACCTCTTTCCCTTTCTGTCTTCTACACCTCTCTCCCCACCTCGTCTTTCTTCCTCGTTTTATAATGCACAACATATGTGCATAGAAGTACAGATTGAACTTGCATTTATAATATTATATTACAATTATCATAATTATAATGCATGTATTATGTATTTATAACACCTGGATAATGAAATTCTTTCAATAAAGCGTTTCACATTTTCCACTGGTTGAAATTAAGTATCTCATTGAAATACTATCCTGTGTCCTCAGATTAATGCAGACGAAGGGATTAGTTTTTTAAAGTATATATGAATTACAAATCAGCCTTTACTTAAATCATGTTTCTGTAACTATGCAATAGACTAATGTGGAATCAATGATGTCCCAGGAGCAGGAGTGGTAAACACTGTTGAAGTGTATAACTGCAATACATACATGCAGACACAGCATCATTCAAATAATGGAGTTTGATATGACTGAAAAAGAATGTCTCAGAGATTCATACCAGAACCGCACCTTTATTTGCCAAGGAAGAGTACAAGACCAGTGAATATATTCAACGTATAGGCTACAATGTGGGTATCGCATGCGTTGTAATAACTACAGTACATGTGACTTGCATTAGGGTCCATACACAGATCGGCTAAATACTGTAGTTAGCTACACATCCATAGGCATACAGTTATTTTTATCCTCCACTACACAATAAGCAAGTAAGTTAACTAGATATGTTACTTCAGCTGCATTGCAAGGCATGCTTACACAATTGTGCATTCAATTTGCAGTAAATATTTAAGCTAGCTAGATTCTTTACATCCACTGTTGCTGGTTTTCTCAAGAGTCCCTAAAACATGTCATAACACTAGCTAGCTAGCTGGCTAATGTTAGCTAGTCAGATAATTTGCTAAATAGCGATTTTCATGAATTAACTTCATGACAATTTTTTTTGTCAAATTCGTCATTGGAACCACTCGATATGATTGGTCATATAAAAACCTTGGGACCCAAATGCATAATGAGTGCTCTAACTCCCCCTTGTGGTTCCAACTCCCCCGTGACGCTGAGTACCTCTAAATCCAGTGTAAGCTCGCAACTTTTAAAGGAGTAACCACTGTACATGGTGTGCATGTTCCAAGGATCATCAGCTGAAATTATAAATATAATATAATATAATATAATATAAAGAATGTTTACGATACAATTCTACGTTATTTTTTCAACCAATTGCCCTGCCATCAGATTTGGTGAAAAGCAGTGTGCAGAACCCCTCTAAAAGACAAGACAAACAGAGAGAGAGACAGAGAGAGGTTTTTTTGTAAAGTACCTTAGAGTTTGAGCCACATTATAGTGAGGTGATGTGTAGTCCAGCTGGTCGCATGAGGACAGAATCTGGGAGCTGCCGCTCTCTGCACTCCGGTGGACGGTCGAAAACCCCCTGAACAGAGCCATGAAGCCTTCATAGGAACCCAGCTCCTCCTCACAATCAATCAAATTAATTTATAAAGCCCTTTTTACTTCAGCCGATGTCACAAAGTGCTATACAGAAACCCAGCCTAAACCCCATACAGCAAGCAATGCAGATGTAGAAGCACATGGCTAGGAAAAACTCCCTAGAAAGGCAGGAACCTAGGAAGAAACCGAGAGAGGAACCAGGCTCTGAAGGGTGGCCAGTCCTCTTTTTTTCTGTGCCGGGTGGAGATTATAACAGTACATGGCCAAGATGTTCAAAAGTTCATAGATGACCAGCAGGGTCAAATGATAATAATCACAGTGGTTGCAGAGGTTGCAACAGGTCAACAGCTCAGGAGTAAATGTCATTTGGCTTTTCATAGCCGATCATTCAGAGTTAGAGACAGCAGGTGAAGTAAAGAGAGTCGAAAACAGCAGGTCCGGGACAAGGTAGCACGTTGACCAGGTCAGGGTTCCGTAGCCGCAGGCAGAACAGTTGAAACTGGAGCAACAGCACAACCAGGTTTACTGGGGACAGCAAGGAGTCATCGGGACAGGTAGTCCTAAGGCATGGTCCTAGGGCTCAAGTCCTCTGAGAGAAGAGAAAGAGAAAGAGAGAGAGAATTAGAGGGAGCATACTTAAGTTCACACAGAACACCGGATAAGACAGGAGAAATACTCCAGATATAACAGACTGACCCTAGCCCCCCGACACAAACTATTGCATAATTACTGGAGGCTGAGACAGGAGGGGTCCGTCAGACTATACCCCCGGAGGAGGCCAACCAGGCAGGATATAACCCCACCCACTTTGCCAAAGCACAGCCCTCACACCACTAGAGGCCTTGTCTCAGGGTAGTAAGTTGGTGGTTATAGCCCACAAAGATCTCCCCACATGTCAAAAACCCGAGGGGGGCTTCAACCCGGACAGGAAGACCACGTCAGAGACTCAAACCACTCAAGTGACGCACCCCTCCTAGGGATGGCATGGAAGAGCACCAGTAAGCCAGTGACTCAGCCCCCATAATAGAGTTAGAGGCAGAGAAATCCCAGTAGAGAGAGGGGAACTGGCCAGGCAGAGACAGCAAGGGTGGTTCGTCGCTCCAGTTCCTTTCCGTTCACCTTCACACCCCTGGGCCAGACTACACTCAATTATAGGACATACTGAAGAGATGAGTCTTCAATAAAGACTGAAATGTCGAGTCTCTCACATGGATAGGCAGATCATTCCATAAAAATGGAGCTCTATAGGAGAAAGCCCTGCCTCCCGGGCTTTGCAAATAGTCTGGGTAGCCATTTGATTAGAAGTTCAGGAGTCTTATGGCTTGGTGGTAGAAGCTGTTAAGAAGCCTTTTGGACCTAGACTTGGCGCTCCGGTACTGTTTGCCATCCAGTAGCAGAGAGTACAGTCTATGACTAGGGTGGCTGGAGTCTTGAACAATTTTTAGGGCCTTCCTCTGACACCGCCTGGTATAGAGGTCCTGGATGGCAGGAAGCTTGGCCCCAGTGATGTACTGGGCTGTATGCATTATCCTCTGTCGTCCCTTGCGGTCGGAAGCCAAGCAGTTGCCATACCAGGCAGTGATGTAACCATGGTGCAGCTGTAGAAGTTGTTGAGGATCTGAGGACCCATGTCAAATCTTTTCAGTCTCCTGAGGGGGAATAGGATTTGTCGTGCCCTCTTCACGACTGTCTTGGTTAGGGTTGCACATTTTGGGGAATATACGGAGGTGGAAACTTTCCGTGGGAAATAACGGAAATATATGCAAATTAATATTAATACCATTTAAAATGTAGATGTTTTTTTGCATTGGATATGTTTACCATATCATATGGAGACAAAAACATAAACCTTTTACCTTATCATAAGTAGACATAATTTCAAATGATTAAATCCTTCCAATAGAAATTTTATAAAATGATTTAGTTATGAAATGAACTTTAATTAAATGAGTTGACTTTTCACATGGGATGATTTCATTGAACAACCAAAGAAAGGGAATACTGAATGATCCCCAATGATCCATCGCATCTCCCAAAAATGTTTTCAACATACATCTGTAAAATGATAATCTAGAAACTAAAGCTTTGGTTGTCTTCCTCTCAGGCTTCCATGACTTCTCCCTGGACCTCCTCAATGTCCATCTCTTGAACATCAGACTGAGGCCTAATCTTCACTGTCACTTTACAACCATGCTGAGGATGGCTCGTTGTTAGGCTCAAAAAGCCTCATATTTGCCCGGACGGCCACCAAATTTTCAAACCTTCTATTCGTCAGCCAACGTGCGTTGGTGTGTGTGTTCCCAAACAAGGACCAGTTGTGCTCTGAGGCGACTGATGTTGATGGGATTCGGAGGATGATGGAAGCAACAGGGGAAAGAGCCTCAATTCCACAAAGTCCCTTCCACCAGGTGGCTGATAAGATATGTTAGCACGACTGCCATATTGCATCTCCATCCCAATGCCCTTGCTTGGAAGTGTACTTTGCCAGACTGCGAAGAACCTTGCCCTCATCCAGGCCAAGGTGGCGAGACACGGTAGTGATGACACCATAGGCCTTGTTGATCTCTGCACCAGACAGGATGCTCTTGCCAGCATACTTGAGGTCCAACATGTACGCTGCGTATGGGCTTCAGGCAGAAGTCTTCATTTCAGAACTGTAGTTTCCTCTGCTTGGAGCAACAGTGAATTGGTTAGGGCAATATAGATTTATTCTCTTACATCTGCAAGCAGAGTCTGAACATCAGACAGGATGGCATTGTCTCCATCAATCCATGTAATGGCTACTGCTATAGGTTTCAGGAGTTTCAGGCTGCTTACCACTCTCTCCCAAAATACATCACCCAGGATATATATATATATATATATATATATATATATATATACCTGTTCTGAAAGGCCCCAGAGTCTGCAACACCACCAAGCAAGAAGCACAATGAACACCAAGGAGCTCTCCAAACAGGTCAGGGTCAAAGTTGTGGAGAAGTACAGATCAGGGTTGGGTTATAAAAAATATCAGAAACTTAGAACACCCCATGAAGCACCATTCAGTCCATTATTAAAGAAATTGAAAGAATATGGCACCACAACAAACTCACAGACCAGGCAAGGAGGGCATTAATCAGAGAGGCAACAAAGAGACCAAAGATAACCCTGAAGGAGCTGCAAAGCACCACAGCGGAGATTGGACTTTCTGTCCATAAGACCACTTTAAGCCGTACACTCCACAGAGCTGGGCTTTATGGAAGAGTGGCCAGAAAAAAGCTATTGCTTAATGAAAAAAATATGCAAACATGTTTAGTGTTCGCCAAAAGGCATGTGGGAGACTGCCCAAACGTATGGAAGAAGGTACTCTGGTTAGATGAGACTAAAATTTAGCTTTTTGGCCATCAAGGAAAATGCTATGTCTGGCACAAACCCAACACATCTCATCACCCCGAGAGCACCATCCCCACAGTGAAGCATGGTGGTAGCAGCATCATACTGTGGGTATGTTTTTCGTCGGCAGGGACTGGGAAACTTGTCAGAATTGAAGGAATGATGGATGGCGCTAAATACAGGGACATTCTTGAGGGAAACCTGTTTCTGTCTTCAAGAGATTTGAGACTGGGATGGAGGTTCACCTTCCAGCAGGACAATAACCCTAAGCATACTGCTAAAGCAACACTCAAGTGGTTTAAGGGGAAACATTTAAATGTCTTGGAATGGCCTAGTCAAAGCCCAGACCTCAATCCAATTGATAATCTGTGGTATGACTTTATTTTCATTTATTTTATTTCACCTTTATTTAACCAGGTAGGCTAGTTGAGAACAAGTTCTCATTTACAACTACGACCTGGCCAAGATAAAGCATAGCCGTGTGAACAGACAACAACACAGGGTTGCCAGGTGTACCTAATGATGGGTTTTAAGGACCGGTGGTTAGTAGACTGGCGACGTCGAGATAGGGGGTGCGGGAGTAGACGTGACAGTATTATTACTGCCTGACCAGGACCTCAGTCCCTGTGTCTGTCAATCAACACATTTCCCCAAGAGCCTTGACAGTTTTGACGATGTTCACATCATCGCGCCATCCCACGTTTGACAGTCACAAAGACCTGGGTTCATGTACTAGTCAGGCACTAATATCTCATTAAGCTTCTAAACTAAACTGATGCCTGTGATAATTTTTCTTGACCCTTATGATTAAAATAGGGTTTGCCTGCAGCCTTCAATGTCTTTCGTTGTCTGTCCTTCCATTCCTTTCATTTTTTGTTGTTCGTTTTTTGCCATTTCAATGGTTTTCATCGGCAGCAGAAAACAAAATGTCTGTCCATTAATCTTAGTTGTGTACATAAAGTTGTTTTAAATACCGGCTCATTAGCGCATGAAAGTCTCGCGTAACCACTTTATTTAGTAGAGAGGATATCAAATAATGATGTTTGATGTCAATTATTATAATTTTATTTATGTCACATAATACGTTTTTTTTTGTCACATGCGCTGGTTTATTGAATACATACATAAAGTTTCACAATGAGCCCATGTTGTCAATCAAATACTTTGTTAAAGTTGTTGGTTAGCTGGCTAGCAAATTTTAGACATATTAGCATAGACATGGCATCAGTCAAAATACCTCAAACAAAGCATTGTATCAAGAACAAGATAAACCTAACTGAAACAAGCCACGATTCCCAATATGGCAGTTTCTTGTCATTGTTGCTAGCTATCTGGCCATCCAGAATCACAACAGATGGACTTCTGCCCCATTGAGCATCGTTTTTGTGATGTTCTTAGCTAACCCGTCTCTGGTGGCCAATTTACTTATTTTAAGAAATGCCATTGATTGGTGGATATAGAGTAAGATATTTCATAGGCTGATGCGGAATTTGTTACAGGAAGCAATCACTGTTAGCTGGTGAGGGTAGCATATGGCTAATGTGTGCCAGGTTATCTGATGGGACCAGCTACAATGGAGTGTTTTATCATGTGCAAGTAAATCAACAATTTTAATTGTCTGATGCGCATTCTGAGACGGAGGAACAATTTGAAGTTACACTCTTTCTAATGTTCTCAAGTATGGCCCCACAGCGTCTGGCTTTAAGGTTTAGGTTATCTAGTTTCTAGAAGAAAGGAAATTTCTACCCAAAGTTCTAGGCCTTTTTAGACTAGATACATACATTTTCAAACAGTGTTGAATATGGAATGTACGGAGGTCCTGTCTAAACAAGATTTGACAGTGATTGAGGGATATGTTCTAATGGGTTGTTGGTATTCATTTACAACCAACACTATTGATTGAAAAAATATGTGAATTGGGCTGCCTGTCTAAATGCAACCAAAGAGACTGTGGTATGTGGTTATCTATCTCCATTCCCCGCAGACTGAGCAGATGCTAGCGACAGACCAGAGACATGCCCCAAACTGCTTGATTACACAAGCAGTTTGTGTGTGCGTGTGTGTGTGTGCGTGTGTGTGTATATATGTGTGTGTGCCTTCCTGCGCATAATTGTGTGTGTGTGTATGTGTGCGCGTGTGCATGCTTGTGTGTATGTGTGCATGTGTGGTCTGAAGGGGTCTCAGGAACATCAATAGCTCTTATCCTGTTTCTCCTAACAACATCTTTTCTCCCCCAACCCCAGACAGACACAGCATTCAAGAGAAAGTCAACACAAACAGGGGGGACAAACGGGACAAACGTTTGAAGAAAGTCTTTCTGTATTGGGTTCAATGTTCAGAGCCCGTATTCACTCTGAGTCTCAGGAGTAAGACTGATTCTCAAGAAATTGACATATGACTTTGTTAGCTGGCACTGGTGTGGCTCACTACTTTGTAGCATTTTGCCAAAGCGATAACGTCATAGGCAGGTAGAGCTGTCAGCTGCAGAACATGCTGAACTAATCACGGCAGAACAACAACTGTCTTGAAAACTCATTAATTAGCTAAAATTTCACTACACTACCCAACTAACTTGAAGAGGTAGTATTTATTCAGCATTAGGTGTGAACTGGTGCTGTTAGCATCCCTTTTGGATTGAAGACTGGCTCAGCTTGCAAGCAAAGCTAGCAGTTATACCGACCAAATTGTCACACAGATTTCAAATGTAATAAATACTGCTCTTACAACCATAGGTGGCTGGTCCAATAAGCTAGGCTTCCCTTAAAGTTAATTGAAATCAACTTGCCAACAATATATGATTACTCCGGAGTCCAGTCTATAGCTTATTTAAATTCTTTTGCGGTGGATTGTTTTAAATCACAAGGCCAGGGCATAACCTACAGTCGGGAAGCCCCCAATTTGGGCAGCGCGCAGCATTTCAGTGAAAAGCATCTAAAATAGGCCCTAGGCCTATCGGAATGTTTCCAAATACAATCGCTGGAAAAACACAAAAGAGAGGAAAAAATGGCCACCAATCCAAACAAATAGAAAAAATCTAACCTGTCTTACTCTATAGTTTGCAAATTGTAAAAAAAAATGTGTCAACTATCTAAACAAAATACTCTGTAACGTCAGTGTAAATAAAATTCTAACATTTGTAAAATAAAATAAGAAATATGAAAAATAAAATACTAATATCTTAATTAGATACAGCTGAAGTCGGAAGTTTACACACACTTTAACCAAATACATTTAAACTTAGTTTTTCACAACAACAAAAAAATCCCTGTTTTAGGTCAGTTAGGATCACCACTTTATTTTAAGAATGTGAAATGTCAGAATAATAGTAGAGAGAATGATTTATTTCAGCTTTTATTTACATCACATTACCAGTGGGTCAGAAGTTTACATACGCTTAATTACTATTTGGTAGCATTGCCTTTAAATTGGGTCAAATGTTTCAGGTAGCCTTCCACAAGCTTCCCACAATAAGTTGGGTGAATTTTGGCCCATTCCTCCTGACAAAGCTGGTGTAACTGAGTCAGGTTTGTAGGCCTCCTTGCTCGCACACGCTTTTTCAGTTCTGCCCACAAATGTTCTATGGGATTGTGGTCAGGGCTTTGTGATGGCCACTCCAATACCTTGACTTTGTTGTCCTTAAGCCATTTTGCCACAACTTTGGACGTATGATTGGGGTCATTGTCCATTTGGAAGACCCATTTGTGACCAAGCTTTAACTTCCTGGCTGATGTCTTGCTTCAATATATCCACATAATTTTCCTTCCTTATGACACCATCTATTTTGTGAAGTGCACCAGTCCCTCCTGCAGCAAAGCACCCCCACAACATGATGCTGCCACCCCCGTGATTCACGGTTGGGTGGTGTTCTTCAGCTTGCAAGCCTCCCCCTTTTTCCAAACATAATGATGGTCATTATGGCCAAACAGTTCTATTTTTGGTTCATCAGACCAGAGGACATTTCTCCAAAAAGTATGATCTTTGTCCCCATGTGCAGATGCAAACCGTAGTCTGGCTTTTGTATGGCGGTTTTGGAGCAGTGGCTTCTTCCTTGCTGAGCGGTCTTTCAGGTTATGTCGATATAGGACGCATTTTACTGTGGAAATAGATACTTCCTAACCGACTTGCCAAAACTATAGTTTGTTAACAAGAAATTTGTGGAGTGGTTGAAAATGAGTTTCAATGACTCCAACCTAAATGTATGTAAACTTCCGACTTCAACTGTAGGTACCCCAGATAAGGCAAAATATTTTTTGCTCATATGATTTGAGATATTAATCATGAGGAGTAGGCAGCATCATAAGTAAGTGAGGAAACTGAGATATGATTAAGGAGTTAATCGGGGCAATTTTTCTATAAATAGACAGGTATTTACCTCTCCACAGTTGCAGGATCTTGTCCATTTTTGAATACCAAGTTTGTCTACTTCACCTCTAGACCATTTTATAGGTAAACTGCAGGGTAATGTAAAATACTGCAATACTTAATATTGTACACTTATCATAATTAACTTTCCTGGACTCTCTAGACTAAAACGTATGTAGATCTTCAATGAGACATTGCAGGGATCTAGCTTACGGACTTAATATAAAACTTGAGTCATCAGCATATATTTTGTTTTTAAGCCTTGGATTTCTAATCCTCTAATGTTGTTATTTGGTCTGATTTTTATAGATATAATTTTTTCGATGGCCATAACAAATAGATATGGTGACAGCAGACACCCTTGTTTATTAACTGCTCTTGATAATTCAAAACTCTGAGAAGTAGCCACTATTTACTATTTTACACCTGGGGTTGTTATACATTAATTTTACCCATTTTATAAGCAAATCACCACAATTGAAAGAATGCAGGCATTTGTCATTTAAATCAAGTCTTACTTTATCAAAGGCATTTTCAAAATCTGCTATAAATGATGATGTTCTATTATTTCTAGTAGTTGTTGTATATTATCTCCAATGTATAGTCCATGTAAAAAAACCTGTCTGATGAACAATACCTGGTAAAACCTTTTTAACTCTGAGTGCTATGCATTTCGCTAGCATTTTTGTAATACAACATTGAAGTGTAAGAGTCCTCCAGTTGTTTAGATAGACTGGGTCTTTATATTTGCCATCTGGGTCTTGTTTTAATAATAGTGAAATCAGACTGAAATCCTGCTGAGTACAGGATTTCTATAGGGGTAGTTCAAACAAGCTAGCAATGGAGCTTTGAGAATATCAAAAAAGGCTTGATATACCTCTACCAGTATGGCATCAAGCCCTGGGGGTTTTCCACACTGAAAAGGATTTAATAGCCTTAAAAAGTTATTCTTCTGTAATCTGGCCTTCGCACGGATCTTTCTGTACAGTTGTTACTTTTTTATTTTTTATTATTATTTGGAAATAATTCCTTACAATAATCGTCATTCAGTGGGTGAGGATGAGAAGAAAAAGAGAACATCTGCTTAAAATATTTAGCTTCCTCTTTTAAAATATAATTCGGAGAACCATAGATGACTGCATTTTCAGTAGCGAGTTTCTGCAAATTATTTTTGTTAGCGTTCCTGTGTTGGAGATTCAGGGAGAATTTGGTGCATTTTCCTCCATATTCCATCCAGTTTGCTTTATTTTTGTAATAGATTACATTAGATCGTTCTTGAATAAGTTCTGATTTGGAACATATAGATTAACGAGGCAGATCTCTTTTTCGTCCACTCTCATATTCAAAAAGATCCACCTTCCTTGCGAATCATTGTTGACGATTTGCATATTCAGATCGAAATGTTAATCAATATCATCACACCTTTTGAATTCCTTTGTCCATGACAGAAAATGATTTCACCACTCCATTCCCTTTTCCACGCAGCTTCATCTAAGGATGTAGTGTGGGTTTCCTGTAAACGGTATATGTTATATTCCATTTCTTTTAGCCACGTAAAGACTGCCCTTCTTGACACCAGGCCATCCTCCAAAAGTCTTCACCTCACTGTGCGTGCAGATGCATTCACACCTGCCTGCTGCCATTACTGAGCAAGCTGGTACTGGTGGTGCCCTGATCCCGCAGCCGAATAAACTTTAGGAGACGGTCCTGGGGCTTACTGGACTTTCTTGGGTGCCCTGAAGCCTTCTTCACAACAATTGAACCACTCTCTTGAAGTTCTTGATGATCCGATAAATGGTTGATTTAGGTGCAATCCTACTGGCAGCAATATCCTTGCCTGTGAAGCCCTTTTTGTGCAAAGCAATGATGACGGCACGTGTTTCCTTGCAGGTAACCATGGTTGACAGAGGAAGAACGAGCACCACCCTCATTTTGAAGCTTCCAGTCTGTTATTCGAACTCAATCAGCATGACAGAGTGATCTCCAGCCTTGTCCTCGTCAACACTCACACCTGTGTTAACAAGAGAATCACTGACATGATGTCAGCTGGTCCTTTTGTGGCAGGGCGGAAATGCAGTGGAAATGTTTTTGGGGGGATTCAGCTCATTTGCACGCAAAAGAGGGACTTTGCAATTAATTGCAAATCATCTGATCAGTCTTCATAACATTCTGGAGTATATGCAAATTGCCATCCTACAAACTGAGGCAGCAGACTTTGTGAAAAAAAAGACTAATGTGTGATGTCCAAATAAATAATATCCCACCCAATTTGCATGGTTGAGTGTCTATGTGTGGAACATGGAGTATAGCCTAAGTATTCAGGATGATACTTACATGATAATTGTAATCCATATCATATCACCATCATAGTTGAATCATAATTTACCTTTCACATCATTTTCGTAGAAAAACACATCCCAGTATTTCCATAGCAATTGACGTTTTACATGATTATGAAAGAGACCTTGCATTACTATAGACACTGCTTCACTACAGTACAAATGTATCCCATACAATATGTTACTATTCCACATGGTCCCTGTTCTTATATCTTCCCCTTGCTTATTGTAAACATAGATAAACATGTAGACAAAGACATAGAAAAGTTAGACAAAAGAAACCATTAAATTATAGAAAGGTTCTCGACAATAGAGAGGGGAAAGAGGGAGAGAAGAGAAGAGAGAAAGATCAATTGTGTATGTGTAAGTCTGTATGTGTAAGCGAGCATGTAATTGAGTGTGTGTGTGTGTGTTCAAATCAACATCATAGTGTTTCTGATATTTTTACAGTTCCCATACTTTTTTCCCCCATTAACTGACATTCCCGTAGAATTTAGTTCAGCCATGTCACGTTCTGACCTTAGTCACCTTCCTGGTGTAAGTCGGGCAGTTGTTGTTGCCATTCTGTACCTGTCCCACAGGTGTGATGTTTGGATGTACTGATCCTGTGCAGGTGTTGTTACACTGGGCTGCCATTGCGAGGACGATTAGCTTTCCGCCCTGTCTCCCTGTAGCACTGTCTTGGGCGTCTCACAGTACGGACATTGCAATTTATTGCCCTGGCCACATCTGCAGTCCTCATGCCTCCTTGCAGCATGCCTAAGGCACGTTTACGCACAAGAGCAGGGATCCTGGGGATCTTTCTTTTGGTGTTTTTCAGAATCAGTACAAAGGCCTCTTTAGTGTCCTAAGTTTTCATAACTGTGACCTTAATTGCCTAACGTCTGTAAGCTGTTAGTGTCTTAACGACCGTTCCACAGGTGCATGTTCATTCATTGTTTATGGTTCATTGAACAAGCCAGGGAAACAGTGTTTAAACCCTTTACAATGAAGATCTGTGACGTTATTTGTATTTTTACGAATTATCTTTGAAAGACAGGGTCCTGAAAAAGGGACACTTGTTTTTTTGCTGAGTCAACAAATAGTTTGTCCACAATGAGAAAGGTACGCTTACCGCTCTCCCTCTGTTGCCTCTGTACAGGATACAGCCTCTTGCGAAGTTCGTTTGTCTCCCGTGGAAATTGGTCATTGAGACCGAATTTGGTCCCTTTTAGCTCCCTTTCCCTGCTTTTGATCAGCTCCTTTTATGGTAGTGTTCAAATTTTGCGATAGGTCTGGGACCCTTGGTCTTTTTGCTCCGAGCTCCAAGTCTGTGTACTGTGTGGAAAGTCACCTTGTTTACAGTCTCTAGAGGAGGTTTCAAGGCGGAATGCATGAATTCTCTGATCGCCCCCTCTGGATTATTGGATGCGTCCTCAGGAATTCCAGAAAATATTAGATTTTCACATTTGCTACAGCTTTGTATATCTAGTAGACTCCTGTATCACCCTGTTTTCCCTGAGTAGACAATCCATGTTGGAATTGAGGGTTTTTAGCTTGGTTGTGAGTGCCTTGTTCTCTCCATGCAGCGAGATAATTTCACTCTGGCTAAACTCCAAACTCCCCCTCAGCCCTGCTACTATTTCACACAACTTTTCAAGTGTTGCATGGATTCCAGCAAGAGTACTAGCCTCTACTTCAATGGTAAGTAAATTGTCCGTGTCTGTAGATGAGTCTGTCTTTCTTTTTTTGTCGGGTTAAGAGTTCTTTTGTGAGGTAGCCGGATCTTTCCACAATGGAGTATGTTGTTCCTCCATAGTATAAAGCTGTTGATTTCTTGTCGATTTCCCTCAGGATCTCATTAGTTTCCAGGTTGGCTCTGAACTGCAACCAGTTGTTTACAAATGTTTTTAATGATGCCTCTTTTCGACGACGACCGAAGATGTAATCCTGAGTTACAAAATGCAACTAAGTTGCTTTCGCTGTTTTGTTTGTAATCAACAGGCTGCTCCGTGAACTCTCGCGTCAACATCCATGACTCTCCCAGCTGCATACGCCCTCCTCCTGTCTGCATACAGTATGCCCTATTTTGTAATGTTACTATAGAAAATAGCTCATGTTAGCTAACACCATGTGGTTGATACCATTTCATTGACTCCATTCCAGCCATTACTATGAGCCATCCTTCCCTCAGCAGCCTCCACTGCATTCGACACACAGATGTCGTATGGTGGCTATGATTCAAGTTCGTTTTTTCTCCCATACTGCTTCATGTGACTGTATTTCCACGCTTATACACAGTACCAGAACAATAATGTATATTTGCACATACAGACATCATGTAGGTAGAGTACAAAATCAGAAGGCCATGCACCTGTGGGTGTGGCTTTTTTCCTTATTGCTTGATTTGAATAATAAAAGTGGGTGATAGTAATAGTTTGAGATCACTGGAAGTTGGTGAGAGAAGGAAAGCTCATTGTAATGGCTTTCCATTCCAGCCATTACTATAAGCTGTCCTCCATGCACCAGTTTCCAGTGATTCAGATATCTACTGTATAGAGACAGACACACCGACAGTTCAGATGGAAAGGGCACAAGAAAAAAGACAGCTGAACACTAACATGTCCAAATCAATAGCTTGGCGACAATATTAATACTGGAATGAGAATGAGGTTTAACGGACTCAAGCCGACCAAAATACTGCTTATCAACTCATCGGTACATTGAGAAGCTGCAAAAAACTACATCAGACAGCCAGGTAGAATCTCACCACATCACACAAACCCAAATAGTCAATAAGCTTATATTCTCATCAAAGAGGAGGGTGATTTGAACAGCGGAACATTTGTAAAAACTCTGTTTCATTGATACGACATTCAGCAACATGGGGATGAAAATGAGCTAACGACACAAAAGCAGGAAATATTCTGGGAACGTTTGCCCTGCGTTTCTCTACGTCTGTGTGTTAGGGGTTACACATCAGCCCGATAGCGAGAGGGATGTGAAAGTGTGATGATTAGAGGCCTGCCCTTATCAGTGCCTGTATGTGTGAATTTGTGTGTGTGTGTGGGGGGGTGTGTGTGTGTGTGTGTGAGTAGGGGTGGCACATGTTCCCTTTGTTCTGGGCCTGCCCCCCGCCCCCCCTCCTCCCCTCGCCCTACAGAAGACTGGCTGAGGCTCGATCTCCCGGAGCTTGGAAGGCTGCCATGCTTCAACCTCCACTGACTTTGAACCACTGCAGCCTCTTTCCAAAAAAAAGTCCAGCATTGTTGGATTGAAAAGGCAAAAGAGACAACCTGTGACCGATAACTCTCTATACTCACAAGTACTAGTTTGTATGAGAAGACAACAAGAAACTTTGTGAAAATGTTTTACATTATTCTATGACGATTTAGACACTTTGTTGACTGATTTGTATTGGAATTTGTATTTCACCTACAAATTACTACAAATATATTGAATAATGGACTGGATTTATGTTTCCCAAGTGCATTGTAAAGGGGGACCCACCTCACCCACCACCAATGTGCAGCAGCACTCACCTCAAAATATTGTCAATTGTTGACTTCCATAGTTTGAGCCATGTGATAATGCTTAACCATTGTAATAAGCTATTATTGGTCAGTTGTTTCAAGTGGTATTAGTTATTGACTACGTTTAAATGGAGGCAAAGTGGGTGCTAATGTTATGAGAAGTCTTGAAGTCTTGGGGACAGGGCCGGATTAAGAAATCATAGGCCACGAGGTCTAAAACAAATCAGCCTTTCATCAATTTCTATTTCATTTACTTGACAGAATACTTTTTTTATACCACGCAAATGACTAAAATGAGTGGCTATTCTGACAAACTGAGATCAATCTGGTCTTGAATACAAACAAATATAGCCCAGGCCATTGAAGCAACACATACAATATTAGGAGGTACAATATATATATATATATATATATATATATATATATATATATATACACTGCTCAAAAAAATAAAGGGAACACTAAAAGAACACAACCTAGATCTGAATGAATTAAATATTCTTCTTAAATACTTTACATAGTTGAATGTGCTGACAACAAAATGATCAATGGAAATCAAATTTATCAACCCGTGGAGGTCACACTCAAAATTAAAGTGGAAAACCACACTACAGGCTGATCCAACTTTGATGTAATGTCCTTAAAACAAGTCAAAATGAGGCTCAGTAGTGTGTTTGGCCTCCACGTGCCTGTATGACCTCCCTACAACGCCTGGGCATGCTCCTGATGAGGTGGCGGATGGTCTCCTGAGGGATCTCCTCCCAGACCTGGACTAAAGCATCCGCCAACTCCTGGACAGTCTGTGGTACAACGTGGCATTGGTGGATGGAGTGAGACATGATGTCCCAGATGTGCTCAATTGGATTCATAGCATCAATGCATTCCTCCTGCAGGAACTGCTGACACACTCCAGCCACATGAGGTCTAGCATTGTCTTGCATTAGGAGGAACCCAGGGCCAACCGCACCAGCATATGGTCTCACAAGGGGTCTGAGGATCTCATCTCGGTACCTAATGTCAGTCAGGCTACCTCTGGCGACCACACCATGACTGACCCACTGCCAAACCGGTCATGCTGGAGGATGTTGCAGGCAGCAGAATGTTCTCCACGGCGTCTCCAGACTCTGTCACGTCTGTCACATGTGCTCAGTGTGAACATGCTTTCATCTGTGAAGAGCACAGGGCGCCAGTGGCGAATTTGCCAATCTTGGTGTTCTCTGGCAAATGCCAAACGCCCTGCACGGTGTTGGGCTGTAAGCACAACCCCCACCTGTGGACGTCGGGCCCTCATACCACCCTTATTGAGTCTGTTTCTGACCGTTTGGGCAGACACATGCACATTTGTGGCCTGCTGGAGGTCATTTTGCAGGGCTCTGGCAGTGCTCCTCCTGCTCTTCCTTGCACAAAGGCGGAGGTAGCGGTCCTGCTGCTGGGTTGTTGCCCTCCTACGGCCTCCTCCACGTCTCCTGATGTACTGGCCTGGCTCCTGGTAGCGCCTCCATGCTCTGGACACTACGCTGACAGACACAGCAAACCTTCTTGCCACAGCTCGCATTGATGTCCCATCCTGGATGAGCTGCACTACCTGAGCCACTTGTGTGGGTTGTAGACTCCGTCTCATGCTACCACTAGAGTGAAAGCACCTCCAGCATTCAAAAGTGACCAAAACATCCGCCAGGAAGCATAGGAACTGAAAAGTGGTCTGTGTTCACCACCTGCAGAACCACTCCTTTATTGGGGATGTCTTGCTAATTGCCTATAATTTCCACCTGTTGTCTATTCTATTTGCACACAGCATGTGGCTGTTGTGCAGGCTACTAAATAAAAAATTCCAGTAGCACACTGACTCACCTAATGATGAAGATAAGCCATAGGCTACTCACGGTGATGGCTCATGAGCTCATCTATCTCAAGATGAGCTACTTGGAAAAGCAGTGCTGCTGTTAGCTACAAATTGGGAGTTGTTGGACAAAAAATGTATATTTGTTCTACAGACAGATTAGTCTTTTCAGCAGTAGGCATTTGCTTTCCAAACTACGTTTTTCCTGCAATTGTATTTTGAAATATGCAAAATTTAAACCGACAGGTGCAATTAATCATAGAAATATTATCCATAGATGGCAGTTCCCATTCAATTCAGGACTGCCATCCATTGCTAGTGTAACCATGAGTTTAAGAGTCAAATTACCAAGGTAAGAGGTTACAAAATCCTTTTATGGATTATATGTCTATGGCCATAACGCAACATGCAGTAGCCTATATTTGGCACTCATGCTGCCCAAACTGCCGTCTTCTCAACTGTAGGCATACCGGTAACTACCAAAATAAAGGAAATACTTGAGTAACAAGGGATACAAAGAAAATGTTATTGTGTGGGGTGCATTTCCCTGGCATGGTTTTGGTCCACTTGTAGAATCTATGCAAAGGCACATTGAAGCTGTTCTGTCAGCTCATGGAGGCGCAACCATAACAGTGTCAAGATGTTTGGGGGGGGGGAACAGGAAAAAAAAGAAATCCCAGCACTACATATAGCTATATCGGTCCGCTAATACAGTACTAGTAAAGGCTCAGGGCATGATTTTTGACCTATTTTTTAATTCTGATTTTTCAGGGGTAGCGAGCTCCTGTGGTTGGACCCAAGAAATGTATAATGAAAAAAAGTACCATAATTTCTGGACTATTAAGCGCACCTGAATATAAACCTCACCCACTGAACTATTAAAAAATATGTATTTTGTACATAAATAAGCTGCACGTGTCTATAAGCCACAGGTGCCTAACGGTACATTGAAACAAATGAACTTTACACAGCCTTAAAACGAAACACGGCTTGTAAACAAAAATAAATAGGCTTTAACGAAACACGGCTTGTAACAAAAATTAAACAGTAGCCTACCAAGAAAGACATTGGTCACTATCTTCCTCCTCCTGTGCACTGAAACCTTCGGTGTCGGAGTTGAATAGCCTCAGAATTGCTTCATCCGATGTTGGATCGTTTTCATTGTTGCTCTCGTCACTTTCATCCGGAGGCAAATTCCCCGCTGAGCTCATGCTGCCCCTTCAACATGCAGCAGTCCAGCCTTTCAAAATCCGTTGATGATAGTGGATTTTTTGACGATTCTCCACGCTGTCAGGACCCACTGGCAGACTTGACCATAAGTTGCTCTTCGCATGCGGCCCGTTTTAGTGAAGGATTTCTCCCCACTTGTCATCCAAGCCTCCCACTGAACACGGAGCGCCACCTTAAATGCACGATTTACACTGATGTCGAGTGGCTGCAAATACTTTGGGCCATCTGCTTTTCTTCCCTCTGAAAGCTTTTGTTGTCTTTTTGCACTGAGTCAGTTCCTCACGCTGCTGTTTCCAACATCTTATCATCGACTCATTAAGGCCAAGCTCCCGTGCAGCAGCTCTATTTCATTTTCCAACAGCCAGATTGATCGCCTTCAACTTGAAAGCTGCATCATATGCATTTCTCCATGTCTTTGCCATGATGAGGGTGACAAAATTACTACCGTAATCAGAATGATGGGAAGTTTGAGCGCGCTCGATTTATGTCACATTATCTGACGGTGCTCAGTTTTTTGGCGACATGAATCTTGTGAAAGCGGGAAAAATCCACGAATTAGCTGCATCATTGTATGAACCGCGAGGTTCAAAGCGTGGGAATAAAGTAGCGGCTTATAGTCCGGAAATTACGGTATGTTTTCCTTTTTTTTTGCCTCTTGGGTCTCCTATGGGCTCGGGCCCAGCCACTGACTCACACAACTGACCAGTCACATTTATTTATTATGTGTTTTTATTTTTATTATTCTCCCCCATCTGATGATTAGCAGAGCTGCAGCAGGCAGCAGAGAGCGGGCTCCTGATTCTTCCTGTGGTTGGCTGTTGCAGTAAAAATATATCAAAGATATACCACATACTGTATAGATACTGCATATTTATTTAATTTATCTATACAATAGATACAGTATATATTTCCTTAATACTGTACATTTAAATGTATAATTTTTATTTTTCAGGGGGGGCTTCAGCCCCGGTAAGCCCCTGCATTAAGCATGCCCTGTTTAGGAATACCCTGCGAGATTCTGTCAATGTTTTTGTACTTACCCAGAGTCAGATGATCTCATGGATACCATTTTTTGTCTCTGTGTGCAATGAAGTTAGAGGTAGTTTCGCAAGCCAATGCTAACTAGCGTTAGAGTAATGACTGGAAGTCTACAGGTACAGTAGCATACACTAGCAAACTTGTGGACTTCTAGTCATTGCGCTAATGCTAGTCGACAAACTACTTCTAACTTCCTCTAACATAAAAATGGTATCCACTAGTTCATCTGACTCTGGGTAAGTATAAAACGTCTTAATTGGCTGAATTTCGCAGTATCTATTTAACACCTCAAGGCCATCAGTTCAGTTTGTTTTGCGTGTGTGTGGGGAAGAAGGGGTGTTTAGGCAAATAGGGGAATGGAGGTTGCCAGGGCTGGCATGGAATGGAGTGGGTGTTTGGGTGCTTCAAGGGGATGAGTTGCATTATTTAAGGTTTGTATAACTGACTTTTGTGTGTGAGTGTGTGTGATTTGAGTGCAGGCCATGTGGCTTGGAGCAATCGGAATGGAAGCAGAGTGGGCTAAGTGAGGCAACCAGGAGGAGAGGTGGGAGAGGGCAAGAAGAGGACCCTCCTAATGTGCTGATGGTTGGAGAGACAGACTGAGCCCTATGGGGGCGCTGTAACCACATGTTGGTGCTTGGAGACACCTGCAGGCTTTTTGAAGGATCTGATTTGATATTTTAATATAGTGGACACAGTGGGTGCATGAATGGGCAGAGTGTGTGGGTTGGTTCTTCTTCTATCCTTGTGGGGACCTAAAGTCCAATTTAGAACCCCACGAGAATAGAAAAATGAAACCTGTGTGTGAAAGATATAGCATGTACAGTTTTTGTGTGCATGCAGTGGTGTAAAGCACTCAAGTAAAAATACTTGAAAGCACTACTTAAGTCGTTTTTTGGGGTATCTGTACTTTACTAATCATATTTTTGACTACTTTTACTTTTACTTCACTACATTCCAAAAGAAAATCATGTACTTTTTACTCCATACATTTTCCCTGACACCCAAAAGTACTCGTTACATTTTGAATGAGTGCACTTATACTTTTGATACTTAAGTATACTTGAACAATTACATTAACTTTGGATAGTTAAGTATATTTAAAACCAAATACTTTTACTCAAGTAATTTTTTATTACGATATCTTTACTTTTACTCAAGTATGACAATTGGGTACTTTTTCCAAGTTGGTTAAGAACAAATTCTTATTTTACAATGACGGCCTACCACAGCCAAACCCTCAACCTAACCTGGACGACGCTGGGTCAATTGTGCGCCGCCCTATGGGAGTCCCAATCACGGCCGGGTTGTAATACAGCCCAAGATGCCTCTAGCACTGAGAAGCAGTACCTTAGACCGCTGCACCACTCAGGAGCCAGCCAAGGAAAGACCCTTTAAAGTGGAAAGGAAAGGTTTGGGAAGAGGAGGATGAAGGGTAAATCCTACTTGGCAGGAAATTTTGCCATTTCCTGCAGTCAATGACCAAAAGCGCCCTCTTTGTCCTCATTGGTGGAATTTTATTAACATTTTTCATAATAAATACAGTTGAAGTCTGAAGTTTACATACACCTTAGCCAAATACATTTAAACTCAGTTTTTCTCCATTCCTGACATTTAATTCTAGTAGAAATACCCTGTCTAAGGTCGGGCCACTTTAGTTTAAGAATGTGAAATGTCAAAATAATAGTAGAGAGAATGATTTACTTCAGATTTAATATCTTTCATCACATTCTCAGTGGGACAGAAGGGATTGTGGTCAGGGTTTGTGATGGCCACTAAAATATATTGATGTTGTTGTCCTTAAGCCATTTTATCCACAACTTTGGAAGTATTCTTAGGGTCATTGTCCATTTGGAAGAACCATTTGTGACCAAGCTTTAACTTCCTGACTGATGCTTTGAGATGTTGCTTCAATATATCCAGATAATTTTACTCTCTCATGATGCCATCTATTTTGTGAAGTTAACCAGTCCCTCCTGCTGCAAAGCACCCCCACAATATGATGCTGCCACCCTCGTGCTTCATGGTTGGGATGGTGTTCTTCAGCTTGCAAGCCTCCCCCTTTTTCCACCAAACACAACAATAGTCATTATGGCCAAACTGTTCAATTTTTTGTTTCATCAAACCAGAGGACATTTCTCCAAAAAGTATGATCTTTGTCCCCATGAGCAGTTGCAAACTGTAGTCTGGCTTTTTTTATGGCAGTTTTGGAGCAGGGGCATCTTCCTTAACGAGCGGCCTTTCAGGTTATGTTGACATAGGACTCGTTTTACTGTGGATATAGCAACTTTTATTCCTGTTTCCTCCAGCATCTTCACAAGGTTCTTTGCTGTTGTTCTGGGATGATTTGCACTTTCGCACCAAAGTATGTTCATCTCTAGGAGACCATTTGTTTGTACAGATGAACATGGTACCTTCAGGCATTTGGAAATTGCTTCCAAGGATGAACCAGACTTGTGGAGGTCTACAATTCCTTTTCTGAGGTCTTGGCTGATTTCTTTTCAGTTTCCCATGATGTCAAGCAAAGAGGCACTGAGTTTGAAGGTAGGCCTTGAAATGCATCCCCAGGTACACCTCCAATTGCCTCAAATGATGTCAATTAGCCTATCAGAAGCTTCTAAAGCCATGACATCATTTTCTGGAATTTTCCAAGCTGTTTAAAGGCAGTCAACTTAGTGTATGTAAAAAAAACATGTGACCCACTGGAATTGTGATGCAGTGAATTATAAGTGAAATAATCTGTCTGTAAACAATTGTTGGAAAAATTACTTGTGTCATGCACAAAGTAGATGTCCTAACCGACTTGCCAAAACTATAGTTTGTTCACAAGAATTTTGTAGAGTGGTTGAAAAACAAGTTTTAATGACTCCAACCTAAGTGTATGTAATCTTCCGACTTCAACTGTATATACAAATCTGATGTTTCTACGGCAAACGGTTTTGTTATATTTCAGTCTCCTGTGACGTATATAAAGTGTAATATGTTGGGATGCAAATTCAAAATGTAATACATTTCAACACTATATCTGACATGGTACAGGTGTCTTCTTCTTTTTAAAGCCCATAACCATGTGAGTGAAGTGTATACTTTTGCTTTAATGTAGATTTGTTTAAGACTACCAATAATTACTCTGCGTGACCCTGATTTAGCCCACTACAGTACAAGGTTTTAAGTTGACTATGGCAATTGATATCTGCACTGTTTGATTATTTATTACTTATATGATTCTTCTTCAATATTCAGGCAGTTATACAATACAACTAAGTGTGTGCCCTCCATGTGTACGTGTGTGTATAGTGCGTGTGTGTATATGCATGTGTCTGTGCCTATGTTTTGTGTTGCTTCTCAGTCCCCTCTGTTCCATAAGCTGTATTTGTATGTTTTTTAAAATCTGATTCTACTGCTTGCATCAGTTACCTTGTCGTGGAATATTACAAAATTAGTCATGCTATCACATGTTTCACTGCTTAAAGAATTGTCTCTTGTAATATGCTAGTGTTTTTTTCAAACCTGATGCAAACTTATCTTTGTGTGACTTAGTCATAAGACTGGGCGTACAGCTAAGATCCATTTGGGTGCGACCGCAGCATGTGAGACATCCCGTGGTTTTACTCTCTGCAGGAAGTCAGCTGTATGGAAACATGCAGTAAGAAGCACATTATAGTATGAACTGTGTCAAAACGCAGTTATACGGTTGAGCCCTCGTGCTATCAACCTCGGGCTATCTTAATCTGCACAGATAAACCAATTGCCTTTTACACTATGTTCCGCCCTTGTTTCCATACATCTGCTAAACTGCCACGTAGAAATAAAAGAGCTTGTACTTTTTCTGTAAAAGCTGAGACCCAACTATGTTCATTGGGCATTTAACTCTGCAATATTTTAGTGCTTGTTGATTGCTCCATTTTTGCAAATCTTATAAGAAAGTAGTTAGAATCGAGAGTCTCTCTCTCTCTCCTTTTGGTTAGAATGTCCACTACAACCTGATGTGGAATAGAGTTCCATGTCGTCATGGCTCTATGTAGTACTGTGCGCCTCCCATAGTCTGTGCTGGACTTGGGAACTGTGAAGAGACCTCTGGTGGCATGTCTTGTGGGTTATGCATGGGTGTCTGAGCTGTGTGCTAGTCATTTAAACAGACAGCTCGATGCTTTCAACATGTCAATACATCTCACAAATACAAGCAGTGATCAAATCAAAGTTTATTTGTCACGTGCACCGAATACAACAGGTTACAGTGAAATACTTAGTTACAGGCTCTAATCAATATTGTGTATAGGTAAGTAAAGAAATAAAACAACAGTAAAAATACATTTGAAAATAACAGTAGCAAGGCTAGATACAGACACCGGTTCGTCAGGCTTATTGAGGTAGTTTGTACATGTAGGTATGGTTAAAGTGACTATGAATATACAGTGAGGGAAAAAAGTATTTGATCCCCTGCTGATTTTGTACGTTTGCCCACTGACAAAGAAATGATCAGTCTATAATTTTAATGGTAGGTTTATTTGAACAGTGAGAGACAGAATAACAACAGCAAAATCCAGAAAAACGCATGTCAAAAATGTTATAAATTGATTTGCATTTTAATGAGGAAAATAAGTATTTGATCCCTCTGCAAAACATGACTTAGTACTTGGAGGCAAAACCCTTGTTGGCAATCACAGAGGTCAGATGTTTCTTATAGTTGGCCACCAGGTTAGCACACAGACAACAACACAGTTACACATGGAGTAAACAATAAACAAGCCAATAACCCAATAAACAAATCAATGACACAGTAGAAAAAAGAAAGTCTATATACAGTGTGTGCAAAAGGCATGAGGAGGTAGACAATAAATAGGCCATAGGAGCGAATAGTTACAATTTAGCAGATTAACACTGGAGTGATAAATGAGCAGATGATGATGTGCAAGTAGAGATACTGATGTGCAAAAGAGCAGAAAAGTAAATCAAATAAAAACAGTATGGGGATGAGGTAGGTAGATTGGGTGGGCTATTTACAGATGGACTACTTCAGCTGCAGCGATCAGTTAGCTGCTCAGATAGTTGATGTTTAAAGTTGGTGAGGGAAATTAAAAGACTCCAACTTCAGCGATTTTTGCAATTCGTTCCAGTCACTGGCAGCAGAGGTGTTGGCTTTGGGGATGATCAGTGAGATATACCTGCTGGATTGTGTGCTACGGGTGGGTGTTGTTATCGTGACCAGTGAGATAAGGCGGAGCTTTACCTAGCATAGACTTATAGATAACCTGGAGCCAGTGGGTCTGGCAACGAATATGTAGCGAGGGTCAGACAAACTAGAGCATACAAGTCGCAGTGGTGGGTGGTATAAGGTGATTTGGTAACAAAACGGATGGCACTGTGATAGACTGCATCCAGTTTGCTGAGTAGAGTGTTGGAAGCTATTTTGTAGATGACATCGCCGAAGTCGAGGATCGGCAGGATAGTCAGTTTTTACTAGGGTAAGTTTGGCGGCGTGAGTGAAGGAGGCTTTGTTGCGAAATAGGAAGCAGATTCTAGATTTGATTTTTGATTGGAGATGTTTAAATGAGTCTGGAAGGAGAGTTTACAGTCTAGCCAGACACCTAGGTATTTATAGTTGTCCACATATTCTAGGTCGGAACCGTCCGGGGTGGTGATGCTAGTCGGGCGGGCGGGTGCGGGTAGGGAACGGTTGAAAAGCATGCATTTGGTTTTACTAGCGTTTAAGAACAGTTGGAGGCCACAGAAAGGGGTGTTGTATGGCATTGAAGCTCGTTTGGAGGTTAGTTAGCACAGTGTCCAAGGAAGGGCCAGAAGTATACAGAATGGTGTCGTCTGCGTAGAGGTGGATCAGGGACTCACCAGCAGCAAGAGCGACCTCATTGATGTATACAGAGAAGAGAGTCGGTCCAAGAATTGAACCCTGTGGCACCCCCATAGAGACTGCCAGAGGACCGAACAGCATGCCCTCCGATTTGACACACTGAACTCTGTCTGCAAAGTAGTTGGTGAACCAGGCGAGGCAGTCATTAGAAAAACCAAGGCTATTGAGTCTTCCGATAAGAATACGGTGATTGACAGAGTCGAAAGCCTTGGCCAGGTCGATGAAGACGGCTGCACAATACTGTCTTTTATCGATGGCAGTTATGATATCGTTTAGTACCTTGAGCGTGGCTGAGGTGCACCCGTGACTGAGGTGCACAGCGGAGAAGGTTGGGTGGGATTCGAAATGGTCAGTGATCTGTTTATTAACTTGGCTTTCAAATACTTTAGATAGGCAGGGCAGGGTGGATATAGGTCTTTAACAGTTTGGGTGTCTAGGGTGTCACCCTCTTTGAAGAGGGGGATGACCGCAGCAGCTTTCCAATCTTTAGGGATCTCGGTCGATACGAAAGAGAGGTTGAACATGCTGGTAATAGGGGTTGCAACAATGGCGGCGGATAGTTTTAGAAAGAGAGGGTCCAGATTGTCTAGCCCAGCTGATTTGTACGGGGGGGGAGCTGTTGGCCGGGGTTGGAGTAGCCAGGAGGAAGGCATGGCCAGCTGTTGAGAAATGCTTATTGAAATTTTCGATTATCATGGATTTATCAGTGGTGACCGTGTTACCTAGCCTCAGTGCAGTGGGCAGCTGGGAGGAGGTGCTCTTGTTCTCCATGGACTTTACAGTGTCCCAAAACTTTTTGGAGTTAGAGCTGCAGGATGCGAATTTCTGCTTCTAGCCTTTGCTTTCCTGACTGACTGCGTGTATTGATTCCTGACTTCCCTGAACAGTTGAATACCGTGGGGACTATTCGATGCTATTGCAGTCCGCCACAGGATGTTTTTGTGCTGGTCAAGGGCAGTCAGGTCTGGAGTGAACCAAGGGCTATATCTGTTCTTAGTTCTGCATTTTTTGAACGGGGCATGCTTCTCTAAGATGGTGAGGAAATTACTTTTTAAAGAATGACCAGACATCCTCGACTGATGGGATGAGGTCAATATGCTTCCAGGATAATTAGAAAGGCCTGCTCGCAGAAGTGTTTTAGGGAGCATTTGACAGTGATGAGGGGTGGTCGTTTGACCGCGGATCCATAGCGGATACAGGCAATGAGGCAGTGATCGCTGAGATCCTGATTGAAAACAGCAGAGGTGTATTTGGAGGGCAAGTTGGTCAGGATAATGTCAATGAGGTTGCCCATGTTAACGGATTTAGGGTTGTACCTGGTGGGTTCCTTGATGATTTGTGTGAGATTGAGGGCATCTATCTTAGATTGTAGAACTGCCGGGGTGTTAAGCATATCCCAGTTTAGGTCACCTAACAGAACGAACTCTGAAGCTAGATGGGGGGTGATCAATTCACAAATGGTGTCCAGGGTACAGCTGGGAGCGGGGGGGGGTCGATAGCAGGTGGCAACAGTAAGAGACTTATTTCTGGAGAGGTTAATTTTTAAAATTAGAAGTTCAAACTGTTTGGGTATAGACCTGGAAAGTATGACAGAACTTTGCAGGCTATCTCTGCAGTAGATTGCAATTCCTCCCCCTTTGGCAGTTCTATCTTGGCGGAAAAGTTGTAGCTGGGTATGGAAATCTCAGAATTGTTGGTGGCCTTCCTAAGCCAGGATTCAGACACGGCAAGGACATCAGGGTTGGCGGAATGTGCTAAAGCAGTGAGTAAAACAAACTTAAGGAGGAGGCTTCTGATGTTGACATGCATGAAACCAAGGTTTTTTCGATCACAGAAGTCAACACATGAGGGTTCTTGGGGACACGCAGGGCCTGGGTTTACCTCCACATCACCCGAGGACCAGAGGAGGAGTAGGATGAGGGTACAGCTAAAGGCTATCAAAACTGGTCGCCTAGAGCATTCTGGACAAAGAGTTAAAGGAGCAGATTTTTGGGCGTGGTAGAATAGATTCAGGGCATAATGTGCAGACAGAGGTGTGATGGGGTGCTGGTACAGAGGAGGTAAGCCCAGGCACTGTGTGATGATAAGAGAGGATGTATCGCTGGATAAGCTGGTTATAATGGGTGAGGTCACCGCATGTGTGGGAGGTGGGACAAATGAGGTATCAGAGGTATAATGAGTGGAACTAGGGCTGTAAGCAGCACTGTGTGTTCTTCCATCCAACTTTTACATAGCTTACAGAAGGATGAAAGAACACAATATGTCTGTCACAAAGAGTTAGGGAGTCTTTGCAGCGTGTAGATGGTGCAGGTATATATTTTTGGGTTACTACATGATCCCATGTGTTATTTCATAGTTTTGATGTCTTCACCATTATTCTACAATGTATAAAATAGTAAAAATAAAGACAAAAACCCGGGAATGAGTAGGTGTGTCCAAACTTTGACTGGTATTGCATTTATTGTATTTATTTTTCTTCTATTTTGCATGTTATTTTGGCATTAATACGTGTCACATATCAGTTGGCAAACAATGTAAAAAAAAATTTTGAAAGAAGAAACATTTAGTTAATAAAGCCACATACAAACATGGTCTCTTTTTTGCTTTCTTAAGTAAGGCAGCTCCAAAATACATGTGCTTCATCCTAGCTCAGTGCTTTCTGTGGTGGTGTGGCAGCCAGTGAAAAATACGTAGTGTAGGGGTTGGTAATGTTCTCATGTCAACATTATACTTTCAAAATCTTAGCTAGTAAGCTGGACAAGCAGTCATCATTATGCATTAAGTCGACAATCTACTGGCAAATCCTTTTCAATCCTTGTCATATGAAGAAAAATTATAGATAAAACGTATCAGTGCTCATTGGCCATTGGAGATAAACCAGTGTTCGATCCCAGGCTGTGTCACAGCCGGCCATGACCGGGAGACCCATGGGACGGCGCACAATTGGTCCAGCATTGTCCAGGGTAGTGGAGGGTTTGGCTGTGATGTCCTTGTCTCATCATGCTCTAGCGATTCCTTGTGGTGGGCCGGTCGGTCGACTTCGGTAAACAGTCACAGCGCAAACTGCCTTGCAACAGATGCTGGTTCGATACCCGTGTGGGCCGCGACCTGGGAGACCCAAGAGGCGACGCACAATTGGCCCAGCATCGTCCAAATTAGGGGAGGGTTTGGCCAGCCGGGATGTCCTTGTTCCTTCGCACTGTAGCGACTCCTGTGGAAGGCCAGCTGCATGCACGCTGACACGGTCACCAGGTGTACGGTGTTTTCTCCGACACACATTTTTTTTGTGGATGGGTATAATAGTAATATTTAAAATGACTAAATTGGGTAATTTTGTATACATTTATTTACATTTGCATCAGGCTGCTTCTGGGGGGATTCTGGTAAGATGCCGGAAAAGTCGTCTGAATTCCGGTAAACGGAAATGGCTCGATGTACTTGGGCCGATCTGGGCAATCATTCATTTTGATTCCGGGCCGAGTCCGACACCTGATTCCGGGCCGATTCAATCAGTTCCGGTCCCCGGAGGACGGACACTTCTGGGCCAATTCCTCATTGCTAGTTGGGGTCTTATAACGTCAAACCATTTTTTTGCTCCCTACTCCCTATGTGATTTTTCAAATTAATTGTAATATCTTTCCTGTTAAAATAAAACAATTAGAAAATACAATTCAGAGCAATGAGTAAATGTCTACTTGTTCATTGTTGAAGGTTGTTACAGCTGTTTTTATTTTGATATAGTACAATGCAACTGAATTGAAAACTATCATGGTGGTGGATTTGCATTGGGCCACTTCTGGAGATTCTGGCAAGGTATCGGAAGTGTCAGCTTAGTTATGGCAGACGGAATCATCGGGCCGATTCTAGGCAGTCATTCAATACCACATCTGGCTGAACTCGGCAGCTGACTCAGCTGATTAAATCAGTTGCGCCGCACCGGAATAGGGCCGCGATTTGCTAGCTAGGACTGCTGCTCAACCTATCCATGCAGTGAATAGCAAGTGACATTTTCCAAGCAAATAAAATTGCAGATTTCAAGAAAAATCTGGAGAGACTGTGTGAATAGATGCATTTTCGATATGGTACACATATTATCAATTTTGTCTGACATGTGTAGTGGCGACCCCTCACTCAGGGCAGGTGGGGCAGAGCAACAATATTTTGGGGGGGCTTGCCTGTTTTGCATGTTATTTTAGCCTTTATACTTGTCCCATATCAGTTTGCAAACAATCATTGAGTTAATAAAGCCACATACAAACATGGTCTCTTTTCTGTTTTCTTGAGTAACACCATGCACAATCCGGATGTGTCGCATGCGCGAGCATTGCAAAATAAATGTACACATACACATAAATGTACACAATCATTGCACAGACACTGTTCGTATGCGCCAATGAGCGTCTGCATTGCCAGGGACTAAATATAAGTTGATTCTATTTGTGACGCAGAACGCGCTGCAAGTCTTGATCTCTCCCATCTCCTCATTGTTTTTTAGAAGCATATACTCACGTGCCATCTTCCCATTGGTTTTTAGGAACATATACCCACGTGGGTGATTGAAAGATGAACTGAGGTCGGTTGTGGTAGTGCACCTTATTATGAAAGTTAGTTGCCAATCGCCAAGTCCAAAGAAGAAGAAAAAAGCCTGGAAGGAGGAGAGATGACTAGAAACGATTCGGTTGACCGTTTTATGTGTGGGTTAATTGTTGAGGGCCTTGTGCATTTCAGGTAAAATAACAACTCAATGTTTATATCCCAGGACAAATTAGAGAGCAACAGCAAGCGAGCGAGCTAAATTGCCATAAATGTTTCATGCTTTTCGACCTGTCCCCAAATGAATATAATTGCTTCAGAGTTTGTTTTGATATTTCAACCTGCGTGTCATGATCGCGTTTGGTGTTGGGGGCAAAAATCAATTTGCGCACAATGGCGCACGTGTCCGGTTTGGGCATGGTGTAAGGCAGCCAAAATGCAGGGGTTTCAGCCTAGCTCAGTGCTTTTTGTAGTGGTGGGGCAAGCCAGCAGAAAATACGGAGTGTTGCGCCATGATTGGCTCAGCGTTCTGTCACTCATGGGGACACTACCTCACCGCCAAGTCTAAGGTTAGACCTCGAAAATTCTAGCCCCTTGGGTGCTGCCATTGAGTTACATTAGAAGTGTCCATCCAAGAAGGCTCAAGGTCATTGGCCACAGATAAAATGATGTCAAATCACGTTATATGTACAATAGCTTTGATTGGACTGATCATGTCAACATCATACTTTCAAAATCTTAGCTAGCAGTCATCATCATGTATCAAGTCGACAATCTACTGGCAAATCCTTTTTAATCCTTGTCATATGAAAACAGATAATGAAGAGGAATTATAGATATAACGTATCGGTTCTCATCGACCTTTGGACATAAACATTATACAACAAATCGCAAATTCAACATTGAGTGGTTTGGAAGGAATCAGTGACAGTGGCTGTGTGGTTCCAAATCTGGGATTAGGGGTCTCTTTTCCAAGTTTAAAATGATAAACATTCAGCATGGCCATGCTGTCAATGAAGCATGATTTGTGCCGCACACAAAACTACTGTTAACTTGGAACTGCGAAAATTTGTGTTCAAGACAACTGGGAATTCCGGAAAAATTGAGCTCCAACTGGGAAATACACTTTGTACGGTCATCCAACTCGGGAATTGTAAATTGTGCCTCTTTCTTGAGCTACAACCTGAAGATCAATGACGTCATCATGATTCAACCTTGTTTTTTTCAGAGTTCCCAGTTGTCTTGAAAGCTCCATAAATCCAGAGAATGCCAGATTTGATGACAAAATTTGCCCACGAAGGACCGCCATGCCACCTTCCTGTTCAAGTGAGCAGGACAAGGTGAGTCCAAAAATGTCTTGTATGCGGCTGCATAAATTATGTAATATGACAGGGAGATATGTATACTGTAGCTACGAAAGTAATGCAAAGTGTATGTTATGTAGTAAGCTGTTAGTAGCCCATGTGCCTCACCCTAGTAATTTGGTCTATGTACCCCTCTTAATTTCACCCAATCTTCTGATTTGGTGGTACACATGTAGCCTATAACCTGTTTTAGAGAAATGTCATCATCGAATTTTGTAAGAGCTTTCGTTGTCTGCTTATATGCCCCCTTTATTTATCCTACGGTTCTGACTTGATGTACAGTAACAACAGCCCATGTTCTGAATTCCCTCGCTGTACATTTCAAAAGTGCTAAACAAATAGTTATATTGACTACGTCCGTCCTAGCTCGCTCATTAATGTCTTACTCGAAATTACGGGTAGCCTCTAATTCGCTTATGCCATAGTATGTACATCTCAATTGTCATTAGAAACAACATTTTTTAAAGCAAGTCAGACCTATCAGCTATGTTTTTTTAAAAGGCATTAAATGAGGCTGAATGAACTGTTTTGCTGCCAGACAAGGCTCCACTGTTAGCCAGGTGTAGCAGTGGTAAGATGTTGGTACTGCTGTTGGGACAGCTTTATGTAGGCCCTAACAGTTTGTGGGCACTGTTTGTCATCATCATAGTGCACTTAATGTATTGTTTAGTGTTGTGTTGTATAGTGGTTTTGCTGGCATGCATCCCACTTGTTTTTGTATTTTTTCCCCACCAAGATTTACATGCTAAAATTGCCACTGGACATGGGTTATGTAGACATGGATCACATGTGCAAATTGATGGGGTCACATCTGAGAAAAACTGAAATGAGAGGATTAATTCCCCTCACAATCTGATCCATGCACCGAAAAGCAGTGGATACTTAATCCGTACACCATCATAATCACAGTTTGTCACCGGTTCTTGATGATAAACTATTGGAACTGTCCTGTGACCAAGGCCTTGCACACTCGTTTTAATGAGATCCCAGAAATGTTACATATGCACAAAAAGCTTATTTCTCTCAAATTTGTACACAAATTTGTTTACATCCCTGTTAGTGAGCATTTCTCTTTTGTCAAGATAATCCATTCACCTGACAGGTGTGGCATATCAAGAAGCTGATTAAACAGCATGATCATTACACAGGTGCTCCTTGTGCTGGGGGCAATAAAAGGCCACTCAAAAATGTGCAGTTGTTGCAACATACAATGCCACAGATGTCTCAAGAGATTTGAGGGATTGTGCAATTGGCATGCTGACTGCAGGAATGTCCACTAGAGCTGTTGTCAGAGAATTGAATGTTCATTTTTCTACCACAAGCCGCCTCTAACGATGTTTTAGAGAATTTGGTAGTACGTCCAACTTGCCTCACAACCGCAGACCATGTGTAACCACACCAGCCCAGGACCTCCACCTCCACATGCGGGATTATCTGAGACCCGTTACCCGGACAGCTGATGAAACTGAGGAGCATTTCTGTCTGTAATAAAAACTCATTCTGATTGGCTGGGCCTGGCTCCCCAGTGGGTGGGCCTATGCCCCCCCTCACCCACACATGACTGCGCCCCTGCCCAGTCATGTGAAATCTATAGATTAGGGGCTAATTTATTTATTTCAACTGACTGATTTCCTAATATGAAAAGTAACTCAGTTAAATTGTTCAAATTGTTGCATGTTGCATTTATATTTTAGTTCAGTATACTATAGGCCTAGGCTAGAAGTAGAGCATGCTCAGAAATTATGAAAATGTACAGAGTTTTTTTACTCTGCTGGGATGGTATATATAAAACTAGGCTACACTGCATTACAACCTGATCTCACAGCATTTCTTATTATTATGTACATAAATCCGAGACACTCCATGTATGTATATGTTACATTTCGTATGGTATGTATTAATTTGTGGATGTCCATCAACCATTTAGTATGATATGTTAGGATTTACAATTCTTATATTTTACGAATTTACGAAATGTATGATATGCTATGTATTCTAGCTAGGTGGCTAACGTTAGGTAGTTGGCTAATGTTAGCTAGGCCAGAGCTTGGGTTAGAGTTGGGAAGTTAAAGGGACAAGGTTAGGGTTAGGAGAAGGGTTAGGTAAAATGCTAAGTAGCAGCTACAAATTATGAACTAGTTGCTAAAAGTTGCTAATTAGCTCAAATTGTCCATGATGAGCTTTGAACTCACAACCTTTGGATTGCTAGATGTGTTCTACACCCATCCATTCAATCTGACCAACCACCCTACTTTTTTTTGTCAAAAGTAATCATCTGTCTTATGTAACCATACCAAACGTAACATATCATTCTAATTTGAGTGTCCCGGATTTACCTTTACTATGTTATGTCTAGTCTATATCACAACTCAGGATCAGACCCATATGCAGACAGTTTGAATAACAGACGTTTATTTATAAAACAGGGGGCAGGAAAACGACAGGTCAAGAAGGGCAGGCTCAGGCTCCGTAAAGTACAGAGCGGCAGGCAGGCTCAGAGTCCGGGCAGGCAGAGGTCAGTAATCCAAGGCAGTGTCAAAAGGTACAGAACAGCAGGCAGGATCAGGGTCAGGGCAGGCAGAATGATCAAAATCGGGATAACTAGAAAACAAGGGCTCAAGAAAAACACACTGGTACAAAAACACACTGGTAGACTTGACAAGACAAACTGGCAACAGACAAACAGAGAACACAGGTATAAATGGACAGGGGATAATGGGCGACAAGCACAAAGACAGGTGAAACAGTCTATTTTATTTATTTAACTAGGCAAGTCAGTTAAGAACAAATTTTTATTTACATTGACAGCCTAGGAACAGAGGGTTAACTGCCTTTTTCAGAGGCAGAACAACAGATTTTTACCTTCTCAGCTTGGGGATTTGACCCAGTAACCTTGTGGTTACTGGCCCAACACTCTAAACACTAGGCTACCTGCCGCCCTTGAGACCAGGCTGTGCATTATAAACTGGGTAGTTCGAGCCCTGAATGCTGATAGCACTGAAAGCCGTGGTATATCAGACCGTATACCACGGGTATGACAAAACATGTATTTTTACTCTTCTAATTACGATGGTAACCAGTTTATAATAGCAATAAGGTACCACGGGGGTTTGTGGTATATGGCCAATATGCCACATCTAAGGGCTGTATCCAGCCACTCCACATTGCGTTGTTCCTAAGAACACCCCTTAGCCAGGGTATATTGGCCAAATACCACACCCCCCCCAGGCCTTATTGAGTAATTACACAATGCAATCAATAGGCACTCCCAATCATGAGCCCCGGCCTGCTGATGTCCTGTTCAGCTTGAGAGGGAGAGCTTGAAGATGAGAAGGAGGACCGGAAGGTAAGCTTGTTATTGCTATAATTAATTTTTAATAAAAACAACATGTTTTGTTGCCCATAATGGAGCTATTTATCAGAGTTTTTGACCTCACAATAAGCCATATTCTAGTCATTTACATACATTACTATGAAGCGGCAGCAGCGGAGGTGGACAGCACATGGGTGCTGAAAGTATGCCAATTCGAGAAGACCTAATTTATTTATTTGATCCTTTTCACATGTGAGTTCTAAATATCTCAAACAGTCACCCCCAGCGTGAGCTGTTTTATACACATGATGTCAGGATGCACTCACTGTTCCAAAATGTGACAGTTAACAGGACAGTTAACACGCGCTGCCTGGTAATCAAATCAAATTGTATTAGTCACATGTGCCGAATACAACAGGTGTAGGTAGACCTTACAGTGAAATGCTTACTTACGAGCCACTAACCAACAGCGCAGTTTGAAAACAAATACAGATAAGAATAAGAGATAAAAGTAACAAGTAATTCAACTGTAGCAGTAAATATAACAATATATACAGGGGGTGCTGGTACAGTGGTAGTATGTACATGTAGGTAGAGTTATTAAAGTGACTGCATAGATGACAACAGAGAGTGGCAGTGGTGTGGAGAGGGAGGGGCAATGCAAATAGTCTGGGTAGCCATTTGACTAGATGTTCAGGAGTATTATGGCTTGGGGGTAGAATCTGTAATTATCTATAGACTATGTTTCAACTTGGCAATTTCAAATTATTTTCTAACAAGTTGTATTTTCTAACAACAGTTTGAATTGAGGTGTGTTCCGCCTCCTCATTAATTCACATAGAAGTAGTCCATTTCAGTGTTGCGGACGATTTATGTTTGAGGCTTTACAGATAAACTTCTCTCTTCCAGGTGCATCCACCGCACTTCACTCATGTTTGCGCAGATCAAGAATGCATATATTAGTGCAGTCTTGCAAGAATTGGAACATTTTCTTACTGGCGCTCGCTTTGCCTTCCTTGTTGTTTTTCTTACACAAAATAACTTCGGACATGTGTGCATTCCTATCAAAGTAAGTTCTGTTCTCGCTTCTACTGTAGGCGTATACAGTATATACAGTTGAAGTCGGAAGTTTACATACACTTAGGTTGGAAACATTAAAACTTATTTTTCAACCACTTCACAAATTTCTTTGTTCACAAACTACACTTTTAGCAAGTTGGTTAAGGACATCTACTTTGTACATGACACAAGTCATTTTTCCAACAATTGTTTACAGACAGATTATTTATCTTATAATTCACTGCATCACAATTCCAGTGGGTCAGAAGTTTTATTTACATACACTAGGTTGACTGTGCCTTTAAAAAGCTTGGAAAATTTCAGAAAATTATGTCATGGCTTTAGAAGCTTCTGATAGGCTAATTGACATAATTTGAGTCAATTGGAGGTGTACCTGTGTATGCATTTCAAGGCCTACCTTCAGACTCAGTGCCTCTTTGCTTGACATCATGGGAAAATCTAAAGAAATCAGCCAAGACAAAATAAATTGTAGCCCTCCAAGTCTGGTTCATCCTTGGGAGCAATTTCCAAACAACTGAAGGTACCACGTTCATCTGTACAAACAATAGTACACAAGTATAAACACCATGGGACAACGCAGCCGTCATACCTCTCAGGAAGGAGCGGAATGCGTGTTCTGTCTCCTAGAGATGAATGTACTTTGGTGCAAAAAGCGCAAATTCAATCCCAGAACAACAGCAAAGGACCATGTGAAGACGCTAGAGGACACCGGTACAAAATTATCTATATCCACAGTAAAAGGAGTCCTATGTCGACATAACCTAAAAGGCCGCTCAGCAAGGAAGAAGCCACTGCTCCAAAACCGCCATAAAAAAAGCCAGACTACGATTTGCAACTGCACATGTAGACAAAAATCTTACTTTTTGGAGAAATGTCCTCTGGTCTGATGAAACTAATAGAACTGTTTGGCCATAATGATTATGTTTGGAGGAAAAAGGGGGAGGCTAGCCAAAGAACACCATCCCAACCATGAAGCACGGGGGTGGCAGCATCATGTCGTGGTGGTGCTTTGCTGCAGGAGGGACTTGTGCACTTCACAAACTAGATAGCATCATGAGGTAGGGAAATTATGTAGATATAGTGAAGCAACATCTCAAGACATCAGTCAGGAAGTTAAAGCTTGGTCGCAAATGGGTCTTCCAAATGGACAATGACACCAAGCATACTTCCAAAGTTGTGGCAAAATGGCATAAGGACAACAAAGTCAAGGTATTAGAGTGGCCATCACAAAGCCCTGACCACAATCCTATAGAACATTTGTGGGCAGAACTGAAAAAGCGTTTGCGAGCAAGGAGGCCTACAAACCTGACTCAGTTACACCTGCTCTGTCAGGAGGAATGTGCCAAAATTCACCCAACGTATTGCTTGTGGAAGGCTACCCAAAACTTTTGACCCAAGTTAAACTATTTAAAGGCAATGCTACCAAATACTAACGGAGTGTATGTAAAACTTCTGACCCACTGGGAAATGTGATGAAAGTAATAAATGCTGAAATCATTCTCTCTACCATTATTCTGACATTTCACATTCTTAAACTAAAGTGGTGATCCTAACTGACCTAAGACAGGGAATTTTTAAATATCAGGAATTGTGAAAAACTGAGTTTAAATGTATTTGGCTAAGGTGTATGTAAACTTCTGACTTCAACTGTATGAATGTATGGAGCATAATGTATTTACGGTTTTATTCTGGTTTTCAATTACTGGTGACAAATAATGCATTCCGATGATTGCATATATTGCAATGGACACCTACAATGTGTGCTAAATACTTTTTTAAAGGTTGTACTGATTATAATGAGCTAAGCTGTTTGCCAGCCATGTGTGGCGCTATGTTTGTTGACACTATATGCATTCTGGGTGGCACGTAATCTGCCAAACAAAAGATTTCAGGTAAACTAACCAAAATTAAATGAAGGGAAGAGGATGATCGTAGACGACACACACACTTCAACATGCATACTATAACCAAACAATACTCATCTTGTCTCCTTTTATCGATGAGGACAAAAAACAAGCATGGCGGCCTGCACCAAACTACCCATTGTCAATCTTGCCTCAGTTAGCGCTAGGACAACTGTAGCCTACATTTTTCAGGATTGGATGATTGTGTTATGCTGTAGCTACTTCTGTGAATGTCTGAACATTGCATCCAAAAATAAACTGCTCACATTCTGGGATATATTCGGTTTGTCTCTATGACATTCAGAGGCTGCACTACAATCTTCTATAGCCGAGGACGAGGAGACCAAAAATGTACTTTGCTTGGGAAGTAATGATTCTGTCATTATCAATTGACGTTCGACATTTCAACATGCTATTAATACACAACATACTAACTTTAAATCAGTCAGGAGCAAACCAGGTAGCCTAAGAAGGGAGAAAAAAGGAATTGTTATTATATTTCAAGGCTATAACCTGCCATTTAAGAAATATATAGTGAATAATTTGTGACAAGCTATAGGCTGGCAGGAGTGCTCAGCATTTCAAATCAAATGTTATTTGTCACATGCACCAAATACAACAAGTAGACCTTACCGTGAAATTCTTACTTTACAAGCCCTTAGCCCTTAACCAACCATGCAGTTTTAAGAAAAACAAGAGTTAAGAAACTAAAGTAAAAAATTAAAGAGCAACAATAAAATAACAATAACGAGGCTATATACAGGGGCTACCGGTACCAAGTCAATGTGCGGGGGTACAGGTTAGTCAAGGTAATATGTACATGTAGGTAGGGTTAAAGTAGCGAAGCATACAGTGCAAAGTATTCAGAACCCTTGACATTTTCCACATTTTGTTACGTTACAGCCTTATTCTAAAATTGATTAAATTGATTTTTTCCCCATCAATCTACACACAATACCTCATAATGGCAAAGCAAAAACTGTTTTGTAGAATTTTTGGCTAATAATTTTTTTTAAATATGAAAATGTGATTTCATAACTATTCAGACCGTTAACTCAGTACTTCGTTGAAGCACCTTTGGTAGGGATTTACAGCATTGCGTTTTCTTAGGTATGATGGACGCTATAAGCTTGGCACACCTGTATTTGGGGAGTTATTCCCATTCTTCTCTGCAGATCCTCTCAAGCTCTGTCAGATTGGATGGGGAGTGTTGCCGCACAGCTGTTTTCAGGTCTCCAGAAATATTTGATCGGGCTCAAGTCCAGGCTCTGGCTGGGCCACTCAAGGCACTCAGACACTTTTCGAAGGTGAACCTTTGCCCCAGTCTGAGGTCCTGAGCACTCTGGAGCAGGTTTTCATCAAAGATCTTTCTGTACTTTGCTTCGTTCATCTTCCCTCGATCCTGACTAGTCTCAGTCCCTGCCACTAAAAAACATCCTAACAGCATGATGCTGTCACCACCATTCTTCACCGTAGGGATGGTGCCAGGTTTCCTCCAGATGTGACACTTGGCATTCTGGCCAGTGTTCAATCTTGGGTTCATAAGACCAGGGAATCTTGTTTCTCATGGATTGAGAAAGCGGGCTATCATGTGCCTTTTACTGAGGAGTGGCTTCTGTCTGGCCACTCTACCATAAAGGCCTGATTAGTGGAGTGCTGCAGAGATGGTTGTCCTTCCGTAAGATGCTCTCATCTCCACAGAGGAACTCAAGAGCTCTGTCAGAGTGACCATTGGGTTCTTGGTCACCTCCCTAGACCAAGGCCCTTCTCCCACGATTGCTCAGTTTGGCCGGACGGCCAGCTCTAGGAATAGACTTGGTGGTTCCAAACTTCTTCCATTTAAGAAGGATGGAGGCCACTGTGTTCTTCAGGACCTTCAATGCTAAAGAAAGACACTATCCTGTCTCGGAGCTCTACAGACAATTCCTTCGACCTCCTGGCTTGATTTTTGCTCTGACATGCACTGCCAACTGCAGGACCTTATATAGACAGGTGTTTGCCTTTCCAAATCATGTCCAATCAATTGAATTCACCGCAGGTGGACTCCAATCAAGTTGTAGAAACATCTCAAGGATGATCAATGGAAACAAGATGCACTTGAGCTCAAGTCTCATAGCAAAGGGTCTGAATGGGGGTGTGCTCGGTCCTCTTTTTCCTATAGTCCACAATTATCACTTTTGTCTTGATCACGTTGAGGGAGAGGTTGTTGTCCTGGCACCACATGGCCAGGTCTCTGACCTCCCTATAGGCTGTCTCGTCATTGTCGGTGATCAGGCCACTGTTGTCTCATCGGCAAACTTAATGATGGTGTTAGAGTCGTGCCTAGCCGTGCAGTCATGAGTGAACAGGGAGTACAGGAGGGGACTGAGCACGCACCCCTGAGGGGCCCCTGGGTTGAGGATCAGCATATCTCTCCAGGTATCCCTCATTATAAATAACATACAGTTCCTAAGTAGTTTTATGACACTTTTGTACTCTTACTTGAGACGTTTCTTAGGTGGGCTACTTTTACTTGAGTAAATTACAATCTACCCCCAAGCCACAACTTTTACTAAAGTACAGATTTTCAGTACTCTACCCACCTTTGCAAACGGGACATTGTCTTTTTACCCAATGGCTAACACCATCAGATAGAATTAATAGCAAGCAGTGCACTGGAATGACATTCAGCTGAACTGGAATGAAATTCACTCTCGTGGGATGGATGGCTCAAAAATAACTAACTGAAAGCCAATAAGCCATCTCCCAATAAGCCATGTGTAACGTCGATGCAGGGAGCCAGGAAGCAGGTGCAGTTACTGAGTTTAATAATAACGAACATGGGAGCGATACAAAACAAGAGAAGCATCTGACAAAGAAACATAAACAATACTACCTAATGAATGATAACAAAATAGTGCTATATAAAGGGTAAGTAGTCAAGGGATTAATGAAGTTCAGGTGTGTCTGATGATGAGACGCAGGTGTGCGTAATGATGGTTGCCAGGTGTGCGTATAGATGTGTTGTCAGGACCGGTGACGTCGAGCACCGGAGCAGGAGTAAATGTGAGCAGTACCCCCCGATGTGTGGCTCCAGCCGCAGGATGACACCCGCTAGGAGGAAAGCCCCGAGATTGAGGAGTGGGCTGGTCGACAAAGGTGGAAATATCGGATGATGTTGGGATCTAGAATGTCACCGCTCCTCTGGACCGTACCCCTCCCAGTCCACCAGGTACTGGAGACGTCCTCCACAATGTTGGGAATCCAGGAGTGATCTGACGGCATAGGCAGGGCTACCCTCAATGTCCAAGGTGAGGCGGAGGGATGTCGTGGGGGACGGCATCAGCCAGGGGACTGGGAACCACTGGCCTGAGGAGGGAAACATGAAAATACGGTAAGATCCGGAAGTTAGTGTGGAGTTGTAATCTGTAAGTTACCTCGTTGACCCTCCGGAGGACCTAGAATGGCCCCACAAACCGGGGACTCAGCTTCTCACAGGGCAAGTGAAGTGGGAGGTTCCTGGTGGAGAGCCAGACACAATCACCAGGATGGAACACGGGAGCCTCACTGCGGTGGCAATCCGTCTGCTCTTTCTGACAGTGGACGGCATGCTGGAGTTTCACATTGTCATCATTCATAACCTTTTCTGTGCGCCTGAACCACTCGACCACTGCAGGATCTTCGGTCTGGCTTGGAGGAGTCCACGGAGCCAAAGCTGGCTGATAACCCAGAACACACTGGAAGGGTGTCAGCCTGGTGGAAGAGTGTCACAATGAATTCTCTGCGTATTCAGCCCAAGGAAGGAATCGGGCCCATTCCCCCTGCCGGTTCTGGCAATGGCACCTCAGAAACCTCGCCAGCTCCTGTTTCATCCTCTCCACCTGCCCGTTAGACTGAGGCCGGTACCCAGAAGTGAGGCTGACCATGACCCCAGTGGCTGTCTCTCTGCTCCTGTGGAACCCTGGTTAGAACGTACCGGACACCATTGAAGCTGGTGCCCCTCCTGTCCACATTAAGGACAGAGCCCCAGCTGTCTACGACGGCATCGCTCTGCCGCGGACAGACATGTGGCCCCGACCTCCATGGATTCAGTCTCTGACTCAGAATGATCAACGGAGGAGGAGAGAGGCGATGGGGGTACCGGCGCTCCCAAAGAAGTTTATCCAGATGGATGCCCATCGCGATGAGGGCATCCAAGGATGGGTGCTCTCTGCTCTATGGTGGATGGTCGAAGACGCACCTGAACAGAGCTATGAACCCCTCATAGGAGGGGCTTTATCACAGTCACACACCTATATTTTAGCTTTAATTAGCTATAAAAAAAATATAAAAATTCTCTCAGCCTCATGGCAAAATGTGTAGAATAGCATGAGATTATCTTTTAAACAACAATTTTCTCTTCACAGGAAGTTAGCTGTCCCCCCACCTCAATCTCTTTAGGCCCACCCACCAATTCATTTCTGGCTATGCTACTGGTGTGTGCGAGTGTATGAAAATTCCAGCCATTTGCGTGGAGTGGATCAAAGCTCCTCACACCCAGGGTAGAACCTCCTCAGGGAACCAATTGGCTGGCCTGGGATCAGCCAAAAAGCCACCCACCTCTATTACCCGTCTGTGGGGCTGAGCCAGAGCCCCAGTCTGCCCGCTGATCCCAGAACCCCTGCCAACACTGCCCTGGCAGCCACCTTTGAAATCCCAGCAAACCCCCACTTTACCTCTGCAGTGGTCAGCAATGTCAACTCCGCCCTTTGAATGTGTGTGTGTGTGCCTCAGCAGGGAGGTGTGATCTGGGGGCTGTGTACTGTGTTGCTATGTAGCTACCACAAATTAGAGGCATAATAATTTATAACGTACAGTGAGGCGAGTGGAAAAGGAGGGAAATTGCAAAAAAAAAACATTATACGTGGTAATTCTCTCAAGTATTAAGACTTTTTCGCTTTATAGATATGTTGGGGATTTGATTGTTTCTCACTTGTGTTGTAGCCTGCAGCTCTTTCTTTGCCCTTTTGCAACTTACTCTGAAAACTCCCAGAGGCTTCAGTTGGAGAAGTTTTAAACTCTCTTTTACTCTCTCTTTTATTCTCTCTCTCGCACACTCACTCCTCTCCGCTCAAACCAACAGTCAGACGGGAGCACACACACAGCCACACATGCACAGGATGCAAACAGAGTGCAGCCCAGGACCAAGATAGACAACCGAGAGAGAGAGAGAGAAATCCTCTTCTCTATCACTGAGTTTAGTGTGAGGAGGTTCAAGCAATTTATTCTGACTGAGTGGACTGCATTTCATACCATGGGAGGACAAACTGAAATAGAAGAAGAAACCAACAAACACTATCTGTAAAGGACCACATTTCATACTGGATTATTGGGCTTTCCTCTCTCAATCTTTGGCATGGTGATGTCCTAGATTACCAGCACGTATTGAAGAGGCTGCTTGTTCTGGACCACAGTGGACTTTGAGGGTCTTTCTCTGAGTGTGAGTGAGTGTGTGTGTGTGAGCGGGATCATGTCAAAAGGACATTTCACTTGCCTGTTGAGGGGACTTTGGGTACTGTGGCTGTGGCAAGGTAAGTTCACACTTACGCTCTCTCTCTCTCTCTCTCTCTGTCTGTCTGTGTCCTCTGGTTGCCCTCGGCCCAGTTTTTGTCCACTTACTGTGCATCTGGACAGTAACAGCTTTAACAGCCAAGCTTCAAATGAAACTGAAGCCTGATTGTATGCATATGATTCCATGATGATAGCTGATTTATATTATGTCAATTATGGTGAATCTTCACCAAAATGTAATATTTTCAGAAGTAGATTTTAAAGGCTACATGTATTAATTTATATGTTATTTAATTGACTGAACTGGGTCATGATTTCAGATGAAAGCCTACTTTGATGGTTTATTTATTTAACTTGAGGAATCAGATTACAATGCAGCACCATGAACTTGATACAATATTTTCCCAGTTTTCATGATCTTTAAAACATATATTTAACATGGATTAAAAAAATGTATGAGCACATATATCTAAAGCACATTGCTTTGAAACTATCGCTGAGAATCAGATTCCTCAAAAACATAATCTAAGGTGAACTGCTTTTTCTGCGCTGTTTACCAAGGTGTTAAAGGATAGCTTAAACACTTACAAAAATATGCATCATGTGTGTTTGACCTGTCTTTAACAATTTGTTGCTAGTCGACTCATCCAAAGTTGGAAAAAAGCAATACAACTGAATGATTGCATACCAAATCAGTGATCAAAATGAACTAGCGAATAGCTTGTTTATTTATTTTTTTACCTCTAGGGCTGTCGTCTAACCTTTGAATTGCTGAAATTTTGAAATCACTGTATCAGAAGTTGTTGAAACTTTGAGCAGGTATCCACCGTTTAAGGGGCAGTAGTTAAAAGCATCCAATGGTTCACACCAGCTGATCTGCTTTCGAAATTGTATTAAACTTGTCTGACATTAAGTTAAATTCAGAGAACAATTGACTGTGCCTCTAACTGTGTGTCTATCAGAAAGAGCATGGAGTGGACATTAAGTTAAGAGAAATATGCTGAGGACTTTAGCAATGATGCAACTTGTTGATGAAAGATTAAAATCTTTGCAAAAAGTCCCATATTTAAAGTTATATTATAACCTTGTAAAAAACTGCTTACTGAAATTAGATTAGTGAAGAATAAGTCTGTTATCAAAGGCTATCATTCTCTCTCCAGAGAGACAAACAGCATAGTAAGCCCAGGAGTCCTTCTTGAAAAGCCTTCTTGAAAAGCCTTGCATGGTTCCCCAGGAGCAGGGGAGCGTGGTCCTGGAACTAATATTGCCATTATAGTAATAGATGGAATAACAGGACACTACCATTAACTGACCCTACCTCAGGATAGCGTTTAGAGTTGATTTTCCTCTCAGCAGCCTTGGGGGAGACAAGCATTTTGCCCGTCAGGGCCTGTTAAGGTGATGCGCGAGGAGACGCCGGGAGGCATCTGCCCACTCATAATCACCGTAATAGATTGGTATTTGAAAAGCTGTTTTTCTTTTGCTCAGTCAAGTAGTAGACAGGAGCTTTTGAGTCCCTGGGCCCAGACACATGCCATGAGTTTACACCACAACCCAAGGGACTTTTTCTCATTGTTTGTAGATCAAAGGTGTTATCCAAGGAACTTCCATTCACTTTCATTAATGGTTGGACATACAGTGAGCTCTAAAAAGTATTGGGACAGTGACCATAATTCCAAAAGGTTTATGAAGTGAGACAAAAATGATTGGTGTGAAAATCACACAATTAATATAGGATAAGAATCCACAGCACACAATTAAGTAAGCAATTATGTTATTTAGATCCATATACAGTGAGATCCAAAAGTATTGGGAGAGTGACACATTTTTTGTTGTTTTGGCTCTGTACTCCAGCACTTTGGATTTAAAAATAATATAATGACTATGAGGTTAAAGTGCAGACTGTATTTGGTCCCACACTCATAGCACGCAATGATTACATCAAGCTTGTGACAGGTGGTATGTTAGTCTCATGACAATGCCACGCAAACAATGCAAGACTACTTAATTCGAAGGGTTTCCAAAAAAACAATAACTTAAGCAATAACTTAAAGGAGCAATGCAACTGTTTTTATATAAATAGCAAATAATTTCTGGGTAACAATAAAGTACCTTAGCGTAAAAGATGTCCTTTTAAATGGACAAGAATAGCTTTTTAGCAAAACAAATATTTCTCAAGCAAGACTTTTGCTAGGACTGGCTGGGAGTGGTCTTAGTGGGGAGGGGGAAACTGAAAACTTGCTATTATTAGCAGACATGTTTGGAACTCTCTTTGTTATTGGTCTGTTAACCAATTACCACATGGTGATGTCTAATGGAAAGCCGAAACTTCGCCCATGCCAACCTGCTGATTAGAAGGTCCTTTGTAGAGTGTATTTTCAATCAGCAAATGTCAGGAAATAACACTAATCAAATTTGTTCACCCTTTTTCAGTGTTTGTTTGTCAGCACTTGTACAATATGATATAAAACACAGGAAAAACAGAATGTTGACTGCACTGGGCCTGCACTAGACTAAGAATCTTCCATATTGATTCAGACTTTTGGGCAACTCTACCTTAACGTTGCAACAACACAGCAACAATGTCCAACAATGTCAATACTTGGCTTATTTACATAATTCCAAATGATCTCACCTTTCTCTTAGTTGTACCCCCCTCCCCTCCTCCTGAATCATATTGGCGAGATATGACTGAGCAACCCTGGGTTTAAATTAGACTAAATAGAATCAAATAGAACCTTGCATGTGATAAACACCATATCATATGAGAAAATCCTTGACAACCCAGCAACTGTTAGAATTTCACCAAACCCAAACAGAAAGAATTAACGAGATAGTTCACCTATTTGACAAGTGAACTATCTATTTAAGATGAAACCAACCCACCAATTAGCTCTAGCCCCATAACATCAATAGAGAATCAACTTCCCCCTCTCTCGCTCTGTTATCTTCTCCACTGTGCTCTGTATAAGTAGCCCAGCATGCATTGCATGTCAGGTGCTGACTGTTGCTCTTAGGGCTTGTTTCAAACTTTGAAAAGTTGGATCTCTGTTTTAAATCCCTGGCCCTGAGTGAAACATCCCTATTAGAGTATATTCAGTAGAACCACCCTCCTGGTGCAAAGTACAAGTCTTGCAAGATGGAGGTAGCATTAACCATAGAAATAGAATTACTAGAATGGACATTAATTTTTTGTAAATTAAACGGCCTAAAGACCCTCCTGCTGTAGAACTTACATGCAAATGACAGAGTGAAAGCACCAATCAGAGCTCGAGTAGACTTACAATAACAGCCACTGAATTCTCAGAGCTCAGAATCCCGATTTCATCCCTGCCTTTCATCCCTTCCATCCCTAACATTCCTATCACCCTACTCATCTCACTAACCCATCTGACCTCATTCATTCAAATGTATATCACCTGTGTATATATTTATATAACAGTAGCCACCGTCTGGTTCCATAACGTCACTGGAATTTTTGATGGTAAGCTCCTGCCTTCACCACAGTGTCTGTGGGTGAATATTGGTAGTGTTTGGAGAAAGGAATGTACGGAGTACTGTTGGGTTAATAGGAGCCAGAGTGAACCACAAGGGAACTGGCAGGCCTTATTGGAAGAACCCCCCTTCATCCCTTGACTAAATAAACAGGGCCGTCGGATTAAGTCAGGTTTAACTTTGATGAAAAGACAACAATGGGTGGCTATACGACTTGAGGGGACACTCGAGATGGGGAAAAAACAAAACCGACCTGGTGCCCCCTGTGAAACACCCTTAAACCCGTGCAGAAAGACATCTCGGTTTGACTGACTTTGTTGTTTCCAGTGAGGATGTCTTTGAGAGGGAGAGAGTGTGAATGGCTGAGGCTGTAACAGCTTGAGAAGATGAATGGCTGTTGGTACATTGAAACTTAATGCGTCCCAAATGGCACCATATTTCCTTTATAGTGCACTACTTTTAACCAAGGCCCTTAGGGCTCAGGTTAAACGTAGTGCACTATATAGTATATAGGGTTCTATTTGGGACACACAGTTGTATTTACTGACCACACAGACCGTCCCATAGATAGGAGGTATGATAAGAGGTATGTAAGGTCATCGTGTATTTCCAATAACTTACCTGATTTAATTAAGGCAAGTAAAAAAATATATATATTAATTTAATATGATAAACATGTTAGACCAAAGTCACATTTGATTTAAGCTGCTAAGCTTCTATTATAGCATGTTGGATGACTGTCATTCATATTCCATTCACGCAGTTCAATGTAACATCGTAGTTGAGGCTACTACATGAAACATACATTTTCCCTATGCCCATCATGAGGTTGCTATAACCTAGCCTATGAATGAATGTTTACAACATAGGCGCACACAGGTCAAGAGAAACATTTGAGATGACAGACAATGGCACGTGGACAGACAGTAACACATTCAATACCGCCTTGCACACTCTTGCCTGCAGTAGCGTATATAGGATGTAATCATTATTCCAACTGTTGTAAACGAGAGTTCCTATTGGACAAATGCAGGTATGTTTATACCCGTTTCGTTTGCTTCCGTTTAAGAAACGTTTTCAAACAGAATCGGCAGAATGAATACATCCCTGATCACAGCAGCCAAGTTGTATTCATTGTAGTTTCTTTGCACTCTTCTCCTCTCACCTTTTCCCTTCGTTTGTGGACTTCAATGAACAACACATCAGCTGTACGTGACCAGGCAAAAAAAACTTTCCAAGCCAAACCATGTCATAACCGCTTCACACGGCCTACATCGTTGTTCCCATATTAGCTAAAGTAACGTCCTAGTCAACGTAGCTAATAGAACCAATGCGTTAGTAAACCAGAGGGCCCCCGGTGGCAATAAATTAATAAAACCAAAAGCTTACCTTGACTTGGAAGAGTTCCAGTGCGGTGTTGGATAGTCATAGCCAGCTAGATAACATAGCATCCCTCTGTTTGAGCCGGGTGTTTGAGTAACTAAACTAGCCAGCTGCATTTGCTAGCTAAGTAAGTGAAACTGAAAGTGATTTTATTTTACGAAATCTCTCTCTCACTTGCTTCTCCTGCATTTAAGAAATTAATTTGTTGAAAACTGTTCTACTACTGTCTTTCTCTTTGAGGCAACTACTCACCACATTTTATGCACTGCAGTGCTAACTAGCTGTAGTTTATGTGTTCAGTACTAATTTCATTCTCTGGTCCTTTGATTGGGTGGACACCATTTCAGTTCATGCTGCAAGAGCTCTGATAGGTTGGAGGACGTCCTCCGGAAGTTGTCATAAATACTGTGTAAGTCTATGGAAGGGGGTGAGAACCATGAGCCTCCTAAGTGTTGTTTTGAAGTCAATGTACCAAGAGGAGGACAGAAGCTAGCTGTCCTCTGGCTACACCATTGTGCTACCCTACAGTGTTGTTGAGGCTACTGTAGACCTTCATTGCAAAACAGTGTGTTTTAATTAATTATTTGGTGACTAATATATTTGGTATAGTTTTATCTAAAAAGGATAACTTTTTCTATGTTTTACCATTTTTATGAAATACACTGAGGAGGATGGTCCTCCCCTTCCTCCTCTGAGGAGCCTCCACTGATGGATAAAAGAGCACCTGGGAAATGCTGAGTAAGCTTCAGGCAAACATTACAGAACATTGAAGATAGAAATGTCATGAATAAAGTAGACATGATTCCTGATTCTACATGTCAGAGATGCATGTTTGTTTTACATGTTATATTTCCATCAGTGCTGTGTACTGCTGAATGCACAACATTCCCACTCAGTACACACTGGTTGAATCAATGTTGCTTCTATGTCATTTCAATGAAATTACGTTGAACCAATGTGGATTAGATGTAGAATTGATGTCTGTGCCCAGTATGCCGAGTATCAATATAGTGGAAATGTTAATGAGTTAGAAGCCTTGTCCCTATGAGGATACCTGGGGATATTTTTTATCCATCTGTACATGGGCGGTGAGATACTTCCCTCTATTAAAGTGTTGCTGCTATTATATCACTGATCCTTGCTGTGGAGGCCAACGCAGCAGTGTCTGAAAAAGCAGCTGTGCTTGATGGGGCCGGGGCCAACTCAACCTGGGAGACAGAGTGTATCTGCACTGTACCACTCAACTTAAGCTTCTCACACACTGACGGACGCCCACACACACTAACGCATACATGCAGGCACACATACACGCACACACAAATACAGGCAGATGCACATATGCATTACAGACGCATGCATGCACGCACACACACAAACACACGTGGATGACGTGGATGTCGATTAAGGCAGCCCCCCGCACCTCTCTGATTCAGAGGGATTGGGTTAATGTGGAAGACACATTTTGGCTGAAAGCATTCAGTTGTGCAACTGACTAGGTATCCCCTTTCCCTTTTACCCTACTCCCCCCTCCCCAGTAATCAGGGGACTGGGAGAATCATTACACCAGACAAAGAAGCTTCCGCTTTTCCTTCCGACCAACTGTACCTCATCAGACCCCGGACACACACTCCAAAAAAAAACAAAACAAAGACAGATGAGAAAGTAAAAAAGAGAAAATATTCTGAAATCCATCCAAAAGAAATGAGTCGTAAACATGGCTTTTTCATCAAGTTTGCCCTAATCAAGAGACAGGTGTTAGCTCCACACAAAGCCATGTAGCAGTGTGTGAAGGAGCTATTCAGGGACAGTTAAAGTGGGTTTTCTCCTCTAGCATTGGAGCAGTAAGGCGAGCAGTGAGAGAAAAAGGGAGAGAGGCAAACACATAGAACAGTGGCCACAGGCACTCGAGTCTGACAGCAGGCTGGCTGAGAGACTGGCTGGCTGGCGTCGAGCACTCAACTCCCCCACAAGACGTGGGTGGCGGATTAAAAACCGCCTGGATCCCACCTCATGTGTGTTTGCACCTAGACAGATCCAAATAGAGAGGTACATAAAAAGTATTTGCGCTTGGCCTCCAGTAGTTGGTGGATGAGACATGAGATGGAGAAGCCCGAGTTGCCAAACCCTAATCACAAACACAAACAAACAAATAGGAGCCCAGAGGTCCATCATAAATGGCATCCCTTTTATAAATCAACGTCTGCAGTGTGTAGGATTGATCCTGTGATGGAATTTCCAGGGAGGTAGATAGATGACTTAGGCTAGGGTTCAGACATGCCTGTCTTTCCGGATGGCAGCGATAGGGCTGATAGACTAGGGTAATGTCCCAAATGGCACCCTATTCCCTTTATAATGTACTACTTTACTACTTATGGGCCCTGGTCAAAAGTAGTGCACAGTCTCTTAGCGTCTATTAAAGTGTTGCTGCTATTATATCACTGATCCTTGCTGTGGAGGGTAACTTTGGAATGCAGTCTATGGGTTAGACCACACTTGATTCACTGCATTGTCTCCTGGAGTTTCTAACTGTGACCACAAGCTGGTCAGATACTACAGGTGAGGCCATTGATGAGCAGAGGCTCAGTGGCAGTGCACTGGCACCCTCCATAGGTTACAGCCAGGACTGGTAGTCAGCCAGAAATTACATTAATTTAAGGTACAATCTGCAATTTGTGCAGCTGTTGGTCATTTCAACTAAATAGGCAATTCGGGATTGATACATGCATTATTTATGGCTATGTGTTTGATGGCTATAACAATGAATTATACTGTATATAGCCATCACTTCTGGAAGAAAATAAGTTATAAATACCTCATGAGATTACTATTCCAATAGTTTTACCAGATCATAACCTAAAGTATAAGGTTGTTTTACTCAATTTTTTTTGTTAACAAACAATGCATAGCTTCAAAACATGTTCAATACTACAAGTTTCATTTCATGGACAGTCAGTCCTTGCATCCATAGCTCCAAATTGAAAGTGGTTGGTTTAAATGTCTCCCCATTCCTAAGCTTCATAGCAAACCAAGGAGTCGCTGAATAACAAATTAGAATATGCCCCTGACCACAGGTGAAGAATCAGTGGTATTCATTGAATTAAGAAACAACTACCTTAATAATCTAAATTAAGAAAAATAGATTGTTGTAAACCTGTGGAAAATAAAACTACTACATTACCTTGTAACAAGTCATGCAATAACACCCCTTTTAGACTAAGTACAATAATTTAAACCCCAGGTTGTACAATTTAGTTTTTATAAAGCAGTTTTTTTTTTACTTCTATTATTTTGGTAAATGCAACCATATGTCCCATTGGAATGAGATCCAAGGAAGGAGAGAAACAGAATGACTGCTCACCTGAAAAACACTAGAAAGATTTGGCAAAACAGAGGCCTGAATATTACACCCTAAAAGATTCTTCAGCCATATCTCATAAGTCCTGTCCATTCAATAGAGTGTGGTGATTCACATTTTCTCTACTAACTTGAAACAGACTTGTCAGATGACCAAAGAGGAACGAATTAATTAATCCTGATTAGTATTTCAGCAAAGACCTCTCTAGGGAACAAAATTAGTCAATTTGACGGTGGTGCTCGCCAATAATGGAGACAGAGAATAAACAAATACATCTTCAGGGAGGGAAAATTGCAACAATGTGTCATGTGTCAATGTGCAGCGGTTAAGACGGAGTCAGGCGCAGGACACAGAACTGCGTAAAATATGTACTTTACTCGAAAAGAAACAACAATATTTCCACGCAGGGAAAACACACCAGCTCACAGAAGTCTTGAACACTAAACAAAGAACAAACATGCACAAAACCATGTGGGAACTAGAGGGTTAAATAGGGAATAAATTATAACATAATGGGAACCAGGTGTGTACAATCAAGACAAAACAAATGGAAAAATAACGTAGATCGGTGGCAGCTAGAAAGCCGGTGATGACGACCACCGAATGCTGCCCGAACAAGGAGAGGCACCAACTTTGGCGGAAGTTGTGACACCATGTTTATTCTGCTTTGGACAATTATTTTGTATATTAACAAATGTACTTTGATCACTATTTCCCCAAAAAGTGCATCAAGACAAATATCTCCCAAACCAAACATCATGCTGAGCAGAGAGAGTATCTAAGTGAGTCTGGCACAATGCCTATAAGGCAGCTTCAATGACACGCAGAAACCATTCCAACATCTAAGGAACAAACATCCCCTGACTGACATTGACACAGAAAATAAAAGCTGTCCAATTACTCTCCGAAAGATTTAAAAGGAAGTAGATTGGCTGATTTTGAGTAAACATTGGTTTCTCTCCAATCAAAGAAGTAGCTGAAAAGTGCAAACTAGTAGGATGCCTTGGTGGCGACTCGGGCAGCGAAGTGAGCTTTATCTGGGACAAACATGGGATATAGAGACGAACCTCCGGTAGCCGAACCAGAGAACATCCATAAAGCTGTCCACAGGGCCATGACAAAGCCCACCAACCCCCGGGGCAGGGGAGAACAGACAAAGACAAATCAAATCAAATTTTATTGGTCACATACACATGGTTAGCAGATGTTAATGTGAGTGTAGCGAAATGCTTGTGCTCCTAGTTCCGACTATGCAGTAATATCTAACAAATCCACAACTACCTTTTACACACAAATACACACAAATGTAAAGGGATGAATATAATATGTACATAGGAAAAGAGAGGGGGGACAACATAAGGACACAGAGAGAGAGAGACAGCAGAGCGACAAAAAAAGAGAGAGCGACGAAGAGGGACTAAGGGAAAGGAAAACAAGACAGAACAAGAGGGGAACAGATATAGAAAAAGAGAAAGAACAGGGTGGGTGAGGGAAAACTAGTGGGTGTCAATGGGGACTCATCCCCTTGTTGTTTGACATTTGGCTGGGGAGACTGAAACCTGAGCCATAGCGTCCTATTACCAGTGAGTTATCTTCGTGCTGGATATCATTCCCTCTCCTCACGCTCGCATCATTTGGGTTCAATCAAAGAAATCAACTCGGGCACGATTGTCTTGGTCTCTGTTAAAATTGTGGGCCTTGCTCCATCCAAGGCAGGCCAATCGATGCACATAAACGAGTACATAGGTACATCACCATGTGTGGCTATAGCAGTCAAAATAAAGAAAGAGATTGCCGATGTACATGCGTCAGATACCTTATGTTGATAAAATTGAGTAAAATATATTGCTTTTGATAGGAGTAAATGTACCATGCTGTCATGTTTGTGTGTGCTACTCTTGATTGAGCAATGATAATTCCAACACAGTGAAAGTACATAAAAATGGTCAAATCATGTCTAAAACTTCAATTTCAATTTCACAATGTAGATATCACACACACACATATCGGGAAAATGTGAGTTGGAGTTGGAGCTCAGCTGCTGGCTGATAGATGTGTCAAACCTGGAAAAGGTCCTCTTGGTGGATGTGGCCAAGGTCTTATTCAAATCTATATATGGCCTGTAATGGAGCCCATCACATCTCATTACATGGACACTTACAGAAATGTGAACCCTCAAACTGCTTCCAGTCAACCAAATCTTGTTTGGACCTGAAAAGCCCAGGGAGTGAATAACTTCATTTGGCTATTAGTTGTTCTGTGTGTAACCCCTGATTTATGATGGACGAGGTTGATAATCATCTTCTAAGCATATTATTTTGTGTTTCTGATTCGTATAAATAGTATGGGGTAAAAATAAACTGTGTTTATCCGATTGACAGAGTGATAACCGGGAGTGTTCTTATTTTTCTTGGTTCTAGCTGATCTTGTGTCGGGTAGTAAGCTCTGGGAAGTACCCATAGCCCTCTTTGGATCTTTCTCCAACCACACGACTAGCCTGGAATGGGAGCCACAGTGTCAGTATCCCCACCTGCAGGACGGCATCAGAATCACAGCCGACATTCCCCCAAGACTGGAGGGCAGCTGGGTGTCAACAAGGCAAGTGTTGTCCAAATAAAGTTTAGAACAGGCTATTACCTGAATATGTACCATTTATATCTATCACGTCCATTGCAATCTAATGATGAATATGGGAAACTCTTCCACAACTCTCACCTTTTTTGTCTTTGTGGAGGTGTGCTCGGTCAATGAGCCTAAAGGTGATTCAGAAGGTTGTTGTTTGCATAAGACAACTAGAAAATTAATTATTTCATCACATTTCATTCAAATCAAACAATCATCCATCCAGCTAGCTGCTAAAATGGAACTGACAACCCTTCAACCTCTTTCTCCTGAGTAGATGTGAAGTTCGGCCTGGCCCTGAGTTCCTGACCCGTTCCTACACCTTCTACCCAAGCCACCTGTTCAAAGCCCTGCAACACTACTACACTGACAGTGGGTGCGAGGAGCCCGCATACTCTCTGGTGGCCCGGGGCAAGCTCCGTCTGCGCCAGGCTTCCTGGATCACCCGGGGCGCCACCAAGACGGAGCACCACCTCCACAAAGTGGGCATTGTCATCCACAGCCCAGGCGCAATGCACCAGCTGGCAGCCCGTCTACCCTCCGTGTGTGTGGGCCTCACCTTGGGTGGCATGGTGCCCGGGCGCCTGTACGAGCTGTACAATGCCCGGGCAGGGAGGGACTGTCTGGGTGCCTCGGGGTACTCGATGATGGAGTTGGGCTTGGTGAGAGTGGAGACCCAGCATCAGCCCCATGGAGGTTTGGTTCAGGAGCTCTTCCTTGGGGACGTGCACACAAACTGGACCCAGAGGACGTACTATCGACCAATGGGCTACCAACAGCCACTGCAGAATGCTATGGTGAGATTACGGACTCCCCATTAATAAGATACATGTAGATCAAGGCAGGGATTTTATTCAAATGTATTTCAAGACATTGTAAGTGAATTTGGTAATTCTCTCTCTATCCATTCTTCATCTGATGCTGAATACCTTCCAGTGATAAACTAACTAACTGAAACATAAAACAGTGTCCCAATCTCCAAACAAGCATACTCTTTATGGTCAATACAAGGCTTCATAATAGCCTGCCATTTTGGATGACAGTTCTACTGTATAACCTTAACCTTTCTATATCTATTTCCACCAGCACCACATCCACCCCTGCCCAGCGTGCGCCTTGCTGTTCCGGGCCTCAGAACAGCGCCCCCCCGTGTTACCCCATGTCCCTGCAGCAACGTCTCTGTCCTTGGACGGCCGATGGGTGAGCCAACGTTGCGAAGCCCGGCCCTCCGTCCTCTTCCTCACCCGAGACTTCACCTTCCGACCAGATGAGCATTCCTGGGAAGGCCTCTACCGCCACTACTCGGAACCCACTTGCAGCCAGCCCACCTTCACCCTGCGGGCTTCAGGCCACTACGCCCAGGGAGGCCCCTCAGCCAAAGTGGCGGGAGGGACTGAGTTCGTCTTCAAGGTAACCCGGGCCAGAGTCACGGTTCTGGAAGGGGCCACGGCCAGGGTGCTCAATGAGACTAGGCGGGGCAGCTGCGGGAAGGCAGGGGCGTGGGAGGTGGGAGTGGAGCAGGACGTGACCCCCACGGATGGGTGTACCGTCCTGGGGATCAAGCTGCCGCACAAGGAGTATGAGCTGTTCAAGACGGAGCTGGACCATCGACGGCGCACTCTGCTGTTCATCGGGGAGAGGCCGACGGATGGCTCCAGCCCTGACCGGCCCCAGAAGAGGCCCACGTCTTACCAGGCCGCCCTGGTGCATTGTTGCGAGGAAGACACCCCCACGTCGCAACGCCACACCAACCAGCTCAAGCTAGCAGCTAGTGGAACCAGTAACCTACCACGGCTCCCTTTCTTTGTCCTAGTACTGGTCTCTTTACTGTGGGGTTGGTACTGTGTGTTCTAGAGACAACCTGAACATTGGAGAAGAACACACAAACGATGGTGGAGCTGCTCGCGGTCTATAAGGAAACTCCATGTGCTCCTCCTCAATATCAAGATAATGCCAGACCACATAATAGATGGCCAAAGCTATCTTCAAGAAAACTGAACATAGACTGTCAGTGTATCCATGTTGCATATCTATCATATTATATGTGTCTCATTTTCTTTTCTTTTAAACCGGAGATGCCTTTTGGCAAATGTTTAAGTCACATAAGCGTTCCTTTTCTAAAGAGTGGCAGATTCAGACTTAGGAAAGCCGTGCGTTTCCTGTGTACTTCTCAGTATTTGGTATTCAGACTTACCTTATTCCGTCACGTAACGCTCTCTGCAGGTGTGGCTACCTTCCGCGCTCCAGGTGTCAACAGGTGTTGACAAGAAGCAAATTGATTCTCATTGGTCCTGATCTATGATCTATGATCTGTGTCCATTTTTGATAGGAGGAAACCCAGACATGACCAGTGCACTAATTAGACCCTAGTTCAGAATGCTTTTATACATTTTCCTCACAATGTTGGAGTGCCCACAAGCGTACTGCTGCCCAATATCCTCCAATATAACATTGGTGAACTCATTGTAGAGAGAAGACATACAAACCATATTTATTGTCATTAATTTACTAATTTTGATATTAAAAGGAAGATATTGCTGTAATTATTGCATACGCGTGTTTGTTTTTATCTTTTATGTACAGTCTGTCCTTGGAGCTTCTTTCTCTTTTTAAATATTTCCACTAGATGTGTTATATTGATTAACCATTGAACTGCATGAGAAATAATTTATATCATGATACATTAATGCCAAACTTTCAAAAGAAAAAAAAGAGTTGGCTGTGAAATTAATAATTAGTCATAAATAATGATTTTGAAATGAATCATAATCATTATTAATCATGTTTAATTTTCATATCATATTCAATTATTAATCCTTAAGATAAAATAGTCACCTCAGTACTACAGTAAAGGTGGGATTCTTCCATTAAAGGAGCTTTCCAAATAATGGTCCAAGTTTGACTGCCCAGTTACTGGATAGGAGTGCTGCTATTTGAGAACTAACTGTCATATGGCTCATACATTAGGCATTGCTATGCATCTCCAACTTTTGGAGCATAACTGAGTAAAACACAGAGCAATATCTATTTTGATGCATTTGATTAGAATGCTCACAGTTAAGCCAGCCTATAACACAATGTACCCTCCTCAGCAGAAGTGGGAAATTGTGTAACTGCAGAGAGAATGAAGGACCATGTTGAGGATGAACTAAGGCACTTCCTGTTTCCACAGGAAGCTGAACCTCAATACAGGGCATCCCCATAAGGTCACGATTGGTTGTTTGCAAGGACGGTTAGCTAGCTCAATCGCAGTCAACAGGTAACGTGGGGGCTGTTGGTAATGCTTGTCTATGAAAGAAAAGCCTTGTTCTCTGTGGGACCAAGTTTCCACTGTGAAGAGTCAAATTCACATGTTCAGATATAGGCTTGCGTTCATCGGGAGGGTCTGTTGAACAATCCCATGGGTGAATTTTGTTTCTAGCCTCAACCTTTCTGCGGTTGTCACTCAAAAGCACATAACAGGCTTCAAGTGAGGTCTACCTTTCAGCCATGTAGTGGGGGGAGGGGTACATTTATTAATTGTTAATTGGACTAAGGTTAGAGTTATGACTATGGTTGACGCCCTAATCCTAGCTTCATGTCCATATTCCAGCTCAATGCTAAACATATTCTCAACCCTAACCCTAGCTTCATATCAACTCCAAGCTCAATCCTAACTCTAACCATGACCTTAACCTTCGCTTCGCTTCATCTCCATATCTTGGTTTAACTCTAGGTCAGGCTTCAAGTTAGGCCTACCTTTCTGCCATGTAGTGGGGGGAGGGGTACATTAATTACTTAATTGTTCATTGGATTTAGGTTAGGGTTGAGGCTAGAGGTCGACTGATTCATCGGAATGGCCGATTTAATTAGGGCCGATTTCAAGTTTTCATAACAATCGGAAATCGGTATTTTTGGGCGCCGATTTTTTTTTTATACCTTTATTTAATCTTTATTTAACTAGGCAAGTCAGTTAAGAACACATTCTTATTTTCAATGACGGCCTAGGAACGGTGGGTCAACTGCTTTGTTCAGGGGCAGAATGACAGATTTTCACCTTGTCAGCTCGGGGGATCCAATCTTGCAACCGTACAGTTAACTAGTCCATCGCTCCAACCACCTGCCTCTCATTGCACTCCACGAAGAGCCTGCCTGTTACGCGAATGCAGTAGAAGACAAGGTAAGTTGCTAGCTAGCATTAAACTTATCTTATAAAAAACAATCAATCAATCATAATCACTAGTTATAACTACACATGGTTGATGATATTACTAGTTTATCTAGTGTGTCCTGCGTTGCATATAATCGATGCAACGCTGGGGGATGATTTAACAAAAGCGCATTTGCGAAAGAAGCACAATCGTTGGACGACTGTACCTAACCATAAACACCAATGCCTTTCTTAAAATCAATACACAGAAGTATATATTTTTAAACCTGCATATTTAGCTAAAAGAAATCCAGGTTAGCAGGCAATATTAACCAGGGGAAATTGTGTCACTTCTCTTGCTTTCATTGCACGCAGAGTCAGGGTATATGCAACAGTTTGGGCAGCCTGGCTCATTCCGAACTAATTTGCCAGAATTTTACGTACTTATGAAATAACATTGAAGGTTGTGCAATGTAACAAGAATATGTAGACTTAGGGATGCCACCTGTTAGATAAAATACTGAACGGTTCCGTATTTCACTGAAATAATAAACGTTTTGTTTTCAAAACGATAAGTTTCCGGATTCTACCATATTAATGACCAAAGGCTTGTATTTCTGTGTGTTATGTTATAATTAAGTCTATGATTTGATAGAGCAGTCTGACTGAGCGATGGTAGGCAGCAGCAGGCTCTTAAGCATTCATTCAAACTGCACTTTCGTACGTTTTGCCAGCAGCTCTTCGCAAGCACAGCGCTGTTTAGGACTTCAAGCCTATCAGCCTAATGGCTGGTGTAACCAATGTGAAATGGCTAGCTAGTTAGCGGGGTGCGCGCTAATAGCGTTTCAAAAGTCACTCGCTCTGAGGCTTGGAGTAGTTATTCCCCTTGCTCCGTGGCTTTTGTGGAGCGATGGGTAACGCTGCTTCAAGTGTGGCTGTTGTCGATGTGTTCTTGGTTCGAGCCCAGGTAGGGGCGAGGAGAGGGACGGAAGCTATACTTCCTGTTTGGCCCTGTCCAGGGGTGTCCTCGGGTGGGACCACAGTGTCTCCTGACCCCTCCTGTCTCAGCCTCCAGTATTTATGCTGCAGTAGTTTGTGTCGGGGGGCTAGGGTCAGTTTGTTATATCTGGAGTACTTCTCCTGTCCTATTCGGTGTCCTGTGTGAATTTAAGTGTGCTCTCTCTAATTCTCTCTTTCTCTCTTTCTTGGAGGACCTGAGCCCTAGGACCATGCCTCAGGACTACCTGACATGATGACTCCTTGCTGTCCCCAGTCCACCTGGCCGTGCTGCTGCTCCAGTTTCAACTGTTCTGCCTTATTATTATTTGACCATGCTAGTCATTTATGAACATTTGAACATCTTGGCCATGTTCTGTTATAATCTCCACCCGGCACAGCCAGAAGAGGACTGGCCACCCCACATAGCCTGTTTCCTCTCTAGGTTTCTTCCTAGGTTTTGGCCTTTCTAGGGAGTTTTTCCTAGCCACCGTGCTTCTACACCTGCATTGCTTGCTGTTTGGGGTTTTAGGCTGGGTTTCTGTACAGCACTTTGAGATATCAGCTGATGTACGAAGGGCTATATAAATAAATTTGATTTGATTTATACTGTTACACTGGCAATACTATAGTGCCTATAAGAACATCCAATAGTCAAAGGTATATGAAATACAAATGGTATAGAGAGAAATAGTCCTGTAAATACTATATTAACTACAACCTAAAAACCTCTTACATTGGAATATTGAAGTCTCGTGTTAAAAGGAACCACCAACTTTCATATGTTCTCATGTTCTGAGCAAGGAACTCAAACGTGCACATATTGCACTTTTACTTCTCCAACACTTTGTTTTTGCATTATTTAAACCAAATTGAACATGTTTCATTATTTATTTGAGGCTAAATTGATTTTTATTGATGTATTATATTAAGTTAAAATAAGTGTTCATTCAGTATTGATGTAATTGTCATTATTACAAATATATGTAAAAAAATCGTACGATTAATCGGTATCGGCTTTTTTTTGGTCCTCCAATAATCGGTATCGGCGTTGAAAAATCATAATCAGTCGACCTCTAGTTGAGGCCCTAACCCTAACTTCATGTCCACTCCCAGCTCAACCCTAACCGTACCCTAACCTTAACTCTAGCTTCATGTCCACATCCCAGCACAACCTGAAACCTAGCCTCTAGCCTCAACCCCAACTCTAGCTTCATGTCCACTCCCAGCTCAACCCAAAACCTAGCCCCAACCCTAGTTTCATATCAACTCCTGGCTCAACACTTACCCTCACTTCATCTCAACATCTTGGCTTAACCCTAACCATAACCCTAACCCTGTCTTTCTGTCTGAGTTCATATGTCTGTCTGTCGAGAGATAGGACAGAGAGAGAGAGGGAGAATAGGGTGTCCTGTCTGTGATTCCTTTCTCTAATAGCTCCCGAGCGGCGCAGCGGTCTAAGACACTGCATCTCAGTGCTTGAGGTGTCACTACAGACACCCTGGTTCGATTCCATACTGTATCACAACAGTCTGTGATTGGGAGTCCCATAGGGCACGGCACACAATTGGCCCAGCATTGTCTGGGTTTGGCCGATATAGATCACCATTGTAAATAATAATTTGTTCTTAACTGACTTGCCTACAGTAGTTAAAAAGGTTAAATATATCAGATAAACAATGCTTCCATATTGTGATGCTAATCTTCCCCCAATGAATGCAATGTATTCACTTAGGCGTCAACCCTGTGACACTTACATTTTCCCATTGACTGCAATGTATTGACATATGCTTCAACCGTGACATCTTTTCCTATTGACATAAGCAACAACACTGTGATACTCATCTTCCACCCATTGAATGCAATGTACTCACTTAGGCATCAACCCTGTGACACTCATCTTTTCTGAAAATGAACATTGACAGTCAGAGGCCGGGTGCTCTACAATCATCCTACTCCAACTATTGACAGGGATAATGTTCATTTGTCAGTATGAATGAATGGATAAAATGTGGGTCCTACCTTGATGAATATATTAGCTATAGTCTTAAATTATTATTTGAAATAAACTGATAGTTAAAGCACTCATTGTCCGGGAATGACATGCTAGCTACTATTTGCACCCGCTAGCTAGCAGCATATCTACTTGTTGTAACTAGTTTGCTAGTTAGCTATCTAGCTACATTACTAAGGTTTCTGTGTTCGAAATTGGGAGTAAGTTTACAGTTTGCATTGATGGTATCATGTTTCTATAAATAGATAGATTACAACAACAACAAAAGATTTACTTGACAGCAGTTTGTTGGACAGAGATCTCTCTCCAGCTGTCACCAGCTGTCTACTAAGTTGCCTTAGTTACCGAGAACGTGATCAGCAGAGATGGATAGTACATAGGTTTTGATTGCTTCAGTTTACTACTCTGCATTTCCAGCTAGCGAACATAAAAGTACGTTTATTCTTTTTTACCTTTCAAGAATTGACATTGCCAACAAACGGAAATGTGTTCAGAAGAAATACATATACCCAATGTGAAAAAAACAGCTCCTCCCTTAACAGAGATCAATAATCTTGAAAACTAAAGCAGATAGCTTGCTACAGCCCACCGCCTATTAGAATGAGAAAGACTATGCACTATAGAGAATGCACTATGTCCCTATTCATTTAACTATGGGTCAGACGGACTCTAAATAATTGTTTGCAAAACGTTCCTCTCTCCGAACTTAATGACAGAATTGAAAGTCTTCAATTCTTCTCACTATTCGCCTCTATCCATAGCATTTATAGATACTGTGACGATTATCATTTTGGTTGGTAGTTGACCTGTCCATTTATATTATTGTTAAATCAGCATAAGAATAATAAAATAGGAAGAGTGTAGCTGTTCTGTGAAAGAACGGACAAAAGATGGTAGCTGGCTCCGCTGGTGCAGAAAAGGCCGAAGAGGGGAAAAGAGGCATATAAGGTACTTCCAAAGGCAACATACTGTTCTGATTAACTCCCGTCAGAATAGTGATGGTGGCTGCTAGCCCCATGAGGTAATCTTTCGGGTTTGAGCAAGTGTACTCCAGTCTTGGATTGAGAATCTAACGAAAAACCGAGAGAGGGAGGGATAGAGAAAAGATGACTGGTATTTATCAGAACACGAATGTGCAGGATCTGTCATTAAATGGACTCTAAAGCCTCCTAAATCCCTGTTCCACCACTGGGCCAATAACAACAAATGGATCCACCCTGGTTGTGTACGGGTTTGGCTGAGTGGAGGGTGGTGATGTTTGAGGAAGGGCAGGAGGAGGGGGGAACGAACGCCTTTTCATCAATCTGTTTGCGGTTTCAGTTGCACTTTATAAAAACTGAACGGCGGGCAAGGGCAAATTACGGGCCAAACTGTTTGCAATCAAGGCAGTGGCTCGTTAAAGGCATCATTAAACAGAAATTATTTAAAAAAAAAAACATTTTTTAACAGATTCCCATTTGGTGAAACAGCGGCGCCCCGAATGCTTCCAGGTACATGTGTCATTGTGTCCAATGTTGGCTGCAGAGTTTGTTGAGAGGTTGATTTAGGATGAAAGCTTAGCAAAACCAGAACTCCATTGTGATGCCATTGTAACTGTCAAACTGATGCGCAATGCCATCTAAAAATGTGTTCAGACATTCAATTATCTGGAGAGGTTCACCAACTGTGGGAAAGTTTGGATTCTGAAGTGGGGTCTCAGATAAGTCTCATACTTTCTGCATTACTACAGGAAAAGAAGGCTCCTTAAAATAAGTGGAAAAAAGACAACCTTCTCAGCATTGTTTTGCTTGTCTTTCAGCAAAACAGGGTTTCCAAACCTCAACCATTTCAGTGGGTTTGTCTTACTAATGCCCTCGTAAGAGAATACTTCATCCCGTCTTTTGATTGTAGACTACTGAGAAAAATATGCAACAAGGGCCAACATACTGAAATTGTTTTTGTAGCATCTCACCTCATATTCATTATGGTTGGCAGCCTTTAATCCTCAATATGCAGCAGAGGCCATACATTAACCCTTACAACAAAGCCAAAGTAGTGAAAAGCTTTACGTCACTGTTTGCATCAATGACTTCCATAGGCTTCCTCTCTCACACTTTCAAGCTCAGTTAAAAAAGAAAATCCAATTATTTTTGTGCGTATATGAGCTACAGCTTCCCATAAAAATATGTATGTTAGCTTCTCTGGCTCAAAGAATGCATTGCTATTATAAAATGTAAACTCCTTTCCTCGTTGAAACAAAAGAAGAAAGTGCAGTGTTCGACCACAGAGCTGCTGCACTAGGCGTACTCTACTCGTCTCATTGGTTGCCAGGAGCAGGGTCTTGTATATCATGACCTAATGTTCATCTGGAAAAATGGAAGAGAAACCCTCAGTAAGTTACTCTCAACAAATCTATTAGGTCCCACTAGTCAACAGCCAGTACTGTTGTCTCTGATTGAGAAACAAGATCAACCTTTGTGGATTGAAGGACCCCCAAAATAGCAATCTATTGTGAGGGCTCTGTTACTGTTAATGTTACTGGAGAAAGCTTCAGCACAAAGAACTTAACATAGTCTTTACTTGACCATATTTACAGGTTGAAATGGGTTGTATGTATGCAATCTGTCTCTTTGTCAAAATATTTCTGCCTTGAGGGCCGTTCAAAATGTTCAGGGTTAAGCTTACAGGTCTGCAAGGAAAAACAAATAAAAGCTGAACATATGCTAGTTTATTTGTTGCTCAAGCTGTTGGAAGGAGGATTATTTTCCCCATGAATTTGAGCAAAAGTTAAACAATAGTCCGTTCTTTGCCAACACTATTTATGGTATACAGTTAACACCAAGAAACTTATTTGATGGGGAATAAGTGTGCTTGATGCAGAGTTGAATGCAGTGTACTTGGACAGTAATGTTTTATATGTTTTCCAACTTAGAAACACAGCCATACATCCGTTTTGTAGCACACACCTCAATGAGTACCAGATTAATTGAAACAGTGGTGGGAGAGATAGTGAGTCAGTTTAAATGCACATGAATCATTCGATATTATACCGATTATGGCAATAGTCCTGTAAACACTACTCTGATTTACTTAATCGGTGAGGTCAAAATCAAAGTAAGAAAAACAGCTGGTTTTCTGAGCAATCTTTTGAATTATTAAGCAATGTAAATGGCTTAATTGGAATTCCAGCGGTGCATTTGATCTGTGCATGTGCCAGCACTGGTAGTGTGAGCGAAGTGAGTTTTGAAACATTTTAAGTATGCATCTTAGAAATAGTTTTCGCATACAAACTTTATATGTCCAAACTCAGCTTCGCAAAAAAAAAAAACGTAAGTAGAATGTTTATTTTAATTGCTGATTTTCAGCTATTATTTCATCAGCCGGATTTCAGATGTATCCATATAAACAGGATTATTAGTGAATTGGTTGTTCTTGCAAAGCATGGGTCATTTTAAACAAACTTATCATAAATCTGACTATCCATGTAATCTTACGCAGTGTTGTGGAAGTCACAACCCCCGAGGGGGAGGATAATCATTAAACTGGAGCACAAGTGGATACAGTCCTGATCTTCAACACACCTCATTGTCTCATCCTACAGAGGATACATTTTCTTGGAGGACAGTTACATCCTTGTAACCTTAATCTTTCTTGTTTGAATATAAATTGCGTCAGCTAGCTACCTAGAGTTTTGCTTATGGGTTTCGACATTAGCACTACCTAATTTGGGATTGAGATAATTCAGGCCTAAAAGGCAATTTAGCCATAGACGGGCACTGTCTTGGACCCACTCCATCAGTCTGCCAGCATTCAAATAGCCATGCTGTACACTGCAACTTACCCAATCAAGGGCCAAAACTCTGAACATCTGTGGTCACGGTGGGTAAAAACCGTCTGTAGTGTTTTATCCACCAGACTAGCATAAGGTCAGTCTGTGAGGACAATTATTGGAAACCATTCATTTCCTCCTAAATCTCTATGACAAGTATTCTGGTGTAAATTCCACCTTTAAGTGTATATAAACATTTCAATGGAAAATTGTCACATCAACCCCGTGGCAATGCTAAGGGGTATTTCTGATTCCCGCTTTCAGGTACATCGCATGCGGTCGATTATCATTATCACAGTTGAGAACATTCCTTTGTGATTTTTCTTTGGAAATTACACAATTCTCAAGCTGAATAGAAACACTTAAATTAATAAGGGGTAATTTCAACAACGGTATCTCCAGATGTACCTAAACCCCACCAACTTAAAACTCCACAGTTGCTACAGACTCCAGGTGCACCTCGGAGGTCGTCCTGAGAGCACACTTCACTGAACTCATGCTTAACTACCGAAAGCTCAAGTGCTGACAAAGTTTGCAGGGTGTTAAAGATACAATATGAATAAAACAACTTCTTATTCAACACCACACTTTAAAGGCCAAGTGGTCATTAATTACCAGAAGGAAACCTTATTTTCAAAGTAAAAAATAAATGAACCGCAGCCAAATAAAGCAAAAATGAACAAGCTCACTAATGTAGCCATAGATATCAGTGGTGATGTATTGGCTGCGAGGGGAATGCTAATTTCAGATGCTGACATTTACCCCTCTCAAATATTTAAGAAATTATTTGACTGGGAAAGTGGTGTCTTCCAACTGTCCTCCTGACAGTGATAAGCTTGACACCAAACACCAGAAACATTTGAACTGACTTGTGACAACCTAATGTGTTAGCTAGATGAAACCTGTCAACAGGGCTGTATTGTACTCATCTTCCTCAGTCAGATGGAGTATGGGCCGGATGGCTCGTTGAACAAAGTAGAAATAACTTCACACAATTTGGTAGAGGGTTTATTCATTGAATTTATTAAGATGCTACATAGTCCAACAAGGTTGGTTTTTATACACCATAGACTACTTGACTAGGAATATGCATTTTTCTTAGATATTTATATACATACAAAACAGTTGCCTGACTGTTTACATCGATCACGGTGATGGTCAGATACTCCAGGACAGGTTAATTGTAGTGTTTCCACAACTCCTGGGATGGTAGCCTGGCTAACGCGTGACTCACGTGACTACACAGCGAGCTGTGACTCACGGTCAGGAAGACTTAGCTCAGGCCTGTTCTGCCCTCTCCCTAAGCAGCAAGTTATCCTTCACTCCGCTCACACGTAGATAGATACAGTAGGTTACACTCTCTCGCTTTCCTCAACTCTATACCTCCATCTGCAAGTTATCCATTCTTTAATCCATAATAGGCAACAGTGAGATGAAATAAATTGAGTGTATGACATGAATCCTGTTAAGGACAAAACGATTAAATAGTAAAGAATGGTCCCTTCAGGATATAGCTTTTGTGTGCTTTCATTTTTTGTGAGTTAAATGCAGTGAGTTGGCTAACTAACAAAACAGTTACATTGATAGATACTGGGAAAAAGCATTCTTGAGAATATAGTGCATTCAAATTAACATGACTTCAGTGCAGTGATGGGTATAACAGTTCAATGAGAAACAAATAAACAAGCATCAAAACCTATTGATGATGACTGTAGTGGGGCTGATGAAGACAATGACCATATAGTTGGAGAAGTGTTCTTTAAGAGTTAAGTAGACTGTCACAGCACGGTGAACAGACAGCATAAACCATTCAAATGATGACTCACACCCATTTGCCTGACAAGATCAACAAATGTATGGGCTTGGAGAAGGAAAAAACCCGACAAAACAAAAAAGCAGAAACAGACCAATATCCCTGACATACGACTCACAGGCCTAAATCTGACAGCAGTATTGCACATTACTTTTGGTTTAGACCTCACCAAAACTAATTCACTTCTACATGCACCTTTTCTCCCATTTCGTCACTTCCTTCCTGCCATAGAATAACTTACCAATAGTGGTCACAAGGCAAAAGGCTTACATCCAGTAACCCAGTCCCAACCAACCCGGAGTTCATTTAGCTGCATTATTTTTTAAATAATGCCTCAATCCCTACAAAAAACAACAACTTTCAAATCATAAAAACGCTACAAAAAAACAACAATAATAATAATCTGAAGATTGAGTTGTGCAAACCTACAGCTGAAAAGAAACATCACAATGATAAAAGCAATTAAATTAAATAAAAAATGTCCCAAAAAAGTAATAATCTTTTATGGACGCATGCAATCAAGAATCTACTGCCAACTTGGGTATTTGCAATCAAAGGGGAGGGGTAATGTTCTCACTTGGACAAACATAAGGGGGAGGCGGGGGGGTTGCTGTATCGATTAAGGGTATTCCCCAATCGCCGGTCTATGCAAAGCCTGATTGGACGAGTCAGTTTGGTTGACAATAGCCCTGTGCGTATTGGTTTACAAGGATCCCCATTAGCTTTTGCCAATGCAGCAGCTATTCCTCTTTGCCAGAAGCCGAATGCATACTCAGTGTAAAGAATCGATAATAACCCTCTAGTAAAGTGATGCAAGGTGCGCAGCACTCTTTTTGGCTCACCTCCTGTAAAAAATGATTGACAGAGATGCTTCAGAAATAGGTGGGGTTACCTACTTTCTGAAGCATCTCTGTCAATCATTTTCTGCGCACCTTACATCACTTTACTAGAGGGTTACTATCGATTCTTTACACCGAGTATGCCTCTGGCCTCTGGGAAAAATAAACAATATGTGAAAAGGACATTCACACAACGCAAACTGACTCAACTGCACCCACCGGTGTTTAGAAAATCCTTTGCTTTATATTACTATCAATAGCTAGGTTTCCATCCAATTGGCGACAGATAATCATGCGAATATTCTAAAATCGGCATAAAAAAATTATGCACATTTTCCCACCAGAGATGTTTCCATCAAATTGACGGATAAAAGGCTGTGCTGATGACATAGGGCACATAAAAATAACTTTTGCAGTTAAATTTCCCATGTACCGAATATACTGTACATATATATATTTTTTAATAGGTTTCCATCGCATTTTCAAATCTACTGATGGTTTTGTCACAAAAACTGTTGCGTTACATAGCCTAGCGAATGTGCCCACTCTGGTCTTGGCACGTGCAGTCTAGCCAAAATCTTGCAGATACAGTGTGGGTAAAGCTTATTACTACATGATGAGATTATTATGGACAAAAGAGCAAGATTATTTTTGTCATATGGCAGCCAAGCATCGATGATCATGTCAGCAGAATAAGACCCCCTCTATTTATTGGAAAGGAGCATCAAGCTCATCACCGTGCACTTTCACCACCCTGTGAAGTTCATCATAACTTATTTCATCTGTAGCCTAATAAACTGAATGCTTTCCCGAGTCATAGTCGGAGGACCACAAACTAGATCATCGAGTGACTCCATGTTTACTTCGAAATTATGGTTATTATATCAATATTTGTGCATAAAGGCATCTCCACCACCTTCTCACTGACACAAAAAGATCCCACCTTGTCTAGTGTATTTTGGTTTGTCGACATTTGGAAAGTTTACCGACAAATTTGCTGTTTCCATCCGGCTTGTCGTGACACTTATCCAACGTACTTTACTCGCATAAAAAAAGTTGGATGGAAACCTGGTTAATGATCTGCATTTTTCTTCCTCCTACTCGTCATCTTGTATCAGTGGTGCAAGTATTTGGGAGGAAGGCCAGAATGATTATGCTTTTTTAACTCTCTCGTTGGTTTGTTCATAACATGATGGATTTTTTTTGTATCTCCTTTTTTTATTAGTACATAAATGAACGATTTCAAAACTTCCCCATTGATATGGCATTTCTGAATACCAAAAATCCCAAATCCGTTGTTTGTTTCAATCCCCCGAAAGCATGCGGTTGGCCGTCTCTCGCTTGACACTCGCTCTTACAAGACCAACTTGCCGATGATGACTCCGACCACGAAGAAGAGCACGATGAGGGCCACCGTGCGCAGGCTCAGCCCCTCTTCTTTCACCATGGAGTGGGAGGAGTGCTGGGAGGACATCATGCTGCTCTTCCTCATCCGCAGGCCATCGTCTTCCTGGAAAGGGGGGGGCAGAGAGAGAGGAAAAGAGCGAGAGGGATAGAGGGGGAGAGATATGGGGAGGTGGGGGTAGAGGTAGATATGGAGAAAGAGAAAAAAATATAGAAAGAGAGAAAGAGGGGGGGGGATGACCATCAGTATTATCCTCATCCTAAATCGTCACCAAAGCCCCTTTGGACTCCGCCAAGCGCCAGCTTTTAACACAGTTCATTTCCCAACAGCGGGTGGGGGTCTCTGTTAGTTTAATCTGGGCCCCGGGACGGGAGCTGCCAAGAGCCATTCCGCCTCTGGCACTACTTAAAAGGGGAGGTGGCGGGCGCCGGGAAGTGGGCTGCTTCTGAGTCAGACTCGTCGCCTTTTCTCTTTAAAGAGGCAATCTGGGATTGATTCATACATTTTTTACTCTTAAATTATTGATACATAGCCATTGATTGAGTCATTACATTCATATCCCGGTCAGTGAATTTGATAGGGGTTACTTTTCCAGCCACATCCCAAATGGCAACCTTTTCCCTACAAAGGGGGGCATTTGGGACACAGAATAACTTACCCTGATCTGTTTATTCTCTTCCCGTAGCCGCTGTGCCTCCATCTGCAACCTCTTACACTCCTCCATGATCTTCTTCACCTCGCCATCGTCCAGGGTGGAGCTCATGGACTTCATGGACAGTGTGGATGACTCCGACTTGAGCAGGTTGGACGACATCATCTTGTTGGCGTCCAAGTCATGATGCTGTGGGTGGAGGGGTAGGAGGGTTTAAGTTTATTTGAACATCTCGGTACATATGCAGAAACATACTTCAAATGTGATGTCATACAATTGGGAAACTGCATTTGGTAACTTCTTCAGCTGCAGGCCCGGCTGGTAGTGATTGCAGTCATGACGTACACACGCACAGGGAGGCAGGTGCACACACGCGCACATAGAGGGAGCACCCCCACACACAATCCCCAAATCCACCCGGGGAGCTTCCAAAAAGAGATACATGGCTGGGAGCAGCAACGTTGTGCCACATAGTTTGGAGTGAAAATGGTAACCAGCTTTTGTATCTCGCTGTTCATAATTCACACAAAAAAACAACAGCCCAAGCACATTTTCCCCTTCATTTTGTTTACGGGGATTATATTTTCTGCTCATCCCGGGAGGAAATGATCTCCTAAGAGCCGAGTGTGGTTTGCAGAGTAATCAGAACAATAATAAACCTTGTGTGACAAGTGAGTGGCCCAAGGAACTATGGCTATGGCTGGGGCTTGGCAAGGGGAGCTCTGCCTCTTCTCCACGGCACATTGTCCCGATGACAGGCTGACAGGGATTTTCTCCACTAGACCTTATCACCTGTTGTACAGGCGTGTTATGGCTGAGATGGAGAGAAAAATAAGTGTGTGTGAGAGGCAGAAGAGGAAAGAGAGGATGACAGAAGGAGATGAGAACAGAGAGGAGCACTGAAAGAGGGAAGGAGAAAAGACAGCGAAGCAATAAAGAGAAAGACCGAGGGAGGGTGATAGGAAGACAAAGAGAGACAAGTACATATAGAAACACTGCAAGAGAGAAGAAGACGGAGAGGGCGAGGTGAGAGAGACTATGGGACCCACCGTTTTCTCGTTCTCCGCTGGAAGCTCAAAGACACACCTCAGCTTGGAGTCCATCAGCTCCTCTGGCTTTGCCTCCTTCCACTGCAGACAGACATGGTGGAGAGAGACAGAGAGAAAATGGGGGTTAGAGTAGGGAGAGGTACAGCTGGGCCTGAGGTAGTGCCTGAAAAAGCATCTCCCCATCTGCACCAACTGCCATATCCACAGGCCACAAAGAAGAGAAACATGGAGGGAGAGAGAGACCACAGCCAAGACTTGTCAGCAATGGCAAGGGAAACCACACTGGACAGTGGTTTACCGGCAGTGAGATTTGTTTCCCATTGTCCTCCTCCACTTGTGTGAAGTGTTTATCTAACCTTTCTGTTCTGTCACAATCAAGAGCTTGACAAAAGCGTTGGTTTGATTTCAGGCTCAGCGGTGTCTAGTTTCTCACCATTCCTGTGTGTGTTTCTTAATCGCAATATGAAACCAAATTCTCAAGAGTCCTGTCACTGCAGAGAAAGCCCACAAGAGATTGATTAGGCCTACTACTGCATGCAAACAAGACTGAAATACAGACAAATATTGTGTGAGAGAGAACAAGACCACACACAAAGCGGTGACAGTGGATATTTCATGCACTGTTTGTATGGTTTGATGCTAGGTCTGGCCAAATGAAACTATTTCAGACAGGACAAATCGTTCGGTAAGGGAGAGGAATGGTAAAAAAAAAAGAATCTCACTTAAAAGGAATGTTTCCAGGCTGTGGGCCTAGGGTCACTGATCCGCTATCAATTCTTCGTCCTTATCTTCCTCAGGGTGTGACCTTAGAACCCAGATATCAGCCTAGGCCCTATGGGATGTGTGTGTGCAGATGGGGAGATGCTTTTTCAGGCACTACCTCAGGCCCAGCTGTACCTCAGCTCGGCATTCAACACCATAGTACCCTCCAAGCTCGTCATCAAGCTCGAGACCCTGGGTCTCGACCCCGCCCTGTGCAACTGGGTTCTGGACTTCCTGACGGGCCGCCCCCAGGTGGTGAGGGTAGGCAACAACATCTCCTCCCCGCTGATCCTCAACACTGGGGCCCCACAAGGGTGCGTTCTGAGCCCTCTCCTGTACTCCCTGTTCACCCACGACTGCGTGGCCATGCACGCCTCCAACTCAATCATCAAGTTTGCGGACGACACAACAGTGGTAGGCTTGATTACCAACAACGACGAGACGGCCTACAGGGAGGAGGTGAGGGCCCTCGGAGTGTGGTGTCAGGAAAATAACCTCACACTCAACGTCAACAAAACTAAGGAGATGATTGTGGACTTCAGGAAACAGCAGAGGGAACACCCCCATCCACATCGATGGAACAGTAGTGGAGAGGGTAGCAAGTTTTAAGTTCCTCGGCATACACATCACAGACAAACTGAATTGGTCCACTCACACAGACAGCATCGTGAGGAAGGCGCAGCAGCGCCTCTTCAACCTCAGGAGGCTGAAGAAATTCGGCTTGTCACCAAAAGCACTCACAAACTTCTACAGATGCACAATCGAGAGCATCCTGGCGGGCTGTATCACCGCCTGGTATGGCAACTGCACCGCCCTCAACCGTAAGGCTCTCCAGAGGGTAGTGAGGTCTGCACAACGCATCACCGGGGGCAAACTACCTGCCCTCCAGGACACCTACACCACCCGATGCTACAGGAAGGCCATAAAGATCATCAAGGACATCAACCACCGAGCCACTGCCTGTTCACCCCGCTGTCATCCAGAAGGCGAGGTCAGTACAGGTGCATCAAAGCTGGGACCGAGAGACTGAAAAACAGCTTCTATCTCAAGGCCATCAGACTGTTAAACAGCCACCACTAACATTGAGTGGCTACTGCCAACACACTGTCAATGACACTGACTCTACTCCAGCCACTTTAATAATGGGAATTGATGGGAAATGATGTAAATATATCACTAGCCACTTTAAACAATGCTACCTTATATAATGTTACTTACCCTACATTATTCATCTCATATGCATACGTAGATACTGTACTCTATATCATCGACTGCATCCTTATGTAATACATGTATCACTAGCCACTTTAACTATGCCACTTGGTTTACATACTCATCTCATATGTATATACTGTACTCAATATCATCTACTGTATCTTGCCTATGCTGCTCTGTACCATCACTCATTCATATATCCTTATGTACATATTCTTTATCCCCTTACACTGTGTATAAGACAGTAGTTTTTTTTTGGAATTGTTAGTTAGATTACTTGTTCGTTATTACTGCATTGTCGGAACTAGAAGCACAAGCATTTCGCTACACTCGCATTAACATCTGCTAACCATGTGTATGTGACAAATAAAATTTGATTTGATTTGATTTGATTTGTGTGTGTGTGTGTGTCAGGTATGCACAATATATTCGTTATATCGGTAGAAAATGGTCAGGTATGGATGATATATCAGCCATAAGAGCATATGTGGTCAGGTAAATTATCTGTTATTATTATCAGCCCAGATTTTCATATTGGTGAATCTCTTCTCTAGTATGTGTGTGTGTGCGTGTGTGAGGACGGGTGATGGGACACACTCACCACTCCCTCCATGTCCGTCATTTCGGGGGGAGCCAACATGGACTGCACCATGAACTTGTGTTTGCTTTTCTCGTTGGGATCGTAGTCGAAAGGCTGCAGCATCACTGGAATACAGGGCACAGCAGAAAGAAACAAATACATTAACACAATTGTGTTCATTAGGTACCAAATGGAAGAAAACAGACAAAAAGGGAGGGACTGCCTGGACCTATCCATTAAACACATATTTTGTTTAGAATTTGAAAACTTTTTCCTATGGTGTGCCCTAATGAACACAACCTTCTGTAGGTCTATGAGAATTCGGGCAACAGAACGCCACTTTAGCTGAGTAGTACGCATGTATGGAGCGATTTCAGTGCCAACAGAAATATTGTATTAGGATATTGAATTTGTAATGCACAAATTGAATTCATAAATGTTGCATTCAGTTTTAAAATTCAATTGAATATTTAAATTCCGAATTTATATATTCAGTTTCAATATTCTATTGTCTGTGTATCAAGTTTACAAACGATCATTTTAAAACACTGACAGTCGGTGCCGTTTAAGATGAGGGATTTGTTTCTTATTTCTAATACAGCAAATTGGATGACTATCATTCATATTCAATCCACCCAGCTCAATGTAACGTTGATAGGTTACATGATACTTGACTCTAATTTGCCCTATACACATCATTAGGTTGCTACAATCTAGCCTACAAATGAAAGTTCATAAACAGCTCGAGAGCCAAAAATTGGAGTAATCAAGGTGACAATGATACATTCAATACCGCCTTGAACACTATTGCCTGCATCTAGCTGATCTGGGGTGTAATCATTAGTCCAAACAGTTGCAAAAACTAAAACAAGTTTTTATTTAATTTTTGAAAGTTTCTATTCAACAAATTAAGATAGGTTCCTCACCGTTAGCTTACATTGACGAAACGTTTTGCAACAGAATCGGGGGAATGAATACACTCGCACACAGTTCACTTTCATAAGAGCCACATACAACAGCATCATCACTTTTGCTCTTTGTATAATTCCTTCCCGCATCTACACGATCTCCTCCTCTCACTTTTTCCCTTCACTTGTGGACTTCAGTGCACGACACAACAGCTGTCTGTGACCAGGAACAAAAACCTCTCCAAGCGAAACTGTCATTCCATAACTGCTACACAGCCTACATTATTTTCACCTGGGATTTTTGTTCCGTTATACTGTTCCAACCAGCAAAATAAAGTTCTGAACCGGTTTGAACCCCCCCAAAATAATGATTTATATCGTTCCTTTGCGTTCCTTTTTAAAACTCTTAAATATACCGTATATATTTTTAATTTAGCTCGACATAAAATTACTTCACCAATCAGTGCAGATTGAGCAGCTTGCTAAGGAGCAGACAAGCTTTTAACATACAGCGGGGCAACAAAAAAAATGTAGTCAGCCACCAATTGTTCTCCCACTTAAAAAGATGAGGCCTGTAATTTTCATCATAGGTACACTTCAACTATGACAGACAAAATGAGAGAGAAAAAATCCAGAAAATCACATTGTAGGATTTTTAATGACTTTATTTACAAATTATGGTGGAAAATAAGTATTTGGTCAATAACAAAAGTTTCTCAATACTTTGTTATATACCCTTTGTTGGCAATGACAGAGGTCAAACGTTTTCTGTAAGTCTTCACAAGGTTTTCACACACTGTTGCTGGTATTTTGGCCCATTCCTCCATGCAGATCTCCTCTAGAGCAGTGATGTTTTGGGGCTGCTGCTGGGCAACACAGACTTTCAACTCCCTCCAAAGATTTTCTATGGGGTTGAGATCTGGAGACTGGCTAGGCCACTCCAGAACCTTGTAATGCTTCTTACGAAGCCACTCCTTCGTTGCCCGGGCGGTGTGTTTGGGATCATTGTCATGCTGAAAGACCCAGCCACGTTTCATCTTCACTGCCCTTGCTGATGGAAGGAGGTTTTCACTCAAAATCTCACGATACATGGCCCCATTCATTCTTTCCTTTACACGGAACAGTCGTCCGTGTAATCGATACATGGTCCCTTTGCAGAACAACAGCCCCAAAGCATGATGTTTCCACCCCATGCTTCACAGTAGGTATGGTGTTATTAGGATGCAACTCAGCCTTCTTTGTCCTCCAAACATGACAAGTTGAGTTTTTACCAAAAAGTTATATTTTGGTTTTATCTGACCATATGACATTCTCCCAATCTTCTTCTGGATCATCCAAATGCTCTCTAGCAAACTTCAGATGGGCCTGGACATGTACTGGCTTAAGCAGGGGGACACGTCTGGCACTGCAGGATTTGAGTCCCTGGCGGCGTAGTGTGTTACTGATGGTAGGCTTTGTTACTTTGGTCCCAGCTCTCTGCAGGTCATTCACTAGGTCCCCCCGTGTGGTTCTGGGATTTTTGCTCACCGTTCTTGTGATCATTTTGACCCCACGGGGTGAGATCTTGCGTGGAGCCCCAGATCGAGGGAGATTATCAGTGGTCTTGTATGTCTTCCATTTCCTAATAATTGCTCCCACAGTTGATTTCTTCAAACCAAGCTGCTTACCTATTGCAGATTCAGTCTTCCCAGCCTGGTGCAGGTCTACAATTTTGTTTCTGGTGTCCTTTGACAGCTCTTTGGTCTTTGCCATAGTGGAGTTTGGAGTGTGACTGTTTGAAGTTGTGGACAGGTGTCTTCTATACTGATAACAAGTTCAAACAGGTGCTATTAATACAGGTAACGAGTGGAGGACAGAGGAGCCTCTTCAAGAAGAAGTTACAGGTCTGTGAGAGCCAGAAATCTTGCTTGTTTGTAGGTGATCAAATACTTATTTTCCACCATAATCTGCAAATAAATTCATTAAAAATCCTACAATGTGATTTTCTGGATTTAGTTGAAGTGTATCTATGATGAAAATTACAGGCCTCTCATCTTTTTAAGTGGGAGAACTTGCACAATTGGTGGCTGACTAAATACTTTTTTACCCCACTGTACATTGGACAGACGAGTGTAGGGTGCGACTGAAATTTTGGGGCAAGAGCGAGAGAGGGTGGAGAAGGACACTTGGCTTGAAGTGCGGGGGATGTTGTTATGACAGCATCATCTGAATTAGGCCCACATAATTATACCTACAGAGGAGCGGAATACGTTTCTGAGTGACAGAGGGCCTTTGCATTTTGAGTACATCACTTTGTTGCATTTTCTTGTGGGACTGGAAAAAACTGTTGAAAAAATAATAATAATAATGGTTCTGATTCTTGAAAATGTTTGTTATCTTCCGTTTTTTGGTTCTGTTCCCTGAACCGGTTCCAACCCCTGGTTGTCACCATATTAACATTATAGTCAACAAACTAGAACTAACGCATTAGTGCACCCACAAGCCAATCCATGTACAGCAAGCAGTTTAGCAGTTACACCGGCGGGTCCCGATGGCAATAAATAAATAAAACTGAAAGCATTTGCCAGTTAGCTAACATAAATAGCATTCTTCTCTGTTTGAGTCAGGTTGTTGAATACTAAATGACCTGCATTAACTAAGTGAAAGGTAAAATATGAAGAAAAAAATCTAACGAAATACAGTTAGCTCTCTCTCTCGCTCTGCTTCTTCTCTTTAATTAGTTAAACTGTTGTCTTTCTCTCTCCGAGTCAACTACTCACCACACTTTATGCAGTGCTAGCTAGCTGTATCTTATGTTTTCAGTACTAGATTCATTCTCTGATCCTTTGATTGGAAGGACTAGATGTCAGTTCATACTGCAAGAGCTCTGATAGGTTGGATGACGTCCTACGGAAGTCTATGGAAGGGGGTGAGAACTGAGCCTCTTAGGTTTTGTATTGAAGTCAATGTACCCAAAGGAGGAAAGAAAATAGCTGTCCTACGGCTATACCATGGTGCTACCCGAGAGAGTGCTGTTGAGCTACTATAGACCATTGCAAAACAGTGTATTTTAGTCAGTTATTTGGTGACATGAATATACAGTTGAAGTCAGAAGTTTACATACACCTTTGCCAAATGCATTTAACCTGTTTTGGAGACTGTGTTTTGTTCGGAATTTCGGGTTGACTGACGTGCCCAAAGTAAACTGCCTGTTACTCAGTCCCAGAAGCTAGGATATGCATATACTTGGTAGCATTGGATAGAAAACACTCTGAAAAAAATTGTCTGAGTATAACAGAACTAATATGACAGGCGAAAACCAAGGAAAATCCATCTGGAATTATTTTATTTTATTGAGGTCACAGGCCATTTCAGTGCTAGCCTATGGGAAATACAAATAGATAGGACCAAGACTGCAGTTCCTATGGCTTCCACGAGATAGTCTTTAGAAAGGGTTTCAGGCTTGTTTTTTCAAAAATGAGCAGCAAGTAGTTGGAAGAACTCCAAGGTGTCTCATTAGAAAAGTAGTCTTGCGTGAATGAGGTGCGCACTCTTCGTTATTTATCTTCCCTATTGAACATACTATTCTCCGTCTTAAATATTATTGTTTATTTAGATATTAGAGTACCTGTGGATTAATTAGAAACATCATTTGACTTGTTTGGATGAACTTTACTGGTAACTTTTTGGATTCGTTTGTATGCATGTTGAACGAGTGGATTACTGAGATCATTGGCGCCAACAAAACAGACTTTTTTGGATATAAAGGACTTTATCGAACAAAACGACTATTCATTGTGTAGCTGGGACCCTTGGGACTGCAAACAGAGGAAGATCTTCAAAGGTAAGTGATTTATTTTATCCCTATTTGTGACGCCTGTGCTGGTTGAATAAGTATTTTGGTGTGGGGCGCAGTCCTCAGATAATCGCATGGTATGCTTTCGCCCTAAAGCCTTTTTGAATACTGACAACACTGTTGGATTAACAAGAAGTCAATATTTTTAATTTCACGCTCTGCAATTTCACTGGATATTGACGTAGGTGTCCCGTTAGCTGACATAAATAGCATTATTCTCTGTTTGAGTCAGGTTGTTGAATACTAAACGACCTGCATTAACTACATGAAAGGTAAAATAAGAAATCCTGACATTTTATCCAAGTAAAACTTCCCTTTCTTAGGTCAGTTAGGATCACCACTTTATTTTAAGAATGTGGAATGTCAGAATGTCATTTATTTCAGTTTTTATTTCATCACATTCGCAGTGGGTCAGAAGTTTACATACACTCAATTAGTATTTGGTAGCATTGCCTTTAAATTGTTTAACTTGAGACAAACGTTTTGGGTAGCCTTCCACAAGCTTCACACAATAAATTGGGTGAATTTTGGCCCATTTGTCCCGACAGAGCTGGTGTAACTGTGTCAGGTTTGTAGGCCTCCTTGCTCACACACATTTTCAGTTCTGCCCACAAATTTTCTACAGGATTGAGGTCAGGGCTTTGTGATGGCCACTCCAATACCTTGACTTTGTTGTCCTTAAGCCATTTTGTCACAACTTTGGAAGTATGCTTGGGGTCATTGTCCATTTGGAAGACCCATTTGCGACCAAGCTTTAACTTCCTGACTGATGTCTTGAGATGTTGCTTCAATATTTCCACATAATTTTCCTGCCTCATGATGCCATCTATTTTGTGAATTGTACCAGTCCCTCCTGGACATTTCTCCAAAAAGTACGATCTTTGTCCCCATGTGCAGTTGTACCCGTTTCCCCCAGCATCTTCACAAGGTCATTTGCTGTTGTTCTGGGATTGAGTTGCACTTTTCGCACCAAAGTACGTTCATCTCTAGGAGACAGAACGCGTCTGCTTCCTGAGCGGTATGCGGCTGCGTGGTCCCATGGTGTTTATACTTGCGTACTATTGTTTGTACAGATGAGCGTGGTACCTTCAGGTGTGTGGAATGCGGATTTTATTGTCTTCCATTGAATTTGGCTTTAGCGTTTGAATTTGGCCCACATAAGAATAGTTGAATAGCCCTCATTCCACATTCATAGTCTCATTCCACATTCATTTTCAATTCTAAATTCAAATCTGCTGCTGATTGAGTTCATGAGCTCGGCCTCTCTGAGCTGGATCTGTCTGAGCGGACCTCCCTGTGTATGTGTGTGTGTGTGTGTGTGTAAATTATGTATTTCGGTTCCTGAGCAGAACCACAAGGGAGTCTGGACATCTACCACCCCACTATCAGATTAGGGGGTGCAATGTATGCCCTTTGTCACCCCACTTTTGATCTGAAATTCCCATTAATCACTAATTATACTGTACAAAATATAAACAAGTAAAGTGTTGGTCCATTTTTCAAGATGAAATAAAATGTTCCATACGCACACAAAAAGCTTATTTATATGAAAGGTTTTGATTTTTTTTATCATCCCTGTTAGTGAGCATTTCTCATTTGCTAGGATAATCCATCCACCTGACAGGTGTGGCATATCAAGAAGCTGATTATTACACAGGTTCACCATGCGCTGGGAACAATAAAAGGCCACGCTAAAATGTTCAATTTTGTCACACAACACAATGCCAAATATGTCTCAAGTTGAGGGAGCATGCAATTGGCATGCTGACTGCAAGAATGTCCACCAAAGCTGTTTCCAGATCATTTAATGGTAATTTCTCTACCATAAGCCGCCGCCGTCGTTTTTAGAGAATTTGGTCCAACCGGCCTCACAACCGCAGACAACCGGCGCCAACCCGGGACCTCCGCTTTTGGCTTTTTCACCTGCGGGATCATCTGGACAGCTGATGAAAGTGAGGAGTATTTCTGTCTGTAATAAAGCTCTTTTGTGGGGGAAAATTCATTCTGATTGGCTGGGCAAGGCTTCCCTGCCCAGTCATGTGAAATCCATAGATTTGGGCCTAATATATTTATTTCAATTGATTGATTTCCTTATATGAACTGTACAGTTTGTAACTCAGTAAAATATTTGAAATTGTTACATGTTGGGGTTATATATTTATTTCTATATTCATTTAAGCATTACTTATCATTTTTGAAGATTAAAAGCATTTGAGATAGTAATGTATTAATATTTATCTTAAAAAATATCAGCTATGACATAACCAATGAATATATAGCACAACTTTGGACTTCACCCCCTACATTTTTACAGAGTGAGTTTCTCTTCTGTGCAACAGAGGTGGTTTGCTGATCCATGCATGTGATGACCAACCTTGCCTGAGACCCGAAGACATGTTAGTTTGATGAGGTTCTAACCCAGGTCTCCTGTGCACCAAATAATGCAACCTTTCATGTCTCAGCAAATTACTCATCACACGAGTGTGGTCACCGAACCATCGGTGTTACACTTCACACCCCCCTTTAACCTCCTCCTTATAGAACTCCATCCAAGTAACAGGACCAATGCCTAGGCAGCTCAACAGACTAACACAGTCTTAACCCAGTCAGTCACACTACCCTTACAATGAGTACCTTTGCTGGAGACGTGAAACTAACTCGTCAAACTAACACGTCTTCAGGTTGCTCATCACATAATCATGAATCACTAAACCACACTTTGTTGATGAGTAACCTTGCTGGATCTTGAAGACTTGTATTAGTGTAGTCGATGGGAAAGCAGTACTCGCTATGCAGGCAGCGTGACGCCCTTTACAATAGTGCCACTGGACACGGATCTACAGTTGTGCTGAGCTCAACCACTGGGGTCACTGTGGACTGAGTTTGGGGGGTGAATGTAGCAGATGGGGATCTGTGCAACTCACTCATCAGCCTGAAGTGTCGTCCCTTGCACAATTGAATAAGGTATTTTTCAATAGCGCGTGGGTTGGAATGCTTCAGTCGTGTGTTTGCGAGGCAGAGGTTCTGAGTTTGAGTCTCGGTATGAGCTGAATCAGGTGGAAGCAGTAACCTACCCATTAAGCAAGTAACAGGGTATCCAGATGTTCATATCATCGTTACAGGATTTACGGTACTACCAGCTTAGTACATAAGGGGCTACAATAAGGGGCCACAAAAACACCTTGCTTTTTCATTGTACACTCAATTAGCCTCAATTGGCCTGGCTGCCAGCCAAATAGTGTTGCACTTCTGTTGTCATTAGATTAAAATTATGCTATTTTCTGCTGAATGTGCTGCATTAATGTATTTTCTGTGAAGGAAAACTATAGTTGCATGTCCCTGATCACTCTACTGAGGCAAAAAAAAACTTTCAATATAAATGTGACCCATCAATACACAAGTTGGACTCACCTGCTCTCGCTTTCTCCAGTTGTGCTATTTACAAACAAACATGTGACTGACTCAACTGTTCTGGGAAACTACGGTAAGCTTCATAATGTCAAATAATGTGACAGGTGAAATGAAGAATACAAACGGCTTTATCTTCTAACATATTGCACAAGCTGACTGCAGGTATTTACTTAAAAAAGTAGCTACAAATATTAAAATGTAAAGAAAAACTTAAACAGATGCAACGGTTTTGAAAACCATTTGAAAATACCCCGGTATATGGTTTAGCAAGCAGCGTGTCGTCCTTTACATGAACTTCCTGAATATATCCCTATAAGCTTTAGCTAATATTCTTATAGGGGGGCAAATGGCGTGTTTTGTGACACTCCCTTCTAACGTGTCCTGCGCTGCCTGTGATCATTGTAGAGGGGAACAGAAGGCACATGTTCCAGAGTCTTAGCTTTTAGGAATAGCTTATAGGCAAAACAGTTTAAATGCTAGAGCTAAATTCATAGGATGAAAATAGATGTAACATGCCAGATTGGCTTCAGACCTCAAAGAGTGTTTGATTCTATCTGTTCTCCTCTACTTTTCCTGGTTGGCAAAGTACCAGGATGTCTCTGGTTTTGAATCTGAATTTAGAGCACTGTATTTTAGAACTGAATCTGAACGCATTAAACGTAAGTTTAATATATGAAACTTATATCAACTTTAAATGATAGTTTGTAAACTTGATACACAGACATTGAATGCAATATCTACCATGTTGAAACAGAATATATCAATGAATTTGAATTTTAAAACTGAAATGTAATATTAATTCAATTCAGTTTCAAATCATGAAATACAAGTTAAATGTTTTATTCAATGATTAAATTTGTGCATTACATATTCAAAAATATTACATTCAAATTTAAATCAAAATTATTGGTCACATACACATGATTAGCAGATGCCAGTGTAGCGAAATGCTTTTAAATTCAATACCCTAATACAAATTCTAAATTATGGAATAAAAAAAAAAATGCTGTTGGCACGGAAATCGCTCCATATGCATGTAGGACTTCATATTACTTTATCCCTTTCCAGACCACAGCAAGGTTGTCTACAACGTTGTTGTCTCTGGCTTTCATTAACCTGTAGTTAAGATAACAGCTATTTTTGTTGACTCATGAATAAATTATTTTTCTGAATCAGGGCAGGCCTGTACACAACTTGATTGGTGGGGGAAAATTAAAAAAATACCATTCAAAATGTGCATGTTCAAAGTCAATGTACAGTGGGGAGAACAAGTACACTACTCAAAAAAATAAAGGGAACACTTAAACAACACAATGTAACTCGAAGTCAATCACACTTCTGTGAAATCAAACTGTCCACTTAGGAAGCAACACTGATTGACAATAAATTTCACATGCGGTTGTGCAAATGGAATAGAGGAAAATATAGGCAATTAGCAAGACACCCCCAATAAAGGAGTGGTTCTGCAGGTGGTGACCACAGACCACTTCTCAGTTCCTATGCTTCCTGGCTGATGTTTTGGTCACTTTTGAATGATGGCGGTGCTTTCACTCTAGTGGTAGCGTGAGACGGAGTCTACAACCCACACAAGTGGCTCAGGTAGTGCAGCTCATCCAGGATGGCACATTAATGCGAGCTGTGGCAAGAAGGTTTGCTGCGTCTGTCAGCGTAGTGTCCAGAGCATGGAGGCGCTACCAGGAGACAGGCCAGTACATCAGGAGACGTGGAGGAGGCCGTAGGAGGGCAACAACCCAGCAGCAGGACCGCTACCGCCGCCTTTGTGCAAGGAAGAGCAGGAGGAGCACTACCAGAGCCCTGCAAAATGACCTCCAGAAGGCCAAAATGTGCATGTGTCTGCTCAAACGGTCAGAAACAGACTCCATGAGGGTGGTATGAGGGCCCGACGTCCACAGGTGGGGGTTGTGCTTACAGCCCAACACCGTGCAGGATGTTTGGCATTTGCCAGAGAACACCAAGATTGGCAAATTTGCCACTGGCGCCCTGTGCTCTTCACAGATGAAAGCAGGTTCACACTGAGCACATGTGACAGACGTGAAAGTCTGGAGACGCCGTGGAGAACGTTCTGCTGCCTGCAATATCCTCCAGCATGACCGGTTTGGCGGTGGGTCAGTCATGGTGTGGGGTGGCATTTCTTTGGGGGGGCCGCACAGTCCTCCATGTGCTCGCCAGAGGTAGCCTGACTGCCAATAGGTACCGAGATGAGATCCTCAGACCCCTTGTGAGACCATATGCTGGTGCGGTTGGCCCTGGGTTCCTCCTAATGCAAGACAATGCTAGACCTCATGTGGCTGGAGTGTGTCAGCAGTTCCTGCAAGAGGAAGGCATTGATGCTATGGACTGGCCCGCCCTTCCCCCAACCCGAATCCAATTGAGCACATCTGGAACATCATGTCTCGCTCCATCCACCAACGCCACGTTGCACCACAGACTGTCCAGGACTTGGCGGATGCTTTAGTCCAGGTCTGGGACGAGATCCCTCAGGAGACCATCCGCCACCTCATCAGGAGCATGCCCAGGCATTGTAGGGAGGTCATACAGGCACGTGGAGGCCACACACAATACTGAGCCTCATTTTGACTTGTTTTAAGGACATTACATCAAAGTTGGATCAGCCTGTAGTGTGGTTTTCCACTTTAATTTTGAGTGTGACTCCAAATCCAGGCCTCCATGGGTTGATACATTTGATTTCCATTGATAGTTGAATGTGCTGACAACAAAATCACACAAAAATTATGTAAAGAAAAAAGTATTTAATAAAAATATTTCTTTCATTCAGATCTAGGATGTGTTATTTTAGTGTTCCCTTTATTTTTTTGAGCAGTGTATTTGATACACTGCCGATTTTGCAGGTTTCCCTACTTACAAATTATGTAGAGGTCTGTCATTTTTATCATAGGTACACTTCAACTGTGAGAGACGGAATCTAAAACAAAAATCCAGAAAATCACATTTTATGATTTTTAAGTAATTAATTTGCATTTTATTGCATGACATAAGTATTTGATACATCAGAAAAGCAGAACTTGATATTTTTATTTACCTTTATTTAACTAGGCAAGTCAGTTAAGAACAAATTCTTATTTTCAATGACGGCCTAGGAACAGTGGGTTAACTGCCAGTTCAGGGGCAGAACAACAGATTTTTTACCTTGTCAGCTCGGGGGTTTGAACGCTTTAACCACTAGGCTACCCTTTTTTTTGCAATTACAGAGATCATACGTTTCCTGTAGTTCTTGACCAGGTTTGCACACACTGCAGCAGGGATTTTGGCACACTCCTCCATACAGACCTTCTCCAGGTCCTTCAGGTTTCGGGGCTGTCACTGGGCAATACGGACTTTCAGCTCCCTCCAATGATTTTCTATTGGGTTCAGGTCTGGAGACTGGCTAGGCCACTCCAGGACCTTGAGATGCTTCTTATGGAGCCACTCCTTAGTTGCCCTGGCTGTGTGTTTCGGGTCGTTGTCATGCTGGAAGACCCAGCCACGACCCATCTTCAATGCTCTTACTGAGGGAAGGAGGTTGTTGGCCAAGATCTCGCGATACATGGCCCCATCCATCCTCCCCTCAATACGGTGCAGTCGTCCTGTCCCCTTTGCAGAAAAGCATCCCCAAAGAATGATGTTTCCACCTCCATGCTTCACGGTTGGGATGGTGTTCTTGGGGTTGTACTCATCCTTCTTCTTCTTCCTCCAAACATGACGAGTGGAGTTCAGACCAAAAAGCTTTATTTTTGTCTCATCAGACCACATGACCTTCTCCCATTCCTCCTCTGGATCATCCAGATGGTCATTGGCAAACTTCAGACGGGCCTGGACATGCACTGGCTTGAGTAGGGGGACCTTGCGTGCGCTGCAGGATTTTAATCCATGACGGCATAGTGTGTTACAAATGGTTTTCTTTGAGACTGTGGTCCCAGCTCTCTTCAGGTCATTGACCAGGTCCTGCCGTGTAGTTCTGGGCTGATCCCTCACCTTCCTCATGATCATTGATGCCCCACGAGGTGAGATCTTGCATGGAGCCCCAGACCGAGGGTGATTGACTGTCATCTTGAACTTCTTCCATTTTCGAATAATTGCACCAACAGTTGTTGCCTTCTCACCAAGCTGCTTGCCTATTGTCCTGTAGCCCATCCCAGCCTTGTGCAGGTCTACAATTTTATCCCTGATGTCCTTACAACCTCTCTGGTCTTGGCTATTGTGGAGAGGTTGGAGGTGTCTTTTATACAGGTAACGAGTTCAAACAGGTGCAGTTAATACAGGTAATGAGTGGAGAACCGAAGGGCTTCTTAAAGAAAAACTAACAGGTCTGTGAGAGCCGGAATTCTTACTGGTTGTTAGGTGATCAAATACTTATGTCATTAAATAAAATGCAAATTAATTACTTTAAAATCATACAATGTGATTTTCTGGATTTTTGTTTTAGATTCCGTCTCTCACAGTTGAAGTGTACCTATGATAAAAATTACAGACCTCTACAATCTTTGTAAGTAGACAAACCTGCAAAATCGTCAGTGTATCAAATACTTGTGCTGAAGAGTGATTTCATGAATTGCCAACATTTCATTAACATACAGTGCGGAGAACATTTCCCTAATTCGGTGTTCCAGTTGAAGTGCTCGGATTAGAAGGAGATTTTAAGTATGAAGTATTTTAAGTATTAAATGCCCATATATTAGGTACTTTATGGCCATGGGTACATCCCAAATGGCACCCTATTCATTTTATAGTGCACCACTATTTCCTATAGGGGCTCTGGTCAAAAGTAGTGCAATATAAAAAGGGAACAAGGTGCCATATTGGACACAACATGTTCGTCTTACCATGACTGCAAAACATTGATGGATGTACAGAACACACCCCTGAGAGCAATATTTCTAACAGATTAGTTGTTTTTCTTTGTAACGTTACATATTGCCCTAACAAAAAACAGGTTTGAGTCTGAATATTCTTTAACCCATCGTCTCATCACATCCTCCAATGGAGTGTTATTTGATGTCATTCCAATGACCAAAATATATTTTCAAGCTCCTTCAATGATTTACAATGATCTCTTCCTTAGGTCGGCGTCTCAACTGCTCTTGCAGAGAATAAAATGGGTATTGATGGGTAAATATTTTTCTCCTATTCATTACTCTTAAGAGAAGCGTGTTCGGATTCAAAGGGCTGCGCATTTAACATCAATGCAGACTGTGTGCGTGATTTCGGGGGGATAACTTTCATTAATAACAAGTTACCTCTTAATTACAAAGTCCGTGCTCGCGCTCTCAGATGTGGCTATTAGGACGGGTCTGATATATATATGGCACATGCAATTCTTCCCAAAGTATGAAAAACCTCAAGCGAGTTAAATATCGCAAACCAGAAACAGACAGAGCGTCCTGTTGCTGTCAGCCCCAATTTGCGCCGCCATCCAACTTGGGTTCAAAAGGGACAATATTCGAGAACGGAGGGAAAGAAAGCGTGCAAATTCTTTGAGGTGCATTGAATAACCTAAAATAAGTCCCAACTGTCAAATAAGATTTTAAAAACTCACTCTTTGAACTACAGAATTAAACTGGTCCTGACAGAGCTCATTTTAATCCTGTGCTACAGTCGGGCAAAAAATGTATTTAGTCAGCCACCAATTGTGCAAGTTCTCCCACTTAAAAAGATGAGAGGCCTGTAATTTTCACCATAGGTACACTTCAACTATGACAGACAAAATGAGAGAAAAAAATCCAGAAAAATCACATTGTAGGATTTTTAATGAATTTATTTGCAAATTATGTTGGAAAATGAGTATTTGGTCACCTACAAACAAGCAAGATTTCTGGCTCTCACAGACCTGTAACTTCTTCTTTAAGAGGCTCCTCTGTCCTCCACTCGTTACCTGTATTAATGGCACCTCTTTGAACTTGTTATAAGTATAAAAAGACACCTGTCCACAACCTCAAACAGTCACACTCCAAACTCCACTATGGCAAAGACCAAAGAGCTGTCAAAGGACACCAGAAACAAAATTGTAGACCTGCACCAGGCTGGGAAGACTGAATCTGCAATAGGTAAGCAGCTTGGTTTGAAGAAATCAACTGTGGGAGCAATTATTAGGAAATGGAAGACATACAAGACCACTGATAATCTCCCTCGATCTGGGGCTCCACGCAAGATCTCACCCTGTGGGGTCAAAATGATCACAAGAACGGTGAGCAAAAATCCCAGAACCACACGGGGGGACCTAGTGAATGACCTGCAGAGAGCTGGGACCAAAGTAACAAAGCCTACCATCAGTAACGCACTACGCCGCCAGGGACTCAAATCCTGCAGTGCCAGACGTGTCCCCCTGCTTAAGCCAGTACATGTCCAGGCCCGTCTGAAGTTTGCTAGAGAGCATTTGGATGATCCAGAAGAAGATTGGGAGAATGTCATATGAAACCAAAATAGAACTTTTTGGTAAAAACTCAACTCGTCGTGTTTGGAGGACAAAGAATGCTGAGTTGCATCCAAAGTACACCATACCTACTGTGAAGCATGGGGGTGGAAACATCATGCTTTGGGACTGTTTTTCTGCAAAGGGACCAGGATGACTGATCCGTGTAAAGGAAAGAATGAATGGGGCAATGTATCATGAGATTTTGAGTGAAAACCTCCTTCCATCAGCAAGGGCATTGAAGATCAAACGTGGCTGGCTCTTTCAGGATGACAATGATCCCAAACACACCGCCTGGGCAACGAAGGAGTGGCTTCGTAAGAAGCATTTCAAGGTCCTGGAGTGGCCTAGCCAGTCTCCAGATCTCAACCCCATAGAAAATCTTTGGAGGGAGTTGAAAGTCTGTGTTGCCCAGCAACAGCCCCAAAACATCACTGCTCTAGAGGAGATCTGCATGGAGGAATGGGCCAAAATACCAGCAACAGTGTGTGAAAACCTTGTGAAGACTTACAGAAAACGTTTGACCTCTGTCATTGCCAACAAAGGGTATATAACAAAGTATTGAGAAACTTTTGTTATTGACACAAATACTTATTTTCCACCATAATTTGCAAATAAATTCATTAAAAATCCTACAATGTGATTTTCTGGATTTTCTTTCTCATTTTGTCTGTCATAGTTGAAGTGTACCTATGATGAAAATTACAGGCCTCTCTCATCTTTTTAAGTGGGGGAACTTGCACAATTGGTGGCTGACTAAATACTTTTTTTACGTCGTGACACGCATTACGGCAACTCGTGTGCCGTACAGCGTCTTTCCACCAGGAGTAGCGCTTCTCTCGCAGATTAAAAACATGCTTAACCATATACACTTGTAATCATAATTCATGATTTTCGTTTAAATGAGCATTAGCATTAATATTATTATGGCTAATATTCAACACATTTTTTATGAGTAGGTTGCTAATAGCAATGTGGTTATCAATAACACAAATACTGAATCAATCAATGATGAATTGCGTAAGACTGATGTGCAGAACCTTAAAAAGAATACCACTACGCCAACCTCTGATATGCATTTATACAAGCAAACCCATCACCTGCTGACAAAGCGCTTTCGTTTTTTTGCTCTCACATTTGCCGTGTTAATGTTTTGAAATACATTTGCCAACCTATGCACAAGAGCGGTGTGTTCAATAATTATGAAATCTCATGTGTGCAATAACGCATGTCCTAAATTCTCACGTGTGCTACCTATTTAAACTAATTTGCAAATTACATGCTCTAACCCAAATTGAGACGCAACATTCCTGCCTCTCTTTTTGCTCTTGATTGTGCACAGGTGTTCATGTAAATAATTTATTACGATAGTGCCAGGGAAAATCAGGGAACTCACAAATGTGGATATACTTTCCATGTAATCCAACATAACGTTATTGCATATTTCATGGAAAGAGCAAGTGTTCATGTACATTCAGTGTATATGATGGAGTGAGAGGACAGAGGTGATTTGGAGTTACTGTTAGTTGTTATATTTCTTTTTATATTAATATGTTGCTTTATACACAGTAATTTACTAATGTTAAGTAGTTTATAAAATAATTTATTGTGCTATTGGAAGCACAATAAATTAACCCTAATCATTCTCATGCTTTGTTCACTAACATTATATAAAGTAATTATATTCCTTCATCTCTCTCTTTGAACAAAATCACATCCATCCCCTCTGAAAAGTTTGATACGTTGTGTAACTCTTATATTTAACGGAATTTATTTATCAAGAAATGAATTACTTGTAAGTTCATCAATAGTTAATTAATTCAAATGTTTTGCTATTTTTCTCAACAACATTGATGCCCTGAATTTAGCAGGCGCAATTGACAGATCAGTTGGAAAACGTTGTGATGGGCTACTTTCTGCACACACCATGGTCAGTGTGAACCGGAGTGACTTGACACAACGCTGGTTGAACAAGATGTAGCTACAAACAAAACGGAGCTAAATGTTTCTAGTCTGCCATGAAGCATTCATCCATATATACGGGTAAGAGTCTAAGTACATTTTTAGATATACGTTTCTAATTTTGTCAAAATGTCATTTTAATTACAAGTACTGTTCGCTAGCTAAAGAACGTTAGCTTGATTGCTCGCTTGTGTATGATTGTATGGTTGTGTATGATCTGTGTAGAAATATTATCAGAATCAAAAACCATTTGCCTTGCTAGTTATAGCCTAGTATTAGCTAGCTAACATTGAACCTAGTTGGTTAGCTTTAGCTAAAGAGATGGGTTGGGCTAAGGCTTAAAAGAGTGTGAATGATGCTGAATGGGTGTAGACAAAGAAGAGTTCTCCAGTAGGTGTATCAAAATATTCAAGGGCCATTTCCTCAAAGTGGGGTTACAAGTAGAGGTTGACCGATTAAATCGGCATTTTTGGATGCCGATTATGACCAATTACATTGCACTCCACGAGGAGACTGCGTGGCAGGCTAACCACCTGTTATGCGAGTGCAGCAAGGAGCCAAGGTAAGTTTCTAGCTAGCATTAAACTTATCTTATAAAAATAATCAATCTTAACACAATCACTAGTTAACGACATATGGTTGAGGATATTACTAGTTTAACTAGCTTGTCCTGAATTGCAATTAATCAATGCGGTGCCTGTTAATTTATCATCGAATCACAGCCTTCTTCGCCAAACGGGTGATGATTTAACAAGCGCATTCGAGAAAAAAGCACTGTCGTTGCACCAATGTACCTAACCATAAACATCAATGCCTTTCTTAAAATCAATAGACAAGTATATTTTTTTAAACCTGCATATTTAGTTAACAGAAATTCATGTTAGCAGGCAATATTAACTAGGGAAATTGTGTCACTTCTCTTGCTTTCTGTGCAAGTAGAGTCAGGGTATATGCAGCAGTTTGGGCCGCCTGGCTCATTGCGAACTGTGTGAAGACCATTTCTTCCGAACAAAGACCGTAATTAATTTGCCAGAATTTTACATAAATATGACATAACATTGAAGGTTGTGCAATGTAACAGCAATATTTAGATTTATGGATGCCACCCGTTCAATAAAATATGGAACGGTTCCGTATTACACTGAAAGAATAAACGTTTTGTTTTCCAAATGATAGTTTCTGGATTTGACCATATTAATGACCGAAGGCTCATATTTCTGTGTTTAATATATATAATTAAGTCTATGATTTGATATAGCAGTCTGACAGCGGTGGTAGGCAGCAGCAGGCTCGTAAGCATTCATTCAAACTGCACTTTCCTGCGTTTGCCAGCAGCTCTTCGCAATGCTTGAAGCACAGCTCTGTTTATGACTTCAAGCCTATCAACTCCCAAGATTAGTATTGCCAGCCTATAGTGCCTATAAGAACATCCAATAGTCAAAGGAATATGAAATACAAATGGTATAGAGAGAAATAGTCCTATAAGAACTACAACCTAAAACTTCTTAACTGGGAATATTGAAGACTCATGTTAAAAGGAACCACCAGCTTTCATATGTTCTCATGTTCTGACCAAGAAACTTAAACGTTAGCTGTTTTACATGGCACATATTGTACTTTTACTTCCAACACTGTGTTTCTGCATTATTTAAACCAAATTGAACAGGTTTCATTATTTGAGACTAAATTGAATTTTATGTATTATATTAAAGTTAAAATAAAAGTGCTCATTCAGTTTTGTTGTAATTGTCATTATTACAAAAATATATAAATTGGTATCAGCGTTTTTGGTCCGCCAATAAATCGGTATCAGCATTGAAAAATCATAATCGGTTGACCTCTAGTTACAAGTTAAACAACTTTGAAAGCAGAATTACTTTCCCATTGTTCCTCAAATGCAGTGCATGATAAACAATTTTCTAGAGACTACTTTTATCTAAAGTTATTTATATATAAAAAATTATTATTATATATATATATCATTTTCTACAATTTTTTTAGGACTGAATCCACGTGATGGGTCACACATTAGCAACTAATGCTAATTTTTGAATCTTTACATCATCCTTCTTTAAAAATTTCAAATGGATATTTTCATCTGTCATATGATACCACTCGCATTTGCGGTGCGCTTTTGAGAACAGTGTTTTTCCGCTAATTGCATTTTAGAATACTCATACGTATAGCTTACTGCCGTGTGCACATTGCTGCACTTTTAATATGAAGAAATAGTTTATCAACATTTTAAGCTAAACGTTCTGATCTGTTGCATCAGCCTCATTGCTTTGAAACTTTTTTTGATGTACAATAGTTATATGAATTTGGGATCTATTGTCCCACAACTGTCCAAAACTCTGTTTTGGATTTATTTTATTATTATATTTGTTTTATTGAATATTAAAACGTACAATCTACCTGCAGTGAAGCTGCTCAACATTTACATTACATTGAGTCATCTAGCAGACACTCCCATTCAGAGCGAGTGTGTGTGTATGCACATACAAGCACTTGCGCAGCATCAGCCTCAGGCTAACAGGCATTGGATATAACAGCGTTTCCCATCAGTGTCATTCAAAACATGTTAATTAAAAAAAAGAAATGGTATATTGACTTTGTATTTTATCTTTGACTGGCATTCTATCCCCCACCCAGCAACTCCACTCCCACTCGTCTCCAGTTCCACATCCACAGTTGTTTGGCATATGTATTTCTTGCACAGAATGGTAAACCTTTTTTACTATGGGGGATAGTAGATTTTGGAAAAGTACCTGTGGCAGTTATTCTAACATCTTCAACGTGTGCCTCGTAATTCGATAAGAATACGCACCGGTGCATCCCCGATATGTACTTTGGCGCTGTGATAAGGACCTGATTACATGACTGGTATTGGCTAATAAGAATTGAGATATCTGAGAGAGCCATGCGAGTGAAAAGTGATTCGGAGCAAGGCGACTGGCAGCTGGGAATTATAATAATTAAATTCAACCCAAGGGCACAAATGGTCACTTTGGCCGCAAGGTATGGATTTTTTGGGTGAGGGGGCATTACGGCCACACAATTGAAGGATTGGTGTAGACTACATTTGTGTCGTATTCTCTATGGTAAAATACCACTATATTTTGTAAAGTGGTGCCTTGCATCATACAATGATGAAAACAATGACTTAGTCACGAACGCTCAGTCACATTTATTTATTTTCATAGCTATAGCAGACAATATTTGTGTGCTTTGTTTTCATTTTCGCCATGGAATAAATATTGAGATAGATTAATACAGGGCTGTGACGATACCACTAACAGCAAATGTAATGTCCCAAAAAAACGTAGCAGTTGTAACCTACCGTCCAATGAGGCAATGGCCAATGCACATTTCACAGGCTCATTATCTCAAAACCATATCAAATAAATTGTTTGTAAAATAGTTGCTGTTGAGCTAAAAAATGGAAAGAATCTCACGATTCTATTTGTATTGCGATTTGATGTTCCAAACATATTGCTCACTGTCTGCTGCAGAAGGACAAGAGAGTGCATGATCAGTCATGCAAATAACATGCGTAAAATGTATGCATGCCGCAAAATGTATGTGTGGCACAAAATGTATGCGAGGCGCAAAACATCAAATGTATGCACGCATGAGTGTGGAAAACATGTTGGCTCACCATTTGAAAAAAAAGATGCAGAACATGCTATAGGATGAAAAATGCCATTGTTTTAGCGCAGGTACAGCTGACTAGCGCTAGCTAAAAATAATGTTGATATGTGACCCTTTCAGTAAACTAGGCATATGTTGCGGGTCACTACTTCACAGGGGAGCCGTTTGAACAAACTTTTTTTTTTAAATCAATATGTGTTTTTTTTGGCTGAAATGCCTTCTCTAACGTGACCTTTCATGTGCCTTAACAAACTTGTATGCCATCTGTAAATACTAATACAATTATTAAATTACAGGCCTAGTTGGTTTAGCCACAGAAAAAGTCAGCAACCTTCCCGCTGGCCATGATTGGCTGAGATAATGAGTGGGCTGTACATGCCGAGAGATGAGTTTGGATTGATCTGCCATATAGCACGCTTCTGTCTATTTGAGCTGGTCAGTATGTCTAGGTAATCCTGTCTAATGTCTCTTTAAAAAAATGTATTGCGTAGTAAAACTGCATAAGCCTAATGTCAAGTTAAAGTATACGGTTAGATAGCTAATGTTAGCTGGCTGGCTCGCTAGCTAACGTTAAGTGTATGCTCTCCACTTTCTGGAGGACCGAGTTTTGAAATCAGTGGAATTCGAGTATGATAACTAAGGAGATGGAGAAAACACCAGTCTCCGGATTACATCTTCAAACTAAGGGTAGCCATGGCATCCGACAGGAGACGTGTCCATCCATTATGTTTACGGGTAGCTACATTAAGATAGTACGTTAGTTTCAGTATAGTTTCAAACGACAGAAAGTGGTTTAATTTCAAGTTAGTGTACTGTTAGCTAGCTAGCGTGTTAGCTAACGTTACGTGTATGATCTTATTATTCGTATCTCAGAGCCATTTGCTTGACTAGTTATAGCCTAATGTTATCTTGCCGACATTGAACCTGGTTGGTTAGCTACATGCAGACTCATGCAGGGTAGTAACATCATGAGTTAGGATTATGGTTAATTGTTTAGCTAGCTAACTATATGTCTTAACAAGACTCCACTATGCAAGTGTCCATTTCAATAGAATTCACTCTGGATATCAACAGTTGTTGCAGTGACATTTACCAGCTAGTACGTCTATTTCAGACCACAGGTAAGATAGTCTAGCTAGTCAAATTTTCAGATATTAAACATTTATATTTTTCCCAAAGTATTTTCATTTCAAGTTAAAGTGTACTGTTAGCTAGCTAATGTTAGTTGGCTGGCTGGCTCGCTAGCTAACGTTATGCGTATGATCTTATTACTCATATCTCAGAGCCATTTGCTTGACTAGCTAGCTAACATTGAACCTGGTTGGTTAGTTACCTGCAGATTCATGCAGGGTAGTAACATCATGAGTTGGGATTATGGTTCATTGTTTATCTAGCTAGCTACATGTCTTAACAAAAGACTCATCGGAGTGTGCCAGAGCACAGAAAACTGTTGAATTTAGGAATGCTCAACACCCGTTGAATAGGGCCGGTGTCAGTCAACACTGGCAAAAAAGAGTAATTAAATTGTTGCCAGATGCACAGTTACAGTCACCAATGCTCTGGATAACAGCCTAACCAGCTCTGCCAGGGGGAATAAAATGGTCTGAGTGGGGTGCTCTCATTTGTGTCTGGAAGTAGCTAGCAAGCTAGCCAATATTAGCTTGGGTGCTTGACTACCAGGTCGGAACGTTCAGGTCAACCATTCTCAAATTGGCCAGAGCATCCAGTGTGAGCTCTGAATGCTCCGAGAGCGAAACGCTCTGAATTTACGAACCGACAATCTGACAACACAGTTGCAGTCACCAATGCTCTGGATAACATAAAAGCCTAACCAGCTTCGCTAGGGCAAGTAATGTTCTCTCATTTGTGTCTGGAAGTAGCTAGCAAGCTTGGGTGCTTGACTGGTGTTAGTACAGAATGCTCGGATCAACGCTTAAAGAGATGGGTGGGGCTGAAGCTTAAGAGGGTGGGATCGATGCTGAAAGGTTGTAGACAAAGGGCTCTCCAGTAGTAGTAGTACCAAAACATTCAAAGGCCAAGTTTTTCAACTTCCAAAGCAAAATTACTTCCCCAAAAATGTATGATATACCATTTTGCAGCTCTGAGTCTCTACTTTTATCCAATGTAAAAAAAAACACAATTTTGTAGCAATTTTTGCTTAATAACACCGATTTGAGCCGGTCGGTCACATATGTAACTATTGATTTTTCCCCCATCACTAAAGTACACCTACAACAAGCTGAGAAAATCCTCTATCCAACTGGATTTTAAAAATGTTATACAACTCAGGACACTTTTTTCTACCCAGGCACTTTTTTGGGGTGTAAAGAAGAGAGAGTGGTTCGCTTGACAAAGTAGCAGGCCCCAGTGAAATGGGTACAGTGTCAGGTAAGCAGACACTTAGAACTGAGACCTCTAGAGGGCGTAGTTCTTCTTGACATTGTGTATTTCCTCTAGGTATCAATGCAATCAGCCCAGCCATTAATACACTCGTGTCCCCTGGGGACCGGATTGTACATCCTATGAGGCTGCAAAGTCTTCCTCAAGTGGAGTTAAAGAAGGGCCACAAAAAAAATACAAAAATGCATACCGTCTTAATAAAACAATGTTCCACCACCATGATATGGGGTTAGCTACTTCTGGACGTTGTGTACAGCAGGGGTAAACAGACTGGTGGAAAGTGATTGGTTGAACACTGTACATAACACAGTAGCCACCCTGGCATGGTGGTGGAAATTGTGTTTTATTAAGGAAAGCCATTAAAGCTAGGAGGAAACCGATGCCTTTGCAGCCTGAATGGATTATGTTTTATGTACTCACTGGTTGCGGGGGGTTAGGAGTGTATTGCTGGCTATGCTATTTGCTTTGGGACCAGATGACCAAAGACCAGGCAACGTATACTTTACTGAACTTTGGGGCTAGCAGACACTTTCATTACAGGAATCATGAGGATAATGTACTTTACTGTTTGACCAAATCGGCAGGTTTCCTAGTGGTTAGAGCGTTGGGCCAGTAACCGAAAGGTTGCTGGATCGAATCCCCGAGCTGACAAGGTAAAAATCTGTCATTCTGCCCCTGAGCAAGGCAGTTAAACCCACTCTTCCCTGGGCGCCGAAGACGTGGATGTCGATTATGGCAGCCCCCTGCACTTCTGATTCAGAGGGGTTGGGTTAAATGCATTCAGTTGTACAACTGACTAGGTAAACCCCCTTTCTCAAATCATGGTTTTAGCCTCCTAAAAAAAAAAAGGACGTTTTGAGGGAGTCGCAAAATGCGACTAAATGGTCACAGTCTGGAGCCCCGAATAAAAAAATAAGTAATATGCGCAACTCTTTAATGCTTCCCAGAGGTTTGAGACACGCGTCTCAATAAACTGTGCATCTCAAAAAAACGCTTGAGAGTTGTGGATACATCTTGTTACTTGAAAGAAGAAATATCATACAAATGGAGTAAGATGATTCATTAAGCAACTTTATCACCCTTGATACGGATATACACCTTGATGAGGAGACTATTTAGAGCATGCTGTCATTAGTGGATCACACAACAATAATATGGAACAATAACATGAAGGCAAAAGTTGTTTATGGCCAGCCATAATAACAGGAATTGCAATATAAGAATGTTTAAGTAAGCTTACTGTAGGATGCTGGGTTTAAAAGGCCTTTGAGACAATTAAGACCTATGGTTTTGACACACAGTAGATACATTTGTTGACACAAGGGCCCCTTTCTCTGATTGAGACATCCATGCTACATAGTTTCCCATCCAACGCAGCACAATACAAATCAAGTTGAGCACTTCTGTGCTGTGCGTTTAACAAACGTTTTGCGGGGGTCACACTTCAAAAGCTCCATGTGGATCACCAACTAAGCTTGTAAATGACACTTTAGGGATTTTAGGTATCCTGTGGCAAAGTATTTCCTTTCAGTCTAGCCAAAGTGGATTTCCACATTGCCTTTTGTGCTACGCTGTTTACAATTATAGTGAAAAGCCTCTGTCAGGGTACTGTGACTGTCTGAACGGGGGTTGTTTGTCGCCCACTACTGATCCCCTTGCTGACTTGCAGTCCGACTGGTAAAAAATATGTTGTGGCAGCAAATAGCCGTGTTAATGAAGCCAGGAAGGCTCTGGGTAGAGTTGTCTCCCTCAAAGAACGGCACCGGGGTGAGAACACAGCTGTTGGCCCAGGGAGAAATAGAGACGGCCATACCGCTAGCCAACAGAAAGCACTGCAATGAGATGTTCTGTCTGCATAAATGTTCTGCAGAACTGCCTGGATTCTCAACTGATTTCAATATTATTATTTTTTACTGAGGATCACTTGTATTAAAATTTGAATAAATCTTGATTCCAAGTAGTGCAGGGATGTCAAACTAATTTTGCCGTGGGGGCCACATTCAGTCTTCACCTAGGTGAGGGATGGGCAATTATGATGGTGGGGGCCACAAGAAATCTGAACACATCATGAGGGGCCACAGTGGCAATGGTCAGCATACCCACTAGGGCTGTCCCCGAAAAAAAAAAAAAAAAAACATTGTAGACCGAGAGTCATCTGTTAAATATGCATTTTTCCCTATATAGACATATGTAGGCTAATGAGCTTGTCTGATGCTTTAAGCACACTGTGATTAAATAATTAAACATGACTTAAGAGGGAGCCAGAGATCAAGATAGCCTAACCAGAAGGTAAAAACCTGTTTCTCCAAATATTCTGCCGTTAAGCTCCTGAAGTTGCCGATAATAGGCTACACCAGGGGTCGGCAACCTTTTCCATTTGGAGGGCCAATTTATCTTACCATATCTACCGATCTGCGTGCCAGTTGTGATTGTCATAACTTTTTGTGGAACAGTTTCATTTAGTTTAAAATAAAGTATTCGTATCTCAAAATAAATGTGGTTTATCAAAATTCTAAAAGTAACTTCTATTGACATTGCCAATTATGCAAAAATATTCTCGCCCCAGTGAGCTCCAGACAGACAAAGCTGTAGGATATTTGCGCAAGGGATAGGCCCATTTTATAATGTTTCCACCAGATCAAAGCATGACATTTTCCCCCTTTCACACTGAATGGTTATCTAAAAAAGAGCTGTAAAGATTTTTGGATGTTAAAAAAAAAAAAAACGTTTTACTTGCTTATTTTAGTTTTAAATTGTACAGTATAAAACAATCCGAATGGAGAACGAACCATTGAGATCACTTAGAATGTATGTGTTGCCACCCCAGGGTCACGCACTACTCATAAAGTAGTGCATTTAGAACTTTTATTATTCAAAAACATAAAAATACCATCATACCGTAGTTTAGGCTCCGGATTACTAGTTAAGGCGACTACATGATACTCTAATTGTCCCTATACTCATCATGAGCTTATGAATGAAAGTTTACAACGTAGGTGCACAGGTCGAGAGAAAATGTAGAAATCAAGGTAACAGTGACACATCCAATACCGCCTTGCACTCTTGCCTGCATCTAGCTGATCTAGGGTGTAATAATTAGTCCAACAGTTGCAAATGAGAGTTTCTATTGGACAAATTCAGGTATGTTTATCCCCATTTTGTTCAGTTTTCTTCCGTTTAAGAAACGATTTAACAGAATCCGTGGAATGAATACACCCCTGATCACATGCAAATGCAGTTCACTTTCATAGCAGCCACATACAAACAGCATGGTCATTTTTGTTCGTTGTATAATTCCAACTCGCATCCATGCACTCTCCTCCTCTCCCTCACCTTTTCCCTTCGCTTGTGGACTTCAGTACACAACACATCCGCTGTCTGTGACCGGGAGATAAAACCTTTTCAAGCCACACCATATCATAACCGCTACACACAGCTAATATGGTGATGACAATGTAGGCTAACGTCATAGTCAACATAGCTACTAGGACTAACGCATTAGTAAACACACTACAATCATGGAGTACAGGTGTACAATTAGCAAGAAGTTTAGCAGTTACCAAAAGCTTACATTGACTTGGAAGAGTTCCAGTGTTGGATAGCCATAGCCAACATAGCATCACTCTCCGTTTGAGCCAGGTGTTTGAGTAGGCTAAACTAGTTAGCTGCATTCGCTAGCTAAGTGAAAACACACACACATATATATATATATATATATATATATATAAATAATATAGCCCCAAAACTATATCACTGCTCTAGAGGAGATCTGCATGGAGGAATGGGCCAAAACACAAACAACAGTGTGTGAAAACCTTGTGAAGACTTACAGAAAACATTTGACCTCTGTCATTGCCAACAAAGGGTATATAACAAAGTATTGAGATAAACTTTTGTTATTGACCAAATACTTATTTTCCACCATAATTTGCAAATAAATTCATTAAAAATCCTACAATGTGATTTTCTGGATTTTTTTTCTCATTTTGTCTGTCATAGTTGAAGTGTACCTATGATGACAATTACAGGCCTCTCTCATCTTTTTAAGTGGGAGAACTTGCACAATTGGTGGCTGACTAAATACTTTTTTGCCCCACTGTAATTCAGTAATTCCTCAAAAAAATTGCACTGTTTTTATCAACAGCAGAAGACTGATAGATAACTGAGAACCGCAGCGAACATAAGGAGATTTTTAGTTTTTATTTGCGCCAACAAAGAAAAAGGGAAATAATATTGTCAAAGTAATGGATTACTTAAATTGAAAAACTCAGGGGTGCAAACTGGTGAGGGCCCAAAAAGGTGACACTTTTCTTTTGCACTGAAACATGCAAAAACATCCCTATTAGGGGGAAATGCAGGTTAACTAATTAAACAACAAAGAATATGATCTACATGATCAGTCTGTGTGTAAAATAAAAAGTGGTTACTGTGAACCTAACTAAAAATGTAAGTATTGAGAAAAAAACAATACACTCATATTGCAGTTAGCCATGACAGCCTTTATAATAGAACACTTGTTCTATTATAAAAGGCTGTCTTAATTAAAGTAGAACGTCGAGCAAGTGCACAAGGCTACCTGTGTGCGAAAATAACGTTCACCGAGTAAAAAATAGTATATTCCCCCCTCACTTTCTCACACACACACACACACACACACACACACACACACACACACACACACACACACACACACACACACACACACACACACACACACACACGTTACTGTCAAGTTCAAAACAACAAAAGCAATATCTTTGGGCTACACTGCACATTATTACATTGAACACTTTCTGCCTGTGGACATCTGTTCTACAATGTGCCAGCAGAGCCAGATATCAATTATGCCAACAAAGGGTCTCTTTCAGGCAAAGAGTACACCTGGCATACCCCTTTTTATCCACTGTTTTGAAAAGTGAGAAAGATGGAAAGTGGTGGTGTTCCTTTCACCTCAATAGTGGCATCCAGCTTAAGCCAGGCCCAGCTCCAGCTACACTTGATCCCTGAATCCCCTTGTTTAATAAGCAACACCTCATTTTCCCCTAATTCTCTCATTCTGAAAATGAACCACATACTGTAGAGGGAAACCATAAGTTCACAGATAGTAGTTAGTTTGTTAGCTAATTAACATTTCAGATTGCCAGGGTCCAGTAAGCAACTAATTCATTATAATTTGAGGAACGGCAAGGAGTCGTATACCAATTAATACAATAGCGAATTGGTTAAAGTTAACTCATTGATGTTGTATGTAGCTAACGTTAGCTGTCTGCCTTTATTAGCCAGCTTACTTTCACACCATAAACTCAATTATTTTATCAGTTAAGTTGGCTAATATTGCTCAACATTTCTCTGGCTAGCAAATGGAGAATTCGATCCAGCTTGCAAGATACTTAATGCTAACAATACTTGTTCCACCACACTTTCTCACATCAAACTTTCCAAATGCCAGTTGTTTTTCGGTTACAGCTCATGAAGTACGCTTCATCACCTTCTCACCCCCGTCTCCGTCTCCGTAGTCAGGCTTCTCACCTACCTCTTCATTATCGTTCAGGGGACGCGCTACTGCAACTGGGAAACTGCCTTTCCACTCTCTACGGTCTTTCCAGAGCACACACTGATACTCTAACTAGAAAATTGCTTCTCTCTTCAGTCGCGTGCTGCATTCTGTTATGTAAACGATTGGCTGAGCCTTGGATACAGCCATTAGTGATCCAAAGCACCCTGCGCTGTCTCTTCATTCACAAGACAATTGATAATATTGTCACACACACTACTGTCAATTTAATCTTCTCTTCAGCCTTCATCTTTTATTATAGGCCTATGTGTGAAATTATTTTTTATATAGTTTAGGTGTAGTTTTAATGGGCCATTGTCAGATGGCAGCCAACTGTCGGGTGAAAGGAGGGCAGGGAGAAAAAAATGTAATGTCCTCCTAAAACTCTGATATCAAGATTCTAACAACGATAGTGTGTTGAATAGACTTATTTAGGATAAGTCAAGGACAGGGGGGACATGACTTTAGAAATGGCAGAGTAATTTAAAAAAGTAATTCTAGTGTTAGACGCCTCACTCAAACACAAGGTAGGTTAGGAAGGACCTGGCATACAGTACCTGCTAGTAACATCTAAATAGGGAATACATGGACAATGGTTGTAAACCATAGCACTCATTCAGGCCTACAAACTCCCTGGCTTGGTAGGGTTGCACAATTCCTTCAACCAGGATTTATGAAAAACCTGGGAACTTTGGTTAAGTTTACGTAATTTTGCGTACCTGAGACGTTGATTGAGGTGCCGGCGTCGATGACACCGCTATTTGGCCGGACGCAGTACCTGCGCGGGGCTGTCGTCTTGACTTTGAAGCACACATTCCTGTCTGTGGGGTTGGAGAGCTTTAAGGTTGTGTTGACCACATCCGAGAAGGGACCTGTGGTGGGAGAAGAAGGTTTTATCAAATATAAATAAAAACTTTACAGAGGTAGGCTTATACACTGACAGAGAAAATATTGCAGACTATCTTAAAAGGTAGATTCAGTAATAGTATTTTACAATTTTAAAACAACACAATAGAAATCTGACAAGACTGCCACTAGCGGATTTTACCAATTTGGGCATGCCTCATTCTTTGCTTTGAGACACTGAGGGGCAATGAGGGCACAAGGCTATCACATTCTATAACATCTGGATTCATGGGTGGTAACGATGACAGAAAAAGAAGAGTATGAAATTGCCACAAGCAGACAGACTACTGCATGTGAAACATGCAAACTGTAGAGAATACATGATGGGCTAATCAAATTAATAGGGTTACTGAATCAGCACATCAAAGGCATAAAAATGTGCTGGATCGCCATTGAGGAAAGGGGGAGTTTGAAGAGAGAAAGGGAAGTAAACAATACAAAAATCATGATTAAAGCGATTCACATTACGCAATGGTAGAGGATGTGTTCAGGACAACAAGTCTGAATACTAGTCTTTCAAAACAAAAGAATAGCAGGCCTACTTTTGAGCTATAATGGCCTATGCTTTTCACTGGGGACATCAATGAACTGTGTTAATGACCCACATCCCGACAATGACGGCTTCACTGAAATGGCAGTAGTCCTAATCATCATCAAATTATTATCTGGGGCTAGGCTTCTTCTAATTCTCACTCTCTTGGAGGACCTGAGCCCTAGGACCATGCCTCAGGACTACCTGGCCTGAGGACTCCTTGCTGTCCCCAGTCCACCTGGCCGTGCTGCTACTCCAGTTTCAACTGTTCTGCCTGCGGCTATGGAACCCTGACCTGTTCACCAGAGATGTTACCTGTCCCAGACCTGCTGTTGTCAACTCTCTAGAGACAGTAGGAGCGGTAGAGATACTCTGAATGATCGGCTATGAAAAGCCAACTGACATTTTCTCCTGAGGTGCTGACCTGTTGCACCCTCGACAACCACTGTGATTAAGATTATTTGACCCTGCTCGTCATTTATGAACATTTGGACATCTTGGCCATGTTCTGTTATAATCTCCACCCGGCACAGCCAGAAGAGGACTGGCCACCCCTCATAGCCTGGTTCTTCTCTAGGTTTCTTCCTAAGGTCTGGCCTTTCTAGGGGGGTTTTCCTAGCCACCGTGCTTCGACACCTGCATTGCTTGCTGTTTAGGGTTTTAGGCTGGGTTTCTGTACAGCACTTTGTGACATCAGCTGATGTAAGGGCTTTATAAATAAATTTGATTGATTCACACGTTTGAGGTGTATGGATCTTGACACATTAGGCCAGAAGCGCACACCAAATTGCAAACCCAGCCTTTTGTCATTGCCTGAATAATAATACAGTAACCTCACTCTACTAACCCCACTAATATCAGTCAATAACAACCATTCTTGCTACTGTCAAAAACATTCAAAGAGAAAGCACAGACTGTGTCACGTCAAAGTCATCTCCCCTCAATTTTAATAAGTAGAGCAGCAGATGCTATTAAGGCCATGACTAGCCTAATTAGAAAGCAGTTTTCATGCCAACCACATCCTTGGGTCCTTCGTCTAGAGTTCCATTAATTCCTCGGCGGTAGCAAACAATGAACAATCAATATCCAAGTCCTCTTAAAAAAATAAAAATAAAATAAACAAGAGTAATACAAGAGCAGCTTTTTAACTTCAAGAAAGGATTAGCTATCAGTGGTATCATGACTAATAGCTCTCGTGCTACAGAACAATAAAACATGGACCTAGGCATACTAGGTTCACCTCACAAAAACAGTGGCATCTAAGAGAATGCCTAGGATCTTGTAGAGAAATAACATCAGTGGCATCTTGAAAGAAGGCACTGGTGCCAAGGCGACAGAAATGTGGCCTTTTTAATTTAATTAGGCCCATCAAAAATAAAAGTTGCTTAAACCGTATAGTCTAAAACATGTAGCCTGGGCCCCTGTCTTAAGAAAAGTCGGCTATGGAGGAGAATTAGGAAGGACGTAGCTGGTTGTAACGGTAACCCAACCAGATGCAGTGAAAATAGATCAAATTAATTTGGTATATTGTAACAGCTTTATTTCATTTGGTCAAAACTATGTGGAATACTTTGAGTCGCTGAGGAATCCAACTACCTTCAATTTGTTTCTAATAATCTCTAATAGTCTACAAATAGCCTGGACAAGGTAGGATAATGGCTGTCCTTGAAGAACAAGAGGATAGTTGAGGCACCAGGGGCGTAGGAAGGAACACTACTAGCCTCAAGCCACTACATCCAACCAGATCCTTTCTTTACTTGGCCATCTCTGTCAAATCCCTCTGCACAGACAGACTTCAAGTTCACACCCAGCTTGATCAAGTACCTCACAGAGAACACTAGCCTACAGGAATGCCAACACTAAGTCAAATCTGATTTCAAAATGATATTGCACCACCCGAGTTGTTTCACTGAAGAGTGACCTTCCATTGTAATTCCACGTGTCTGTTGTGGAATTGCTCAATATCAAACCACTTTTGTTTTACAACTCTGAATCATGATGGTTGCATTAAGTGGGTGAACTCACAAGCCAGACCACAAAATGATATCCTCAACAGAATGACTCAGGTCAGCTACACTTTTGTTTCTGTGAAACCAGTTTGATAGGAAGCAAAAGCCTTCGGAAACCACTTGGCCATATGACATTGAGCAACATACAGCTGTACAGGATTTAACTCCTCAACTGGATTTACAAACTAGCCTTAAAACATTCCACAGGACCTCGGAGTACACTTTGCACTAAAAGGAAGAACATGAAAGATTCGAGGAATGATAAATTATCTGAGTCTGAAAGACTCCATTTCAGGCTACCAAAATAAAACACACCTGCCTTCTAGCTGGTATAGAGGAGGAAGGCCTTCCATTTGAGGGAAAGATGGATGCATTGTGAATGGAAATGTGGAAGTGAGCTGCCTCAGTCGGAATTAGCACATACACTAAGATTCTAGATAAAGTTTCACACCACAAATGTCCACAGCAACTGACACTTCCCTTTGCACACTGAGTCAAGACAGAGGTGAAATTCAGAACCTCACAATTGGTGAAACATTGGTTTCAATTAAACAACTCACTCAGCTAACTCCTGTATAGTTGATCTACAACTTCCTGAAAGTGCCTTGGGATACTTTCCAACTGGCAGAAAAACTGGCAGCGGCAAAAATAGAGTTCTGAAGGACATATATATATTGATGCTGCTATGTTGTCTGAATGGTGTGTTTTAAGGGAGAGCAAGACTGTTTGGTACCTTGAATGTGCAGTTCCAAATTTACATTTTTACAGATTAAGTTGATTTACACTACCGGGCAAATAATTTAGAACACCTACTCATTCAAGGGTTTTTCTTTATTTTTTAAAAACTATTTTCTACATTGTAGAATAATAGTGAAGACATAAAAACAATGAAATAACACATATGGAATCATGTAGTAACCAAAAGAGTGTGAAATCAAAATATATTTTATATTTGACATTTTTCAAATAGCAACCCTTTGCGTTGATGGCAGCTTTGCAACACTCTTGGCATTCTCTCAACCAACTTCACCTGGAATGCTTTTCCAACAGTCTTGAAGGTGTTCCCACATATGCTGAGCACTTGTTGGCTGCTTTTCCTTCACTCTGCGGTCTGACTCATCCCAAACCATCTCAATTTGGTTGAGGTCTGGGTATTGTGGAGACCAGGCCATCTGATGCAGCACTCCATCACTCTCCTTCTTGGTCAAATAGCCCTTACACAGCCTGGAGGTGTGTTGGGTCACTGTCCTGTTGAAAAACAAATGATAGTCCCACTAAGCGCAAACCAGATGGGATGTCGTATTGCTGCAGAATGCTGTGGTAGCCATGCTGGTTAAGTGTTCCTTGAATTCTAAATAAATCACAGACATTGTCACCAGAAGAGTACCCCCACACCATAACAAACCCATGCTTTACGGTGGGAAATACACATGCAGAGATAATCCGTTCACCCACACCGCGTCTCACAAAGACATGGCGGTCGGAACCAAAAATCTCAAATTTGGACTCCAGACCAAAGGACACATTTCCACTGGTCTAATGTCCATCGCTCGTGATTCTTGGCCCAAGCAAGTCTCTTCTTATTATTGGTGTCCTTTAGTGGTTTCTTTGCAGCAATTCGACCATGAAAGCCTGATTCACACAGTCTCCTCTGAACAGTTGATGTTGAGATGTGTCTGTAACTTGAACTTCGTGGAGCATTAATTTGAGCTGCAATTTCTGAGGCTGGTAACTAATGAACTCTGGTAACTCTAATGAATTCCCTCTGCAGCAGAGGTAACTCTGGGTCTTCCATTCCTGTGGCAGTCCTCATGAGAGCCAGTTTCATCATAGCGCTTCATGGTTTTTGCGACTGCACTTGAAGAAACTTTCAAAGTTCTTGACATTTTCCGTATTGACTGACCTTCATGTCTTAAAGTAATGATGGACTGTTGTTTATCTTTGCTTATTTGAGCTGTTCTTGAAATAATATGGACTTGGTCTTTTACCCAACAGGGATATTGTCTGTATACCACCCCTACCTTGTCACAACACAACTGATTGGCTCAAACACATTAAGAAGGAAAGAAATTCCACAAATAAACTTAAGGCACACCTGTTAATTGAAATGCATTCCAGGTGACTACCTCATGAAGCTGGTTGAGAGAATGCCAAGAGTGTGCAAAGCTATCATCAAGGCAAAGAGTGGCTATTTGAAGAATCTCAAATATAAAATATATTTTGATTGCTTAACACTTGTTTGGTTACTACATGATTCCATATGTGTTATTTCATAGTTTTGATGTCTTCACTATTATTCTACAATGTAGAAAATAGTAAAAATAAAGAAAAACCCTTGAATGAGAAGGTGTTCTAAAACTTTTGACCGGTAGTGTTTAAAGATGCTCTAGCTCATTGGTGAACACTTGAGCCCAAAAGGACCACAGCAGAATTTGTTGTCACCAAAGGCCTACCTTTCAATGGGCAATTTTAGCCTAAGATGCTAGGTGATTTGATTCTCTGTCCAGTCAGACTTTAATGAATCACAATCAATTAAGTGTTACAGCGCAATGGAAACTGACATGCTTATAAATATGCCATGTGTGGAGCATTTCATAAAAATAAACTGTGTGTAGGCCTAATATAGTTTACCTTAATACAGATCTATTACAAATAAATGGTAAATTCCCCCCTTCCATCTGCTCACTCTAATGTCCCGCTCCAGTTACAGCCATGGCCACTGCGCTGTCACTACTTCACCAATGTACTGTATGTCAGTGAATTATGAAGTCTTCAAGACTGGAATTGAGCTCATCCGACTCTGGGTAAGTAGAACGGCTGCCTTCACTGCCAAAATCTTGTAATGTGGTTGTTATCAGCTGGGTGTGCAGGGCAGGAAACTGTCTCGTGAGTGCTGAGCAGCAGCCAAACAGAGCAGTTTCTATGGGTAACATTACTCACATGCAGAGCAGGGGACAGACAGACGAGCAGCTAATGGAGGAAGTTATTTCTGATTTCTGCATGTAAAAATGAGCAAGGGTGATTTTTATCAGGATGGGACAGGAAAGTACCTGGATTATAGAACTGTTGCGGGATCAGGATAGTACGGGAAATTTTGACAAGACGGGAATGGATTTTCACTCCCATGTCAACCTCCATCTCAGACTACTCACCCCACTAGGCTAGACATAGAAAATCACTACTAGTAGGCCTAATCAAAAATGCATAAATGAAAAGCTTAGTTCAGGTGTGTTGTAATGTTCTCAAAATATGGCCATAATTTAAAGGAAATATATTGAAAATCATTTCTTAGGCCCTGGGTTCCCAAACATTTTCATGTAGAGGACCCCTAAATAACAAAAAGAACAACAGGCTTATAGGAGAGGCCTATGATTGTGAATTGCCTGACAGAAGTCTTGACTTTCTTGTGAATTAAATATTGGTATGAGTAAAACAAAATTGTCACTTTGCCGAAGACCCTGAAACACCCTTACATACCTCCAGGGGCACCTGGACCCAAGTTTGGAATACCCCTGAACTGGCCTGTGTGGCTTTGTATTTCCTTGAGGTTAGGCCAGCCTACTTCTTGTCATTAGCAATTATCTTAGTTGGCTCAGCTTGCAATGAGCCAAGACAAATAAAGAGCCTACCCTCACAACAAGCAGGGCAGTTATAGCAATGGATTATTTTGGCTTGACATGTCTACCAAGGCCGTGGGGCATCTCAAAATGTCTGTAGAAAGACACTAATACAACAGGTACAGATGAAAGGCTATTTATTATTTTGCATCTCAAAAATGACCTAAAATTAATTTGTGATAATGCTTCAGGAAACATACAGAAGCTCTTACTCAGAGGGTCAATAAATTCATATGTACCTGGACACATTGTAATTCTTAGGATGCTCAGTACAAACTGTCCATATGGCACCCTGAGCCATATTGTGCTCCTTACCACACCTGGTCACCGATGAGAAAAACCTCCAGATATAAATGGTATTTCATGCCTAGTTCCACCTGAAAGCTGGCAAGCCATTAGAATGACAGCTAGCGAATTAACAAGTTAGCTACTCGCTAGCTAGGACACAAACTACTGTTAGCATGCTATCATTATGCTTGAAAGTAGGGGCAATCAGCTGGCATTCATTGCTAGCTTGCTAGCTCAAAGGGCTACCTACACTGACATAATGTTGTCAGTCAAGCACGATAATAAAACGACTGACTGGCCTACTGGAACGCTATTGCACAATGCACGTGAAACATAATGCACCAACGTTAGCTAAGTAGTTAAAATACTAGGTCAACTAGACATTATTAATAGCGCCAAAGACCTGTCAGGGCGCTGCAGTTAGAACGTTAGTTAGCTTTTTTTCCCAGCAGGCCTGCCTGGTCAAGGTAACGTAAACTGGCTAAAACGTTGGCTAGCTAGGGAACGCAAGTCAATGTTATTTCGAAATGATTATCCTCCTTAATTCACTATTAAGATTTTACAAATGAAGGGAATGATGTGCCCCCCCTCATTACGCTGGGCCTGTTACTACCTCCCCCCTCCCTTCAGGGTTGGGCCCTCCCCTCAGTCTCTTACCTCGGAATTTCAGTTCGTGCTGTGGCTCCAAGAGCAGGACCTGATCTTGCCTGGCCATGTCCCAGCGGTTCCAAGGGGGTAGCTCAATGTAAATGGTTTCCGTAGATTACTCTGTTATGGTGATGTTAACTAGTGTTATGTTAAGAGTTAGTATTATGCTAATTAGTTCTGACTATCCAGTCCCCCGGTCACCGCAATTAGACAGGGTGCTACTAGCGGCTGTTGTGATGATGATGATGATGATGATGATGATGCAGCAGGAAGGGAGTGAGAGTGAGAGAGGTTTCGTGCGACGTCACTGACCCTGCATAGCCACTCAATTGTAATGGCGTCTTTTTGTAGGCACTAACTCCTTCATGGTACGTTTGTCAAAGCATATGGGAAAATGAATGGGTTATTTGGAGGGGTTTTGGGATAAACGCCAAAAAGTATGGTCTGTGGTAAACACAAGCTTAAGAGATCTAATAAGTTTTGTTCTATGAGATAAACTTCATCAACTAATGTCACTTTTTGTGAATTTTGAAGCATTTGTGTAATCAAAATTCTATATAGCTCGCAAGCTTTGTAGTCCTAAAAACGGAAATGAGGTAAGGCTACCTCTGGTTCGTTCAGCCGTTCCTATGGGGAAAATGAATAATGAATTGGGGAAAGAATAGGGTTTCGGGATGAACGCCGAAAATAAGGTCTGAGGTTAACACAGGCTTAGGAGATCTTATATGTTTTGTTCTACGAGATAATATCAGTCAGTTAACATGACCTTTATGAATTATGAAGCCTTTATTGTGCTTCTTTTGATTACATGAATGCTTAAAAATTCACAAAAAGTGACGTCAGCTGATGAAGATGATCTCATAGAACAAAACCTATAAAATTTCCTAAGCCTGTGTTTACCACAGACCTTATTTTCTTAGTTTATCCAAAAACTCCATTATTTTCCACATAGGCTTCGTCCAACGAACCATGGCAGAGTTAGTGCTAACAAAAATACACCATTACTATTGCTCTCTATGAGGAGTGAAGCGGGGATGCGAGGAGTACAGGCAGACACACTACTGTAGGTAAGTACAGACAGTACAAGTTTAGAAACTCTGTGGTACAAGCGAGAGGGATTATTCTTCTCCTTTAAATTTATTGGCGGATCGCATCCAACTAAGGTGTATACACTGCCACCTACTGTATTTATACATCTATACAAAAGGGGAGGGGGATAGGATAGGGATAAGGGAAGAAAAATATTCCTATCGAATAACCCTACACCCATTAAAATCTCACCACTTTTCCACTACTTGGCCCTATCTGATCCTACACCAGGCCGGCAGCCTGGGAGAATGGGATACTATCGTTCAACACACTCTTCTGCAGTAAAATCTCGTACACCCAAGAACTTCTCTGCAGCTGCCACCACAAAATCTATTTTCTGTGATTCCATTCCATTTCTGCGGTACAGTTGATAATCATGGCTATGAACGCTAAGAACACAGTCTTACTGAAACATGTTATTCCTATCACTCTCTATTGGCCTCGGCCTACTCACAGGGAGCCTCTTAAGATCCCTCGCCCTCGACCCATCTTTCTCTACTACTCTCTTCACTGCCTCAGCGTATGACACCTTCTGTACTACTCTGATCCTGGCAACCGGCTCGAACTGCTTTTCTCTCACTGGACACTCCAGCACATGTGTAATCCTACAGTTAACACATACAGCCTTTTCTTCTCACATATAGGAATCTCCCTTCTACACACTGATGCTTGTCACATATGGATAGGTGCACTGACAATGTGTTGTTTTTACAGGGTCAGCCATAGTAGTACGGCACCCCTGGAGCAAATTAAGGTTACGTGCCTTGCTCAAGGGCATGTCAACATTTTTCACCTTGTCGGCTGGGTATTCAAACCAGCAACCTTTCAGTTACTGGCCTAACATTCTAACCGCTACCTGCCACGTTATGGCTTCATAAAATTAATCCCATAAATCATGCACTTCTAGTTGTACAATGTTATACATTTTGTTAATCATGTACAGTTTATCAGACAAGTGTAAATTGATAACACTTCAATAATTAAATCACTTTGATAAAGGATTTACTCATGAAAGGACAGATATATAATTTATGATGCGTCTGTATGTCAGTAGGTGTGTCTGTAAACCATATCTGCAAATGTGGGAAGAGTCACAGTCCCAATACACAGCTTTGTGGTGCACCTATTTAGGTATCTCCTAAACAATTGTCACTTCATGTCGTGAATTCATAACATGCATGTAACACAGGTTTACTTGAAATAACAAAAATGATTAGCCCTCAGCACTATTCAAACTGCAGTGTGGAACCATCTCCCAGTGATACACATACCTGAAGTGTATATATAGCCAGAGGGCTGGCTGTCACTGGAGCAAGAGGACCTATTACTTAACACTATCTCCCTGAAGCACATAAGCACACACACCCTCCAAGGTACACTACATGACCAAAAGTATGTGGACACCTGCTCGTCGAACATCTCATTCTCAAATTGGTCCCCCCTTTGGTGCTATAATAGCCTCCACTCTTCTGGGAAGGCTTTCCATTAGATGCTGGAACATTGCTGCAGGAACTTGCTTCCATTCAGCCACTAGAGCATTAGTGATGTCGGGCACTGATGTTGGGCGATTAGGCCTGGATCGCAGTATGCATTCCAATTCATCCCAAAGGTGTTGGATGGATTTGAGGTCAGAAATCTGTGCAGGCCAATCAAGTTATTCCACACCGATCTCGACAAACCATTTCTGTATGGGCCTCACTTTGTGCACGGGGGCATTGTCATGCTGAAACAGGAAAGGGCCTTCCCCAGCCACAAAGTTGGAAGCACAGAATCATCTAGAATGTCATTGTATGCTGTAGCGTGAAGATTTCCTTTCACTGGAACTAAGGGGCCGAGCCCGAACCATTCTCAGACCATTATTCCTCCTCCACCAAACTTTAAAATTGGCATAATGCATTTGGGCAGGTAGCGTTCTCCTGGCATCCGACAAACCCAGATTAGTCTGTCGGACTGCCAGATGGTGAAACGTGATTCATCACACCATAGAACCCATTTCCACTGCTCCAGAGTCCAATGGCGGCGAGGGCTAGTAATTTTAGTTATTTCAAGTAAACCTGTGTTACATGCATGTTATGAATTCACTACATGAAGTGACAATTGTTTACCCCACTCCAACCATGCTTGGCATTGTGCATGGTGATCTTAGGCTTGTGTGCGGCTGCTTGGCCATGGAAACCCATTTCATAAGGCTTCAGACGAACAGATCTTGTCCTGACATTGCTTCCAGAGGCAGTTTGAAACTCGGTAGAGTGTTGCAACTGAGGACAGATGATTTTTATGCTCTTCAGCACTCGGCGGTCCCGTTGTGTGAGCTTGTGTGGCCTATCACTTTGCTAGCCGCTGTTGCTCCCAGACGTTTCCACTTCACAATAACAGCACTTATAGTTGACCGGGGCAGCTCTAGCAGGGCAGAAATTTGACGAACTGACTCGTTGGAAAGATGGCATCCTATGATGGTGCAACATTGAAAGTCACTGAGCTCTTCAGTAAGGCCATTCTACTGTCAATGTTTGTCTATGGAGATTGCATGACTGTGTGCTCGATTTTATACACCTGTCAGCAACAGGTATGGTTGAAATAGCTGAATCCACTGATTTGAAAGGGTGTCCTCATACTTTTGTATATATAGTGTAGATCTGGTCCAGGGAGGTAGTGTGTTCCTCTACTGTCTTAGAAGAGGAGTGTGCTCCTACGCCCTTGACCAGAGCTACCACCAAAATATTCCCAGCCCAGCCCATTAGACTGTATTCGCACACACCTTCCTTTAATATCTTTTTTATTATTAGTAAACCCTTTTAGACATTTAGCAACACACTGCTAACAAATGTTTTCAGGCTTTTTATTTATATTTACAATCATTATGAGAAGTATGAAAGCTAAATATGGCAAAATACTAGTGGAATTATTTATACTGAACAAAAATATAATTGCAACATGCAAACATTTCAAAGACTTTACTGAGTTACAGTTCATATAAGGAAATCAGTCAATTGAGATAAATGAATACAACAGGTACAGTGAAATGCTTACTTACAAGCCCTTAACCAACAATGCAGTTTTAAGAAGTGTTAAGAAAGTATTTACTAAAATAAACTGAAACAAAAATAATAATAATCAGTCAGTTTTCTCTGCGGTAGCTGTCAAGAAGCCATTTGGACCTAGACTTGAAACTCCGGTACCTCTTGCTGTGCGGTAGCAGAGGGAACAGTCTATGACTAGGGTTGCTGGAGTTTTTGCCTATTTTTGGGGCCTTCCTCTGACACTGCCTGGTATAGAGGTGCTGGATGGCAGGAAGCTTGGCCCCAGTGATGTACTGGCCCATGCAGCCGTAGAACTTAAGGATCTGAGGACCCATGCCAAATCGTTTCAGTCTCCTGAGGGGGAATAGGCGTTTTCATGCCCTCTTCATGACTGTCTTGGTATGTTTGGACCATAATAGTTTTTTGGTGATGTGGACACCAAGGAACTTGAAACTCTCAACCTGCTCCACTACAGCCCTGTCGATGAGAACGGAGTGTGCTCGATGGAGAGGTTGTTATCCTGGCACCACACTGCCAGGTCTCTGACCTCCTCCCTATAGGATGTCTCATCGTTGTCGGTGATCAGGCCTACCATTGTTGTGTCATCCGCAAACTTAATGATGGTGTTGGAATCGTGCTTGGCCATGCAATCATGGGTGAACAGGGAGTACAGGAGGGGACTGAGCACGCACCCCTGAGGGGCCCCGTGTTGAGGATCAGCATGGCAGATGTGTTGTTACCTATCCTTACCACCTGGGGGTGGCCCATCAGGAAGTCCATGATCCAGTTGCGGAGGGAAATGTTTAGTTCCAATGCTGAGCTGTAGTCATTGAATAGCATTCTCAGGTAGGTGTTCCTTTTGTCCAGGTGGGAAAGGGCAGTGTGTGGAGTGCAATAGATTGCATCATCTGTGGATCTGTTTGGGCGGTATGCAAATTGGAGTGGGTCTAGGGTTTCTGTGATAATGGTGTTAATGTGAGCCAAGACCAGCCTTTCAAAGCACTTCATGGCTACAGATGTGTGTGCTATGGGTCAGTAGTCATTTAGGCAGGTTATCTTGGTGTTCTTGGGCACAGGGACTATGGTGGTCTGCTTGAAACATGTTGGTATTACAGACTCGGTCTTGGACAGGTTGACAATGTCAGTGAAGTAATTTGTCTGGCCCTGCGGCCATGTGAATGTTGACCTGTTTAAAGCTCTTACTCACATCGGGCTACAGAGAAGCATGCTCTCATGCATGCTTCAGTGTTGCTTGCCTCGAAACGAGCAGAAGTAATTTAGCTCATCTGGTAGGCTTGTGTCACTGGGCAGCTCGCGGCTGTGCTTCCTTTTGTAGTCTGTAATAGTTTGCAAGCCCTGCCACATCCGACGAGCATCGGAGCCAGCGTAGTACGATTCAATCTTAGTCCTGTATTGACGCTTTTTCTGTTTGACGGTTCGTCGGAGGGCATGGCGTCATCTCTTATAAGTGTCCGGGTTAGAGTCCCACTCCTTGAAAGCGGCAGCTCTACCCTTTAGCTCAGTGTGGATGTTGTCTGTAATCCATGGCTTCTGGTTAGGGTATGTACGTACGGTTAATGTGGGGACGACATCACCGATGCACTTATTGATGAAGCCAGTGACTGATGGGGTGTACTCCTCAATGTCAAAGGAAGAATCCCAGAACATATTCCAGTCTATGCTAGAAAAACAGTCCTGCAGCTTAGCATCTGTGTCATCTGACCACTTCCTTATTACTTTAATATTTGCTTGTAAGCAGGAATCAGGAGGATAGAGCTATGGTCAGATTTGTAAAATAGACAGTGAGGGTGAGCTTTGTACATGTCTCTGTGTGTGGAGTAAAGCTGGTCTAGAGTTTTTTTCCCCTCTGGTTGCACATGTAACATGCTAGTAGAAATGAGGTAAAACAGGTTTAAGTTTTCCTGCATTAAAGTCCCCGGCCACAAGGAACACCGCCTCTGGATGAGCATTTTCTTGTTTGCTTATGGCCTTATATAGCTTGTTGAGTGCCGTCTTAGTGTCAGCTTCGGTTTGTGGTGGAAATAGACAGCTACGGAAAATCTAGATGAAAACTCTCTTGGTAAATAGTGTGGTCTACAGCTTATCATGAGATACTCTCCCTCAGCAGATACTCTACCTCAGGCGAAACCTAGCGACTTCCTTAATATAAGATTTCGTGCACCAGCTGTTATTTACAAATATACACAGACCGCCACCCCTTGTCTTACCGGAGACAGTTGTTCTATCTTGCCGATGGACCGAAAACCCAGCCAGCTGTATGTTATCCATGTCGTCATTCAGCCACGACTCGGTGAAACATAAGATATTAGTTTTTAATGTTCCGTTGTTAGGATAGTCTTGATCAGAGCTCATCCATTTTATTATCCAATGATTGCATGTTGGTTATAGGATTGATGGTAAAGGCGGATTACTCACTCGCCGTCGGATACTTACAAGGCACCCCGACCTAAGTCCTCGATTTCTCGGTCTCTTCTTCATACGAAAGACAGGGATTTGGGCCTTGTCAGGTGTCTGAAGTAAATACTTTGTGTCCGACTCATTAAAGAAAAAATCTTCATCCAGTACGAGGTGAGTAATCGCTGTCCTGATATCCAGAAACATTATGTACAAAATAAGTTACTAATAACGTGAAAAAACACACACGGTAGCACAATTGGTTAGGAGCCTGTAAAACGGCAGACTTCTCCTCCGGCGCCATTCAAATGTCCCAAATCCCTAATTAGGCCCTAATGTATGGATTTCACATGACTGGGAATACAGATATGCCTCTGCAGGTCACAGATACCTTAAAAAGAAAATGGGCCTCACAATGGGCTTCAGGATCTCGTCACAGTATCTCCGTGCATTCAAAATGCCATCGATAAAATGCAATTGTGTTCGTTGTCTGTAGGTTATGCCTGTCTGTGGTTGTGAGGCCGTTGGAAGCGGCTTATAGTAGAGAAATTAACATTAAATTATCTGGCAACAGCTCTGGTGGACATTTCTGCAGTCAGCATGCCAATTTCATGCTCCCTCAAAACTTGAGAAAGCTGTTGTGTTGTGTGACAAAACTGCACATTTTAGAGTGTTTTTTTATTGTCCCCAGCAGAAGGTGTACATGTGTAATGATCATGCTGTTTAATTAGCTTCTTGTTATCCCATACCTGTCATGTGGATGGATTATCTTGGCAAAGGAGAAATATTCACTAACAGGGATGTAAAGAAATTGTGAACAAAATTTGAGAGAAATAAGCTTTTTGTGTGTATGGAACATTTCTGGGATCTTTTATTTCAGCTCACAAAAAAACACTTTACATGTTGCGTTTATATATTGGTTCAGTGTACATGCGTTTGTCTATCTATGCCAGGTCTAGCATCTCAGATAATGTACAATTAATTATATTCAATCTTACAGGCTAAATAGTCATTGCTTTTTGTGCAATGTCCTGTCCATGTTTTGTGGTATCTACATTGAAAAACAGACCATTTAAACATAGATTTGGCAGCAACACATTCCCAGGACCAGCTCAAGACTTTGTATTTTTCCAAAACATAATTCATGTAAGACTGGGGGTCTTTCTATGATACCCCCTAACACTATAATGCCTCATATAACATGCCAAATGCAGTAACTTTATCTTATCACATACCAGACATAATCAGTACAATTTAGACATTGCATTGTTATTTATGTATTACAAATACCCACTTTTCCAACCATTAAGCATTAGAACAAATGTGAGCAATGAAATAGTGAAACGATGTGCTATTAAAATTACTTTTTAAATGGCACCGAGTAGCTGCACCACCATCTACAACAGAGTGCAAAATAAAAAGCTATACTGTAAAATAATTACTGCTGGAATGCAAAGGCAGCATGTGATGCAATGGCATTACAAAAACAATTAATCAAGTTGATTCACTCAAATAGTGCAAGATTTCTTCAGAAAAATGGCAATTAGTCCACTTTTATATATAAATATATATTTTTTTAACTAAGCAAGTCAGTTAAGAACAAATTCTTATTTACAATGACGGCCTAGGGACAGTGGGTTAACTGCCTTGTTAAGGGGCAGAACAGATTTTTACCTTGTCAGCTCGGGGATTCAATCTAGCAAACTTTTGGTTTCTGGCCCAACGCTCTAACCACTAGGCTACCAGGAACAATATACCTGAAAGGGGATAGGGTTCGGTGCACAAATCAATACAAATACTTGATCTGAAAGTGCAGTTGTAGAAGTACCAGAGCTATAATAAATTTCCCTTTAAAAAAATGCCTTGTCCTTGCGAAATACGATATAATTTCAAGTGGAAATCATTGAGGAACACTTTAAAATGCCACAAAATGATTAACATTGAACTTTTAAAGGCCTTTTGAAGAATCGATGATCAGAAATCAACACATCACACCTAAATGTAACATATAACCATACTATAAATCTCCTTGATCCCTAGGAATTCTTGTTTGTCACATTTGAGTAACCCTTGCCATAAAGACAATTATTGCACTGACATGGTTGTAAAAACAAATTCCTGAAGAATGTACAGTCTACCCTGCTATTTACACAACTCACTATCAACACTTGTTAAAATGCACAATGGTCAATAAAAAAAAACATGTCGAGTAAAAAGGAAAGGATACAAGCCACTAAGACAACTTAACCTCAAGAGACCCACCTTGCATTCCAATTATCGGTCCACTTATTATTATCGGTGTGCACTTGTATACTCCTCCACACTCATTTAAAATAATTGAATTAGATTAGTGTACAATGCATACAAAGAGAGTTTCCAACACATTTCTCAGACCAGTCATTAAATCCATGATGGGAAGTGAACAAATACACACATTGGGAGAAAGGACAGACAACTGGGAGGCATTGTGGCCAGTTTACAACTGGAGTTAAACATGTGGCCCATTTCTGTATTTTTGGCAAGAGGGAAAGCCACTAAGAGGAAATCAAAAGGAAAGGGGAACAATTCCATTGACAACTCTGTGCTAAGTGTTTTCCCCAAATTGCCAGTCAAATGGCAATGGCTCATGAACTACTGTAACATTGGAGACTTAACATTAATGTGCTACACAGAGGAGCAATTTAAGACATCATAGTGAACATGTTGCTCATAGTGTTCTTTCAATGATTCATTTCTGGACAAGGTGTTCCAGTTCCACTCCATATTCAAGCTCGACTTAATTGCTTGCATCACAGTGGACGGAAGGAAAGGCAGCCGGCGCCGGAAAGAAGGGGCGGGGAACGAATGTGACCGGTCTACAGAGTTACAGCATAGAATTCAGAGAGGAAAAGAGAGCACTGTTTGTTAGCGGGTCAGCATGTCAACGGAACGCAGTGCCTGGTTCTCTTCATGTAACCTTTTCTTTAGAAAGATCTAAGCTCGAAGAGTGTAGTCAAGTTCTTCCCAGAACAAGTTTCTAGATATGGCCCTTTTTTAAATATATATATTTTTATCTCAGGCCAGGTAGTAAAACTACATTGGATGTGTGAGCCAGTGCTTATTCTGTAAAAGAATGAGGAAATAAAGTAGAAAAATGTTTATGGGACAATTAAAGAATTGGTAGGACCTCACAAAATCAATCTCTCCTGTAAAACGGTCGTAAAAGAAAAACAGCAAGAGATCAAGGACAGACGGAGTTGCCAACTCACACAAACAGTTAAAATGCCATTTCAGAAACATTGAAACACAATGAATACTGTAAAAGCACTCCAGGGCCATGCATTTATAGAATTCCAGTGAGTGGCTCATTTGCTCTAATATTAAAGTCTAAATGTGAGCAGTTTGAGAAGTTATATCGCACACTTAGGGACTGCCAGTCTTGTTAGCACTCAAACAGGCTGGCCCTTTAAGAGACGACCACAGAGCCCGAATCATGAAAGCCTTCCAATCAGTGGTGTATTGGAGGGTAAACGCAAGTAAACACAGTTTACCCACTTTTTGTGGAAAAAAATGCATTAAAAGTATAGAGAGTGTTACTTTTTTCACCGAGACGAGGCAATAAGAGTTTACAGAAAAAAACTTTTTACCACTACATCACTGCTCTCAATGTAGAGGTCAGCCATAAAAGGACTGTCCTCTCATTTTCAGTGGCAACAATCAACCAGCCACGTTACCATCACAAAACCAATTTCCCCTCCAAAGTGTTGAGGCTAAAACAGATGGAAAGAAAGTGACAACGATATTGATGAATACAAAATTGTAACAGAGGAAAAAAACACAAAATACATTAAAAAAAAACATTACTCCCATTGGGGATTTTCATTACTCTAGTATCAAACGGTTTGGTAAACACCTGCCTTAGTTGGCCCTATGCTGCAAAGCGCTGTGTGAGGGCCATTATAGGTCAGACTACACAAATACATTTCCTATCATGCACTTCTGACTCATCAATCTGGATCACAACGATTAGATAGATCCATACAGGTGTTAATAATTTCAGACTGAAGTGGCACTCTGTAAAAAAACAAATTGGTACGCTCCAGATTAATGAAACTGTTGTTACTTAGGCCAGCAGCATACCACCCTGCATCCCACTGCTGACTTGCTTCTGAAGTTAAGCAGGGTTGGTCCTGGTCAGTCCCTGGATGGGAGACCAGATGCTGCTGGAAGTGGTGTTGGAGGGCCAGTAAGAGGTACCCTTTCCTCTGGTCTAAAAATGTGCCAAGGCAGTGTTTGGGGACATTGCCCTGTGTAGGGTTCTGTCTTTTGGACATTAAGCGGGTGTCCTGACTCTGTGATCACTAAAGATCCCATGGCACTTATTGTAAGAGTAGGGGTGTTAACCCTGGTGTCCTGGCTAAATTCCCAATCTAGCCCTCATACCATCACGGTTACCTAATCATCTCCAGCTTACAATTGGCTCATTCATCCCCCCTCCTCTACCCTGTAACTATTCCCCAGGTTGTTGCTGTAAATGAGAATGTGTTCAGTCAACTTACCTGGTAAAATAAGTGTAAAAAAAATAAAAATACTTAGTGTGACTTACTCTAGTTGATTTAGTAAGAGATTGGTATTAGTCCATTTAGAGGTGGAGAAAGTACATCTATACAGGCCTAACTAGCCATTTTTTAAGAAGAAACTGAAAATGTAAAGGTATGTTAAAAATAACCCCCATATTGTCTACGGTTACAAAATAGACCCTGTAGCCATCGCAAGAAAAGAATCACAGCATGCTGTAAACCCGATGATACCAGGACCTGTGTTGAGGTTTACGAGATCGAAACAGAAATAAAATCTGTGTTAACGTTCTTCTTCTTTTCAGAACTATTACAAGACCTATAAAAGACAGGCAGGGAGGGAACACTTATAACTTGGGCAAATCATAGCAATTGCTGTGGCTTTGGACTGCTAGATTGACATTTTACGCTGAAAACCTTTGAGGATACATCTCAAATGGCACCCTCTTTCCCTATATAGTGCACTACTTTTGGGCCCTGGTCAAAAGTAGTGCACTATATAGGAATAGGACAAAGTGAACACAGCAAGAGAGTGGGTGATACTTCCATTGACCTTCTTGAGGAACCTAAAAGGCAAAATACTAAAGGCTGTGAACTTTGGTTGAACCTTCTGGGGTCTGGATAGGGAGACAGGAAACAAACCGACAGCTTCAAAATCCAAGCCGAAGCAATATCCCAGTGAATTGCAATAGGCTTGCTCTTTAGAGTGATTAGATGGAGGAGGCAATGGCGGTAGGAGTCAGTGGTCCCCGATGGAGGAGTGGTATTCTGTTGGAGGGACTATGGAGGCTGCACGCAGAGAAAGGTCATTGCGTCAGGGGTCAAGAGTCAGGGTGGGACTAAGATCAGGGTTCACTGGCAGCATCAGCAGCAGGTCTGGGGTGCAGTTTGAAGCCCTTCCCTGCAGCCCCTCCTCCTGCATATAGGACAGTGATCTGTTGACCTGTAGGGGAGAACAAAATGTGCAGGGGGGACATAAAAAAAATAAAAAAATGTTACACCCAGAGACCTTTGGTTAAAAGGAAAGTGCAGCAGAAGCGCACACACACAATATTACTTGGGACACCTAAATAAAAAAAATCTAAAAAACCATGAGGTCAATGTACAGTGCCTTGCGAAAGTATTCGGCCCCCTTGAACTTTGCGACCTTTTGCCTGTGAATCTGTGGAATCTGTGGAAAGAACTGAAAACTGCTGTTCACAAATGCTCTCCATCCAACCTCACTGAGCTCGAGCTGTTTTGCAAGGAGGAATGGGAAAAAATGTCAGTCTCTCGATGTGCAAAACTGATAGAGACCTACCCCAAGCGACTTACAGCTGTAATCGCAGCAAAAGGTGGCGCTACAAAGTATTAACTTAAGGGGGCTGAATAATTTTGCACGCCCAATTCTTCAGTTTTTGATTTGTTAAAAAAGTTTGAAATATCCAATAAATGTCGTTCCACTTCATGATTGTGTCCCACTTGTTGTTGATTCTTCACAAAAAAATACAGTTTTATATCTTTATGTTTGAAGCCTGAAATGTGGCAAAAGGTCACAAAGTTCAAGGGGGCCAAATACTTTCGCAAGGCACTGTAAGCTATTGTACACCACTAGTAATACACTGGTATCCCACAAAGCACAAATTAGGCCCAAAGGATGGGATGACACCAAAACATATTGAAAAAAAAAAAAACGTACTTATCTCTATAAAGACCTGATGGATGTTAATGGTGTTCTTGGCACTGGTCTCCACAAAGATGGTATGGATGGAGTCTGCGTAGTCCATGGCATCCTTCTCCAAGACCTCCCTGTAAAGAGTGTTCAAGTCTTAAAACGGGGTGCATCTCAATAGTGGAGAGAGGTGCACTGATCTGAAAACACAGGATAGGTAAAAGCAATATGGCGGACGTGAGCCAAGAAATCGTTGTTGCTTGTCCAGTTGTTTCACAACAGAAAAAGAGGAGGCTCCAAGACACACCCCTTAAAAAATTAGATGGGCCGGACTCAAATGGGAGATGAGCAGAAAAGGAGAAAGGGACCCATGCCAGCACCTTCCCACTAGGACTGACACAATTATGGTATAACCGTGTAACCAACGTTTATGGATGAAGACAGTCATGAAAATAAAATAACCAACATAACTGTAAAAAAATCTAAAATACATGTGGAGCGAACAGCTGACTGAAGATGAGACAATAGCTACTTTTCTATTAGAATGTACTTTTTAAGTAACACCGCTTACTAGAATGGACTAACTACATGTGTAATTATCCTACTGTTTTCACCAAACAAATGTGAATGGGCATTTGTGCGGTTGAGTCCATTTCTGTGGTAACATGGACTCTAAACGTGATGAAACTTAGCTCCTTGCTGAAACAAGCAAGGGGTTGTATTATGCCATCATTGACTTGAATGGGGATGCCTATTCTATCAATTATATTCTTAACGCAGCACATGCAGTCAGGAGCAGAGGAGAGGAAAACCAACCACATGGCGGACACAGATGCCTGCTCCCAGACAAGCTAAACAACTTCTTTGCGGGCCACTCCCGAGGACTGTGAGCTCTCGTTCTCCGTAGCCGACATGAGTAAGACATATTAAGCGTGTTAACACTCGCAAAGCTGCCGGCCCAGACGGCATCCCTAGCCATGTCCTCAGAGCATTTGCAGACCAGCTGGCTGGAGTGTTTACAGACATATTCAATCTCTCCCTATCCCAGTCTGCTGTCCCCACTTGCTTCAATATGTACACTATTGTTCCTGTACCCAAGAAAACAAAGATAGCTGAAGTAAATGACTATCGCCCCGTAGCACTCACTTCATACATGAAGTGAGTTGAGGCAAGTTAACCAGCATAACTACCACAGCATTAGTGGGACTATCATTTGTTTTTCAACAGGACAATGACCCAAAACACACCTCCAGTCTGGTCGATCGTACTTCCGGCGCCGACAGAGATGGCCGCCTCGCTTCGCGTTCCTAGGAAACTATGCAGTTTTTTGTTTTTTACGTGTTATTTCTCACACTAGTACCCCAGGTCATCTTAGGTTTCTTTACATACAGCCGACAAGAACTACTGAATATAAGATCAGCGTCAACTCACCATCAGTACGACCAAGAATATGTTTTTCGCGATGCGGATCCTGAGTTCTGCCTTACAACCAGTGTAACCGAGTGGATCACATGCAGCGACCAAAAAAAAAAAAACGACTCAGAAAAGAGGGAAACGAAGCGGTCTTCTGGTCAGACTCCGGAGACGGGCACATCGTGCACCACTCCCCAGCATTCTTCTTGCCAATGTCCAGTCTCTTGACAACAAGGTTGATAAAATCCGAGCAAGGGTAGCATTCCAGAGGGACATCAGAGACTGTAACGTTCTCTGCTTCACGGAAACATGGCTCACTGGAGAGACGCAATCCAAGCGGTGCAGCCAGCGGGTTTCTCCACGCATCGCGCCGACAGAAACAAACATCTCTCTGGTAAGAAGACGGGCGGGGGCGTATGCCTTATGGCCAACGTGACATGGTGTGATGAAGGAAACATACAGGAACTCAAATCCTTCTGTTCACCTGATTTAGAATTCCTCACAATCAAATGTAGACCGCATTATCTACCAAGAGAATTCTCTTCGATTATAATCACAGCCGTATATATCCCCCCAAGCAGACACATCGATGGCTCTGAACGAACTTTATTTAACTCTCTGCAAACTGGAAACGATTTATCCGGAGGCTGCATTCATTGTAGCTGGGGATTTTAACAAGGCTAATCTGAAAACAAGACTCCCTAAATTTTATCAGCATATTGATTGCGCAACCAGGGGTGGAAAGACCCTGGATCATTGTTACTCTAACTTCCGCGACGCATATAAGGCCCTGCCCCGCCCCCTTTCGGAAAAGCTGACCACGACTCCATTTTGTTGATCCCTGCCTACAGACAGAAACTAAAACAAGAAGCTCCCACGCTGAGGTCTGTCCAACGCTGGTCCGACCAAGCTGACTCCACACTCCAAGACTGCTTCCATCACGTGGACTGGGAGATGTTTGTATTGCGTCAGACAACAACATTGACGAATACGCTGATACGGTGTGCGAGTTCATTAGAACGTGCGTTGAAGATGTCGTTCCCATAGCAACGATTAAAACATTCCCTAACCAGAAACCGTGGATTGATGGCAGCATTCGTGTGAAACTGAAGGCACGAACCACTGCTTTTAATCAGGGCAAGGTGTCTGGTAACATGACTGAATACAAACAGTGCAGCTATTCCCTCCGCAAGGCTATCAAACAAGCTAAGCGCCAGTACAGAGACAAAGTAGAATCTCAATTCAACGGCTCAGACACAAGAGGTATGTGGCAGGGTCTACAGTCAATCACGGACTACAGGAAGAAACCCAGCCCAGTCTCGGACCAGGATGTCTTGCTCCCAGGCAGACTAAATAACTTTTTGCCCGCTTTGAGGACAATACAGTGCCACTGACACGGCCTGCAACGGAATCATGCGGTCTCTCCTTCACTGCAGCCGAAGTGAGTAAGACATTTAAACGTGTTAACCCTCGCAAGGCTGCAGGCCCAGACGGCATCCCCAGCCGCGCCCTCAGAGCATGCGCAGACCAGCTGGCCGGTGTGTTTACGGACATATTCAACCAATCCCTATACCAGTCTGCTGTTCCCACATGCTTCAAGAGGGCCACCATTGTTCCTGTTCCCAAGAAAGCTAAGGTAACTGAGCTAAACGACTACCGCCCCGTAGCACTCACATCCGTCATCATGAAGTGCTTTGAGAGACTAGTCAAGGACCATATCACCTCCACCCTACCTGACACCCTTGACCCACTCCAATTTGCTTACCGCCCAAATAGGTCCACAGACGATGCAATCTCAACCACACTGCACACTGCCCTAACCCATCTGGACAAGAGGAATACCTATGTGAGAATGCTGTTCATCGACTACAGCTCGGCATTCAACACCATAGTACCCTCCAAGCTCGTCATCAAGCTCGAGACCCTGGGTCTCGACCCCGCCCTGTGCAACTGGGTACTGGACTTCCTGACGGGCCGCCCCCAGGTGGTGAGGGTAGGCAACAACATCTCCTCCCCGCTGATCCTCAACACTGGGGCCCCACAAGGGTGCGTTCTGAGCCCTCTCCTGTACTCCCTGTTCACCCACGACTGCGTGGCCACGCACGCCTCCAACTCAATCATCAAGTTTGCGGACGACACAACAGTGGTAGGCTTGATTACCAACAACGACGAGACGGCCTACAGGGAGGAGGTGAGGGCCCTCGGAGTGTGGTGTCAGGAAAATAACCTCACACTCAACGTCAACAAAACTAAGGAGATGATTGTGGACTTCAGGAAACAGCAGAGGGAACACCCCCCCATCCACATCGATGGAACAGTAGTGGAGAGGGTAGCAAGTTTTAAGTTCCTCGGCATACACATCACTGACAAACTGAATTGGTCCACTCACACAGACAGCATCGTGAAGAAGGCGCAGCAGCGCCTCTTCAACCTCAGGAGGCTGAAGAAATTCGGCTTGTCACCAAAAGCACTCACAAACTTCTACAGATGCACAATCGAGAGCATCCTGGCGGGCTGTATCACCGCCTGGTATGGCAACTGCACCGCCCTCAACCGTAAGGCTCTCCAGAGGGTAGTGAGGTCTGCACAACGCATCACCGGGGCAAACTACCTGCCCTCCAGGACACCTACACCACCCGATGCTACAGGAAGGCCATAAAGATCATCAAGGACATCAACCACCCGAGCCACTGCCTGTTCACCCCGCTGTCATCCAGAAGGCGAGGTCAGTACAGGTGCATCAAAGCTGGGACCGAGAGACTGAAAAACAGCTTCTATCTCAAGGCCATCAGACTGTTAAACAGCCACCACTAACATTGAGTGGCTACTGCCAACACACTGTCAATGACACTGACTCTACTCCAGCCACTTTAATCATGGGAATTGATGGGAAATTATGTAAATATATCACTAGCCACTTTAAACAATGCTACCTTATATAATGTTACTTACCCTACATTATTCATCTCATATGCATACGTAGATACTGTACTCTATATCATCGACTGCATCCTTATGTAATACATGTATCACTAGCCACTTTAACTATGCCACTTGGTTTACATACTCATCTCATATGTATATACTGTACTCGATATCATCTACTGTATCTTGCCTATGCTGCTCTGTACCATCACTCATTCATATATCCTTATGTACATATTCTTTATCCCCTTACACTGTGTATAAGACAGTAGTTTTTTTTTTTTGGAATTGTTAGTTAGATTACTTGTTCGTTATTACTGCATTGTCGGAACTAGAAGCACAAGCATTTCGCTACACTCGCATTAACATCTGCTAACCATGTGTATGTGACAAATAAAATTTGATTTGATTTGATTTGATTTTAAGGGCTATTTGACCAAGAAGGAGAGTGATGGAGTGCTGCATCAGATGACCTGGCCTCCACAATCACCTGACCTCAACCCAATTGAGATGGTTTGGGACGAGTTGGAACGCAGAATGAAGGAAAAGCAGCCAACAAGTGCTTAGCATATGTGGGAACTCCTTCAAGACTGGTGGAAGGGTCATGTTTCAAAGGACACATGGCACCTGACCTTCGCCTCTCCCGAGTCCGTAGGGGAGTTGCAGCGATGGGACAAGACTAACTACCAATTGGATATCACAAAAAAGGGGTAAAAGTAGAAGATATATATATATATATCATTATGGGGTATTGTTTGTAGATTGATGAGGAGAAAAAACGATGTAATCCATTTTAGAATCAGGCTGGAAAAAGTCTGAATACTCATTATGTCCAAACAGTTCTATTTTTGTTTGATCAGAACAGAGATTTCTCCAAAAAGTACAATCTTTGTCCCCATGTGCAGTTGCAAACCGTAGTCTGGCTTTTTTTTGTGGCGGTTTTGGAGCAGTGGCTTCTTCCTTGCTGAGCGGCCTTTCAGGTTATGTAGATATAGGACTCGTTTTACTGTGGATATAAATACTTTTGTACCTGTTTCCTCCAGCAACTTCACAAGGTCCTTTGCTGTTGTTCTGGGATTATTTGAACGTACTTTGGTGCAAAAAGTGCATCTCTAGGAGACAGAACACGTCTCCTTCCTGAGTGGTATGATGGCTGTATGTATTGTAGCTCCCTTCAGTAACCACGAGCACAAACTATGAACGGTTGTGCTGAAGGGAGCTACATATATATACAGACACACACACACACACACATATATATATATATATATACACACACATAGTACCAGTTTGGACACACCTACTCTTTCAAGGGTTTTTATTTTTACTATGTTCTACATTGTAAAATAATAGTGAAGACATCAAAACGATGAAATAACATATGGAATCATGTAGTAACCAAAAAAATTTGTTAAACAAATCTAAATATATTTTAGATTCTTCAAAGTAGCCACCCTTTGCCGTAATGACAGCTTTGCATTCTGTCAACCAGCTTCATCTAGAACGCTTGAAGGTGTTCCCACATATGCCTAGCACTTGTTGGCTGCTTTTTCTTCCCTCTGCTGTCCAACTCATCCCAAAGCATCTGGGTTGAGATCGGGCCAGGTCATCTGATGCAGCACTCCGTCACTCTCCTTCTTGGTCAAATAGCCCTTACACAGCTTGGAGGTGTGTTTTGGGTCATTGTCCTGTTGAAAAACAAATGATAGTCCCACTAAGCACGAACCAGATGGGATGGCGTATCGCTGCAGAATGCTGTGGTTGCCATGCTGGTTAAGTGTGCCTTGAATTCTAAATAAATCAGTGTTACCAGCAAAGCACCCCTACACCATCACACCTCCTTCTCCATGTTCCCCAGTGGGAACCATACATGCGGTGGTCATCCATTCACCTACTCTGCTTCTCCTGTGGCGGTCCTCATTAGAGCCAGTTTCATCATAGCGCTTGATGGCTTTTGCGACTCCACTTGAATAAACTTTCAAAGTTCTTGATATTTTCCGGATTGACTTACCTTCATGTCTTAAAGTAATGATAGACTGTCATTTCTCTTTGCTTATTTGAGCTGTTCTTGCCATAATATGGACTTGGTCTATTACCAAATAGGGTGATCTTCTGTATACCACTCCTACCTTGTCACAACACAACTGATTGGCTCAAATGCATTAAGGAAAAAAATTCCACAAATGAACTTTTAACAAAACACATCTGTTAATTGAAATGCATTCCAGGTGACTACCTCATGAAGCTGGTTGAGAGAATGCCAAGAGTGTGCAAAGGAGTCATCAAGGCAACAGGTGGCTACTTTAAAGAATCTCAAATATAAAATATTTTTGGTTACTACATTATTCCATGTGTTATTTCCTAGTTTTGATATCTTCACTATAATTCTACAATGTAGAAAATAGTAAAAATCAAGAAAAACCCTGGAATGAGTAGGTGTATCCAAACCTTTGACTGGCATAGTCTGGTTGCATTCTATTTTATGTCAATCATATTGCTGCTTGTCGACTATAACTGATTTTTCATAGACTTATGCTGCCATCTATTGGACATACCCAGTTCAAAAAATAAAACATAAAATGTGGCTTGTTTTCAAAGTGGTCTGCCTTGCAATAATAAATATCATAAAATAACTAATAAAACAAACTGCAAAAATGCAGACATAGGTTGATTTAAAAAAAGCTATTTAGAACTTAAATGGTATGTACTAACAATATTATCACTAAAACAGTTTCTAAAAGTGATCAAGGCTACCCTACCCTAGAATTAGGTTTAGGGTTAAGGCTAGAATAGGTTATACCAAGGGTTAGGGCTAGGGCTATGGTTAAGGCTAAAATAGGTTATGGGTTTATAGCGCTCTTGTTCCTCCCTGTGGCATTCTGTGGGTACTACATACCTCTTTTGCCACACTTGCTAGGCTCATAATCTGAGGTAACAACTGTGTCCAGTCTATAAAACATTGAGCTAGACCTATCCCTTTGGTTTGCAAATCAGTGAACCTGCGCAGCATTTGCTCAATATGATGCATACGAATTAACAGATTGACGCATAAGGTTATTTCTTAATTTTAAAAAAATATTCTGACTGTATAAATCATCCACAACTTAAAAAAGAGAACAGGGACATGCATTTGTTTAGGTTTTACACATTTCTCTGAAAAAATAGATTTGATTGCTATGTGCCAGCCAACTCTAGCACTGTGTCAACACAACGTGTACCAAGGCGAACAGTGAGATGCTCACCAAGTAGCCATAAACAAATAAATTACCCGAGGTAAGCCTACAAGGTTAACAAGGGCAGTTCTCAATGCCAACAATAGCGAACTGGCATTTTGAGGCAAAACAAGGGGCTGGGAATAAAACGTTCATTAGGTGAGTTGGTGCCACGGTGCTCAGTAGAACTAATAGGAACTGGCAGGGTGAAAAATGCCCTAAAATAAGGCCTGTTGTTTGGCGAATACTTCAAAACTACAGCAAGCAGCTGGGACACATGGTGATATTCTGAAACTGGACTCTATGGCGAATGCAATGAACTAGTTTTTATCAGAAAAAAGCTTAAAAAATGTAATGTGTCCAGCTTTTTGTTGTTCCTCTACCTCAACACTTGCTTTCAGCCTCTGCATGGTCAATGCAGCACATGAAACAATGTTGATGACAACAAAGCTATTTTCACTTTGCGTCTTAATATTAATCCACAAGTGTTCTATAATTACACTATTCTGTTTTTTTTCTTCCATCTGCTAGGCCTAAACCTTGTTAGCTACTAATGCGAATTGCTTGCTAGCTAACTAATAAATGTACTGAGTCAAAGCTATCGGTATAAAGCCTGATACTACCAGTGATAGTGTAGACCTACATCTAAATGTTTTTTTGCGCAACAGTATCTTCTAATTCAAAGAGGAATATGTGAATCAAGAATGTCAGCTATATGAAGTGGCTAAGAGAGAACTTTCAATGCAGCCAAAGATTATAGGGTCCCCTAGGAAACAATTGTTAACACTTTGGTTCCTTTAGAGGACCACAATGGAAATAAGTCCCAGACTTTATTGTGTTATCCTAGATGATTTTCTTCATGTGCATGTATGGCTTTTTCAAGTTTTATGTGTGTTTTCTTTTTTGAAATGGTCGAATTAATAAACTAAACTAAAAACTAAACTACCCTGTCACAATAACTCCTCCCTAGCATTTTCATTTGTTGTCATGTCAAACTGTATTCAAAGTTCCCACTATTATATTCTAACTATATAATTTGCATAATCATTCTATTTCCATGATTCCAACAGTTCACTGAAGTGTTTTGCTCTAAATCACAGGTCAAGTCGTGTAGCCCTATGTGGCAGTGTGGAAATGATCTGTAATGAGTGCAGGAAATGCAAAAATGTATGAAAATAATTTTGGGTTGAACTGAACAGTGTAAAACAATCAGAATAGAGATAGATCAATTGAAATCACTTAGAATGTATGTAGGGTCACCCTAGGGTCAAACACTACTCATAATGCAAATTTGGAACTTTTATTATATTTTGGCCATTTGTTCTGTTTGTTAAAATATTTTGGCCATATCGCCCAGCCCTAGTTCCATGTCTATGTAACTTAAGGCAGCAGCCTCTAAGGTGCAGTGTTGAGTAACCGGGTGGTAGCCGGCTAGTGACAGTGACTAAGTTCAGGGAAGGGTACTGGGTGGAGGCCGGCTAGTGACGGCCTTGAGATAGAAGCTGTTTTTCAGTCTCTCGGTCCCAGCTTTTTTATTGCACCTGTACTGACTTTGCCTTCTGGATGATAGCCGGATGAACAGGCCGTGACTTGGGTGGCTGAGGTCCTTTGATGATCTTCTTGGCCTTCCTGTGACACCAGGTGCTGTAGATGTCCTGGAGGGCAGGCAGTGTGACCCCGGTGATGCATTGAGCAGACGGCACCAACCTTCTGCGTTGAGCAGATGGCCCTACAGTTGCCGTACCAGGCGGTGATACAGCCCGACAGGATGCTTTCAATGGTGCATCTGTAAGAGTTTGTGAGGGTCTTTGGGGCCAGGCTGAATTTCTAAAGCCTCCTGAGGTTGAAGAGGCGCTATTGCGCCTTCTTCACCTGACAGTGTGGGTGGACCATTTCAGATTTTCAGATGAGTATGTTGAGGAACTTTCCATTTTCACATTCTCCACTGCGGCCCGTCAATGTGGATGGGGGCATGCTCCCTCTGGTGTCCCCTGAAGTCCACGATCAGCTCCTTCATTTTGTTGGTGATGAGGGAGAGGTTATTTTCCTGGCACCACTCTGCCAGGGCCCTCACCTCCTCCCTGACCACTGTTGTGTCGTCTGCAAACTTGATGATTGAATTGAAGGCGTGCGTGAACCAGGGGTACAGGAGGGGGCTGAGCACGCACCCTTGTGGGGCCCCTGTGTTGAGGATCAGTGAAGTTGAGGTGTTGTTGCCTACGTTGACCACCTGGGGGTGGCCCATCAGGAATTATAGAACCCAGTTGCACAGGGCGGGGTTCAGACCCAGGGCCCTGAGGTTAATGATGAGCTTGGAGGGTACTATGGTGTTGAAGGCTGAGCTGTAGTCAAATAATAGCATTCTTACATAGGTATTCCTCTTGATGATTGTGGACTACAGAAAAAGGAGGACCGAGCATACCCCATTCTCATCGACGGGGCTTTAGTGGAGCAGGCTGACAGCTTCAATTTCCTTGGTGTCCACATCACCAACAAACTATCATGGTCCAAACACACCAAGACAGTCGTGAAGAGGGCTTGACAAAGCCTATTCCCCCTCAGGAGACTGAAAAGATCTGGCATGGGTCCTCATATCCTCAAAATGTTCTACAGCTGCACCATCGAGAGCATGGTTGCATCACTGCCTGGTATAGCAACTGCTCGGCCTCTGACCATAAAGCACTACAGAGGGTAGTGTGTACGGCCCAGTACTTTACTGGGGCCCAAATTCATGCCATCCAGGACCTCTATACCAGGCTGTCACGTTCTGACCTTAGTTCTGTTATTATATATTTGTTTTAGTATGGTCAGGGTGTGAGTTGGGTGGGTTGTCTATGTTCATTTTTCTATCATTTGGGATTTCTGTGTTCGGCCTAGTATGGTTCTCAATCAGAGGCAGCTGTCAATCGTTGTCCCTGATTGAGAATCATACTTAGGTAGCCTGGTTTCACTTTTGATTTGTGGGTGTTTGTCTTCCGTGTCAGTGCTTGTTGCCACACGGGACTGTTTCGTTTAGTCACGTTTATTGTTTTGTTCCAGTGTTGTGTTTTATTAAACATTATGGACACTTACCACTCTGTGTTTTGGTCCTCACCTTCCACCTACGACGAGAAACGTTACACAGGCGATGTCAGAGGAAGGCCGTAAAAATTGTCAAAGACTCCGGCCACCCTAGTCATAGACTGTTCTATCTGCTACCGCACGGCAAGCGGTACCAGAGCGCCAAGTATAGGTCCAAAAGGCTTCTTAATAGCTTCTACCCCCCTTTTACGCTGCTGCTACGCTCTGTTTATTGTCGATGCATAGTCACTTTAACTCAACCTACATATACACATTACATCAATTACCTCGACTAACCGGTGTCCCCGCACATTGACTCTGTACTGGTACCCCCTGTATACAGCCTCGCTACTGTTAATTTACTGCTGCTATTTAATAATTTGTTACTTTTATTTTTTATTGAACACTTACTTTTCTTAAAACTGCATTGTTGGTTAAGGGCTTGTGTTAGGGTTGCGTCAATTCGAATCTGGTGTCAGGATAAATATGACAATGAGTCACCGATTGTATGCTATGTATTTTTTATTAGCTAAGCAAAAAGTGGTAAATGCAATTTTCGTATATACGGGCTCTCGGTCACACCTCACAGGGCAAAACAGAGAACTAACTTGTTCTTGACAAAGATATTATAAATATACTCTGACAGAAATAGTTCCTGCTTCTGAGCCGGCCTGTCAGAGTAGAGACTGGGCGTGGTTTAGACTCACCAAGCCTATCGTTGATTGTTGTCGTCCGAGCTGGTACCAGCCCCCGGGCGCTCCAGTTGATAGATGTAACTGTTGCTGTGTCGAGTATCTATGCGCTCATTCCCTAGATACCATTATCACATATCTGGTTTCTGTTATTGTTAAGTTTGAGTTCTAACCAAAAACAGTCTGTGGTTTGCTACACTTCGTTCTGTATGTGTCCGTTTTCATGTTATTCTGTATTTTTCCATCATGAGAAAGGCCCATGGCCCTGAAACTGTTAACAATGTTTCAAGTTAGCTATGTTGCATAACACATACATACATCCACACAAGACAACAGCAGATAATATTCAATCACATATATGGTAACGGGCTATAGTGCATAACACAGAATCCTCATACTTGTAAGTAAGCATTTCACTGTAATTGTATCCGGTGCATATGACAAATAAAATTTGAATTGATTTGTCCAGATGGGATAGGGCAGTGTGCAGTGCGATGACAATTGCATCATCCATGGATGTATTGGGGCAGTATGCACATTTCAGTAGGTCTAGGGTGTCAGGTAAGGTAGAGGTGATATGATCCTTATGTGCCTTGAATTCTAAATAAATCACTGACAGTGTCACCAGCAAAGCATCCCCCACACCATCACACCTCCTCCTCCATGCTTCCCGGTGGGAACCACACATGCGGAGATCATCCGTTCACCTACTCTGCGTCTCACAAATACACGGCGGTTGGAACCAAAAATCTAAAATTTGGACTCATCAGACCAAAGGACAGATTTCCACCAGTCTAATGTCCATTGCTCGTGTTTCTTGGCCCAAGCAAGTCTCTTCTTCTTATCGGTGTCCTTTAGTAGTGGTTTCTTTGCAGTAATTTGACCATGAAGGCCTGATTCAGTCTCCTCTAAACAGTTGATGTTGAGATGTGTCTGTTACTTGAACTCTGAAGCATTTATTTGGGCTGCACTCTGAGGTTTTTGTGACTGCACTTGAATAAACTTTCAAAGTTCTTGACATTTTCCGGATTGACTGACCTTCAGGTCTTAAAGTAATGATGGATTGTCATTTCTCTTTGCTTATTTGAGCTGTTTTTGCCATAATATGGACTTGGTCTTTCACCAAATAGGGCTATCTTCTGTATATCAACCCTACCTAGTCACAACACATCGATTGGCTCAAATGCATTAAGAAGGAAAGAATTTCCATAAATTAACTTTTAACAAGGCACACCTGTTTGAATTTAAATGCATTCCAGGTGACTCCCTCATGAATCTGGTTGAGAGATTGCTAAGAGTGTGCAAAGCTGTCATCATGACAAAGGGTGGCTACTTTGAAAAATCTTAAATATATTTTCATTTGTTTAACACGTTTTTGGTTACTATATGCTTCCATATGTGTTATTTCATAGTTTTGATGTCTTCACTATTATTCTACAATGTAGAAAAAATAAATAAAAACCCTTGGTGTGTCCAAACTTTTGACTGATACTGTATATACAGTGGATTCGGAAAGTATTCAGACACCTTGACTTTTTCCACATATTGTTACATTACAGCTTTATTCTAAAATGGATTAAATACATGTTTTTCCTCAGCAATCTATACAGAATACCCCATAATGGTTAAGCAACAACAGGTTTTTATACATTTGTGCAAATGTATAAAACATATCCATCAACAGCAACTTGCACAGCCATTGAAGAGGAGTAGACCACGTTCCACAATCAACAGCATGATCAACTCAATGCGAAGGAGAGGCATGTTGCAGTGCATGAAGCAAATGGTAGTCACACCATATACTGACTGGTTTTCAGATCCATGCCACTTTTTAAAGGTGTCTGTGACCAACATATGCTTATCTGTATTCCCAGTCATGTGAAATCCATAGATTAGGGCTAAAGGATTTGATTTCAATTGACTGATTGCCTTATATGAACTATAACTCAGTAAAATCTTCTAAATTGTTGCATGTTGCGTTGATATTTTTGTTCAGTGTACAGTTGAAGTCAGAAGTTTACATACACTTGGGTTGGAATCATTAAAAAAAAAATTCAACCACTCCACACATTTCTTGTTAACAAACTATAGTTTTGGCAAGTCAGTTATGACATCTAGTTTGTGCATGACAAGTCATTTTTCCAACAATTGTTTACAGAAAGATTATTTCACTTATAATTCACTGTATCACAATTCCAGTGGGTCAGAAATGTACATACACTAAGTTGACAGTGCCTTTAAACCGCGTGGAAAATTCCAGAAAATGCCTCTTTGCTTGACATCATGGGAAAATCAAAAGAAATCAGCCTAGACCTCAGAAAAACAATTGTAGACCTCCACAAGTCTGGTTCATCATTGGGAGCAATTTCCAAACACCTGAAGGTACCACGTTCATCTGTACAAACAATAGTACGCAAGTATACACACCATGGGACCACGCAGCCATCACACCTCTCAGGAAGGAGACGTGTTCTGTCTCCTAGAGATGAAGGTACTTTGTTGCGAAAAGTGCAAATCAATCCCAGAACAGCAAAGGACCTTGTGAAGATGCTGGAGGAAACTGGTAAAAAAGTATCTACATCCACAGTAAAACGAGTCCTGTATCGACATAACCTGAAAGGCCGCTCAACTTTGCAACTGCACATGGGGACAAAGATCATACTTTTTTGGTGAAATGTCCTCTGGTCTGATGAATCAAAAATAGAACTGTTTGGCCATAATGACCATCGTTTTGTTTGGAGGAAAAAGGGGGAGGCTTGCAAGCTGAATAACACCATCCCACCGTAAAGCACAGGGTGGCAGCATCATGCTGTGGGGGTGCTTTGCTGCAGGAAGGACTGATGCACTTCACAAAATAGATGGCATCATGAGGCAGGAAAATGTGGATATATTGAAGCAACATCTCAAGACATCAATCAGGAAGTTAGAGCTTGGTCACAATGGGTCTTCCAAATGGACAATGACCCCAAGCATACTTCCAAAGTTGTGGCAAAATTGCCGAAGGACAACAAAGTCACGGTATTGGAGTGACCATCACAAAGTCCTGACCTCAATCCCATAGAAAATTTGTGGGAAGAACTGAAAAAGTGTGTGTGAGCAAGGAGGCCTAAAAACCTGACTCAGTTACACCAGCTCTGTCAGGAGGAATGGGCCAAACGTCACCCAACTTATTTTGGGAAGCTTGTGGAAGGCTACCAAAAACGTTTAACCTAAGTTAAACAATTTAAAGGCAATGCTACCAAATATTAATTGAGTGTATGTAAACTTCTTACCCACTGGGAATGTGATGAAAGAAATAAAAGCTGAAATAAATAATTCGCTCTACTATTATTCTGACATTTCACATTCTTAAAATAAAGTGGTGATCCTAACTGACCTAAGACAGGGACGTTTTACTGAGATTAAATGTCAGGAATTGTGAAAAACTGAGTTTAAATATATTTGGCTAAGGTGTATGTAAACTTCCGACTTCAACTGTACATACATTTTGTGAGCGGTTATTACGGTGACTGCGGTCATTTGGCTGGCCAATTACATCATCCAAAATTCCATGACCATCACAGCCCTACTCCCCACCAGTATCATATCACTCATCTGTACTAGACTTATGTGTTGCGTGGGGCTTCCCCCGTACTGCTATACCTTCATTCGATCCAGCTAATGCTCATCATATTACAATGAACTTGTCACACCCTGACCGTAGTGAGCCTTTTAATGTCTCTATTTGGTTTGGTCAGGGTGTGATTTGGGGTGGCCATTCTATGTTTTGTTATCTATGATTTTGTATTTCTATGATTTGGCCTGGTATGGTTCTCAATCAGGGACAGCTGTCTATCGTTGTCTCTGATTGGGAACCATACTTAGGTAGCCCTTTCCCCTCCTTTCTTTGTGGGAAGTTGACTTTGTTTATGGCACATAGCCTTAAGCTTCACAGTTTGTTTTGTAGTGTTTATTGTTCTGTGTCTTTTTCTAATAAAGAGAACATGTACGCTCACCATGCTGCACCTTGGTCCACTTCATTCAACGGCCGTGACAGAACTACACATGATGGAAGCAAATGAGCATCCTAAGCTGTGTTTCCACAGGGGCCCACTCTGATCGGAAAGCAATAGCATATACATGTTTCTCTTTATGAACTAGACCTGCGCTGTGTCCCATTTCGAGGTACAGTCATTTCTAAAAATTGCTTAGCGAGTCAATAATGACTAATACTAATGGATGGACAGTAGATGGGAGCTTATTTGAAGCATCAGTTCTCTCCACTGCTCCAATGCAATTAGGCTTCTCTGGTAGTTAAAGTCCTCTAATCAAAGCGAGCATGTTTGAGTGACATTACATACACATCCTCCAGCGTATCTCCAACAGAGAGCCGCAATGGCTGGCAGTTACTGTTCCACGGTATGTTCACATTGTTGGAGCCAAAAGTTTGAAGATACACGGTTGGCTCGGCCGTTGACGTCCCTTGCGTCGGCGAGTCATTTAATCTTCATTAGAAAATGTAGTACAAGCAAATCTCATGTCAACGATTCGTCTGGTAAAAATTACTGTATTTTGGCCATGCTGCTGACTTGTAAAAATAAGCGAATGTCTGAGTCCCAAATGGCACCCTATTTCCTATATTGTTCACTACTTTTGACCTGGGACTTGAGGGATTTATTTACCTGGCATCGGACAGGTCACACTTGTTGCCAGCGATGGCTACCACGATGTTGGGAGGGCCGTGTTGGCGAAGCTCCTTCATCCAGTTTTTCAATGCCTGGAACGAGTCCTGAGAAACACGGTTCAGGCTATTATTAATAATAAATAACTTATTCAGCATTTATAGCGCTATTCATTTCATAAAGAATCTCAAAGTGCTTTAAAGCAACAAAAAAATACATGCAATTTATAAAAAACATCACAACATGGTAAGTCATTAGAACGTTAATGGAGTGGTCATCTGAGGGAGGTGGTCAAGCTGGGAGGGAAAGTCCGGGGGCAGGCAGCACGGTCTCATCAAGGTGTCTCTCTGTCTTTTCCGTAGTAGGAATCAGGTTTGAGCTTAGCCAGTGGCACTGCAGTCCATGGACTCCTTAGTAGGTAGCTAGCTACTCCTTCACTACTGCCAAAATGAAGCAACTTGGATGATGCTATGTCAGTCACGTGGCTCCAGAAAGCACACAACATTTCAATAATAATTCAAGATTAAACTCACCGCACCGATCTGCCGTCTTGCTTTCGGACTTCTCTTCATCCTCAACCTCTGGACACTAGCTTGCATTCGAATCAAAACAATTGCCAGCTAATGTTAGCTGCTTGCTAGCTAGCAAAACAAAGAAATGAATAGCCAACTTCACCTGCAGTCTTAATGCCGTGGTTGATTCTGATGACATTAATTAGTTATATTAATTGTTCATTCTTAAAACAAAAAGATTATACAAAGCCTTAATTCATTAATTACAAAAATATTTACAAATGCACAGGAGCTCTCTGCTTATGCTGCTACTAGGGTGCCATAGCAACTATATACTATAAAGTTATTACTACTTTATAGTATACATATAGTAAACATCTTACATTGTTACATATTAGAGTTTGAGATAATGTTATGCAACGCATAACGTAACTGTGTGCGTGTGTGGGATTTAAACAGGTGTGAGTATGAGTATGGACAGTATATGTTTACTGGACATGCCTATATTTGACTCAAAGTGACCAGTGGGATCCCATAGTCGCCTACAGTAGACATACAAGCTGTATGCCATGCATGGATACCTACATTTTTGCAAAGGTCAATCTATTTGGAGCATTTTTTCTGTAATCAAAAATATAAGAAGGTCCTAAGAAAACCTGTCCCTATGCGGGGGTCATAAAAAAAATATTTTAAAAACTGAGTTTCTCAGTGACGGAGAAAGCTGATTTATTTTGCAAATGACTCCTGATGACATAAGAATGACAGAAAAAAAGTGGCATTGTCCCTTTAAACATTTGAGGAAAAAAACAAATGTCATGTCACACCATGTTACCAGAGGGAAACAGGAGGGGATACTGTACCTCTTTGGTGATGTCGTAAACAATGATGGCTGCCGCAGAGCCTCTGTAGTACATTGGTGCCAACGTACGGAACTATGGGAAAGCAGAGAAATAAGTGGAGATATAGAATAGTGAGTAATGGGCTACAATCATTCTTCAAAGAAAGAGGCTGTCCCTCTAGACAGGGAAGATAATTAGTTTTCTAAAGCCTCCAACAGGGCTTTATCTACAGCCAAACTGGTTGCACTGATATAGTGAGGTCAAGGGCCATGTATGCATATTTAGTACTGTAGATCATGATTAAAGTAAGAGATGATGAACTTCAAAGAAAAGGTTACTGACATTTTTGTATTCATCTTTAAGGATTGTGTATCTAGCTTGCAATTGTTTATGAGAAAATCAAGGCTACCAAAATAGCATCGCAATCACTACTACCGCCTGTTTCCAAAACATTACATTCACAGAGTACCCAATCTAGAAGTCTTATACGGTGACATTTAGACACCGTTATATGACTTACACCACTTTCCATTTCACCCAACAGGGTCTTTGAGAGAAAACATCAACTCAAAATGGAGGGGTAAAGCTTTTTGATAAAACAAAAAGGCCTTGTGTTCCAAGCCTATATGCCAAGTGGCTTTTGTTACCTGGAAGTATGGCAAGCCATTCCACCGAGGACTCACATGTGGTAGCCATCGGGAAAAGATGAGCAAAATGTGTCAAAAGCAGTTAGTAATTTAATATTTATGGAGAACTATACATTTGGTCTTCTCCCAGTAAAACAGAAAACCCTGCGTAATAAAAACAAGCTGAGGCTACATACAGTGCCTTTGGAAGGTATTCAGACCCCTTGACCTTTTCCACATTTTGTTACTTTACAGCCTTATTCTAAAATGGATTAAATAATAACTTTTTTTCAGCAATCTACACACAATTCCCCATAATGACAAAGTTTTTTTGCAAATGTAAAAATAAATATATACTCTACTGTTCAAAATTTTGGGGTCCTTGTTTTTTTAAAAGCCTGGTGCGGCAGGGTAGCCTAGTGGTTAGAGTGTTGGACTAGTAACCGGAAGGTTGCAAGTTCAAATCCCTGAGCTGACAAGGTACAAATCTGTCATTCTGCCCCTGAACAAGGCAGTCAACCCACTGTTCATAGGCCGTCATTGAAAATAAGAATTTGTTCTTAACTGACTTGCTTAGTTAAATAAAGTAAAAATAAAAAAGCAACTTTTTGTCCATTAAAATAACATCAAATTGATCTGAAATACAATGTAGACATTGTTAATCTTGTAAATGACTATTGTAGCTGGAAACGGTTGATTTTTAATGGAATATCTACATAGGCGTACAGAGGCCCATTATCAGCAACCATCACTCCTGTGTTCCATTGGCACATTGTGTTAGCTAATCCAAGTTTATCATTTTAAAAGGCTAATTGATCATTCGAAAAAACCCTTTTGCAATTATGTTAGCACAGCTGAAAACTGTTGTGTGATAAAGAAGCAATAAAACTGGCCTTCTTCAGACTAGTTGAGTATCTGGAGCATCAGCATTTGTGGGTTCGATTACAGACTCAAAATGGACAGTCTATTCTTGTTCTGAGAAATTAAGGCTATGCCTTGCAAGAAATTGCCAAGAAACTGAAGATCTCGTACAATGCTGTGTACTACTCCCTTCACAGAACAGCGCAAACTGGCCCTAACCAGAATAGAAAGAGGAGTGGGAGGCCCCGGTGCACAACTGAGCAAGAGGACAAGTACATTAGAGTGTCTAGTTAGAGAAAAAGACACCTCACAAGTCCTCAACTGGCAGTGTCATTAAATAGTACCCGCAAAACACCAGTTTCAACGTCAACAGGGAAGACTCCGGGATGCTGGCCTTCTAGGGAGAGTTGCAAAGAAAAAGCCATATCTCAGACTGGTCAATGAAAAGAAAAGATTAAGATGGGTAAAAGAACATGGACACTGGACAGAGGAACTCTGGCCTCAGAGTCGCTTCTTCACTGTTGACATTGAGACTGGTGTTTTTGCAGGTACTATTTAATGAAGCTGCCAGTTGACAACTTGTGAGGCCTATGGCTGACCCTGTAAAACAGCACATTTCACTGCACCTATCCTGTGTATGTGACAATAAAACATATTTAAAAAATAAGCCGTCTTTGGACTAGGCGAGACAGCGATTCATACTTTGGTTTACTTTACCTGGCTGTTGTCACTAAATACTAACCTTACCATGCTTGCCCAAAAAGTCCATATCCCCAAATTAGGATGTTATAGAATAAATTACCTACACAAAGTATCTTCATTCACAATGACTTTCAGACACTAGGCTACGTTTACACAGGCATCCCAATTCTGATATTGTACACAATTATTGGTAAAAGATCTGAACTGGTTGGTCAAAAGACCAATTAGTGGAAAAAATATCAGAATTGGCCTGCCTGTGTAAACGCAGCCTTTGTAATAGAGTCCTGTGTGTAGCTGGTGTAGAGAGTCAGGCGCAGGACAGCAGAAATGAGTAATTAACGTACTTTACTCAAAATACAAAAATACAAGGCAAATATACGAGCTCACAATAACGGACCGATTTACAAAAAACAGTCACTCACAAACAAACATGGTGAACAGAGGGTTAAATAATAAACAGGTAATTGGGTGAGTGAAACCAGGTGTGTAAGACTAAGACAAAACAAAGGAAAATGAAAAGTGGATCGGCAGTGGCTAGAAGGCCGGTGACGTCGAGCGCCGAACGCCGCCTGAACAAGGGGAGGGACCGACTTCGGCGGAAGTCGTGACAGCCTTTGGGATGATTTGGGCATGAGATGTACATTTGGGTAGAAATGCTGCAATGTTGAATATTGAACTCAAGTATTTGCTGTTGTTGAAAAGGCATGCAGTATATGTTTAATTTGGTATGATTGTAATAATTTATACTGACAAGTAACAATGAGTGACATTCAGACCATCAACTGTATGAGATACAAAATAAAGCTGCAACAGAGACAAGTAAAAGGCAACGCACCTGTCATTAGTTAGACTACCATTTAGGTTCAGTCTTTCTACATTTTAGGATAATATTCAGCATAACTCTTCAAACATAATTAGCCTATTTAACCATGATGGGAATAATAATCAGGCATGCCACATATTAGTTAATGAAATAAAGAGATTAGCTTTAAAACAAAGTCAAACGTTGACTTGGACCGACTTTCCCACCAATTCCCATTTTCCGTTACAATAAAAAGGAATAAACTATCCCGGCTTGGAATAACACAGTTACCTCAGGAAAAGCACACATTCCGTGCAATTACAGTTGTTACTGGCCCCGAGACTACCGGAGGGAGTCCAATTTGGGATACTTGGCAGATGGCGGGAACTGGATGCTGCCTGTCTGACTGGCTAGCGCTGTGTAGCTTGCTGCAGTTCAGCCAGTACCTGACAGCATAGACAGTCTTGTGTGGTCCCTCGCAAAAGTGTGCCCTGGGAGCATTTTGCAGCGAGAGCTAGACCAGACAGCTCTGGCCACAACGGAGCTGTAAAAAAGCATCCCTTATTTTGCTAAGCGTGTGCAGGTTAATTACTGAAATTATGAGCCTGGCAACCCAATGAAAGGTGTCTGTCCGTGCCAGGGAATGCAGAGAGCGAGGGGAACCCAGCTTCTTCCCGGAGGGGCATCAGAGATTGTGTAGTAGCCTAATCACAACTCTTTCTCATTCCATCTCCATCAGCTGCTCCTAAAGCTCTCAACCAAACTCCACTAACTGTTAACTTCTTTGTGACTGGGGGGCAGTATTGAGTAGCTTGGATAAAAAGGTGCCCAGAGTAAACTGCCTGCTACTCAGTCCTAAAATCTAGAATATGCATATAATTAGTAGATTTGGATAGAAAACACTCTGAAGTTTATAAAACTGTTTGAATGATGCATGTGAGTATAACAGAACTCATGTGGCAGGCAATAACCTGAGAAAAAATCCAACCAGGAAGTAGGAAATCTGAGGTTTGTGGTTTTTCAAGTCATTGCCTATCGTTTACACAGTGTCCACAGAACCTTGTTTGATGCTTCTACTGTGAAGGAGGGGGGAATGAGAGCTGAATGAGTCATGGGTCTGCTAGAGTGGCATGAGCTGATCATGCACGCTTACGTGAGAGCGACCTGCTTTCTATCGCATTTCTACAGACAAAGGAATTCTCTGGATGAAACATTATTGAAGATTTATGTTAAAAACATCCTAAAGATTGATTCTATACTTCGTTTGACATGTTTCTACGAACTGTAATATGACTTTTCGTCTGAACTTTCACCTGGACTTGCCCGCGGGTCGTGAGTTTGAATTGTGTACTAAACGCTCGAACAAAAAGGAGGTATTTGGACATAAATGATGGTCTTTATTGAACAAATCAAACATTTATTGTGGAACTGGGATTCCTGGGAGTGCATTCTGATGAAGATCATCAAAGGTAAGTGAATATTTATAATGCTATTTCTGACTTCTGTTGACTCCACAATATTGGGGATATCTGTATGGTTTGTTTTGTTGTCTGAGCGCTGTACTCAGATTATTGCATGGTGTGCATTTTTGGTAAAGCTTTTTTGAAATCTGACACAGCGGTTGCATTAAGGATAAGTTTATCTAAAGTTCCATGCATAACACTTGTATTTTCATCAACATTTATGATTATTTCTGTAAATTGATGTGCTCTCTTCAAAATCACCGGATGTTTTGGAAGGAAAACATTACTGAACATAACGCGGCAATGTAAACTGAGATTTTTAAAATATAATTATGAACGTTATCGAACAAATCATACATGTATTGTGTAACATGAAGTCCTATGAGTGTCATCTGATGAAGATCATCAAAGGTTAGTGATTAATTCTATCTCTATTTCTGCTTTTTGTGACTCCTCTCTATGGCTGGAAAAATGGCTGTTTTTCTGTGACCTAACAATCGTTTGGTGTGCTTTCGTCGTAAAGCCTTTTTGAAATAGGACACTGTGGCTGGATTTACAACAAGTTTATCTTTAAAATGGTGTGAAATACTTGTATGTTTGAGGAATTTTCATTATGGGATTTCTGTTGTTTTGAATTTTTCTGTTGTTTTGAATCCTGCACTTTCACTGGCTGTTGTTGAGGTGGGACGCTTGCAACCCGAATATCCCAGAGAGGTTAATATGCCAACTGGTTCTGATGACCACAACTTCTCAAGAAGTGATCAACTTAGAAATACAGCTGCTGCCACTTACAATAAAGGAAAACAACTGCCAGAAATGTTGCTACGTTTTCGCTCACAGCCAGTTAGACTGGGAGAGACAGAGTGTTTGTGTGTGTGAAAGAAAGAAAGAGAGAAAGAGTCCCAGTTCATTCCCTACCCCTTCCTCTTGGCCCTATCCTTCTAAGACTGTAGCTCTGTAAACCTAAGCAATGTGGTGTAGGCTCTACCACTACCCTGAATAGACCTATCCAGAGAGAGAAAGTGTGAGAGGAAGAGAAGCTGGCAGGGACAGTGGCAGTGGATCAGTCGGGACTGGGCAGCAGGCAGAGACAGCTCGGGTTTCATCAGTCTGTCTTATCTTAAACAAAGCTTCATTTCATTTTACCTCAACGCCATGGCCCCGGGCAAGCTCAGAGAACAGAAGACAAACACGGTTTTATCTCACCCCTCTCCAGAGGACAACAGAGGGGAATAGACCATTGTACTAGCAGGAGATTGTAGATGAAAGGCACACACAAAATAATAACAGCACAGGATAATGAGCGGTACTGTTTAAAGCCTACAACTAGCCTGGTCCCAGATCTATTTGTGCTGTCTTGCCAACAAATTTGCCTCAAGGACCCATAAAGTCTGCCATGATGGATTTTCCACGATTTTGAATTTTGTGAAAAACACTTAAATAACATCTCCTCTAGAACCACTGGGACAATCTTGGTGAACATTGACATATGGCATCTATGGACCAAGGTCTCTAAGTGCAAATTTTCCAAGACTAGTATGTCAAAAAACATTAATATGGGCGTGGTCTGGCACATTAATGCATATAAAGCAGACACAGATATTTGTATTGTAGATACACATGTTCCAAACACTGTCAAAACTCAACATATGCAAGCACATTCAGATCCACCACACGGTGGCACTAAAACCGGCATATGTTTATATAGATCTGTTTGACTCAGAGTGATGAAATTCGGCACACATGCTAAGGGGTATGAGTCAAGCTAATCTGTAGAATATGGAAAAAATCATTGGCTTATTGAGACCATATTGTTTGAGCAAGAGTCTTGTAGATGTGCATCCATAGATGCTATGGAGAAGAAGACATTTAAAGTAGTCAACATCATTGAAAATAGTCCAGAATATGCACATTGCATGACCTGTTTAATTTTGAGTTGTGATATTTGGCATGTGTGGTAAGGAGTACAGAATTACAGTGCCTTACAAAAGTATTCAACCCTACGAGTTTTTCCTATTTTGTTGCATTACAACCTGTAATTTAAATTTATTTTTTATTTGGATTTCATTTAAATGGACATACACAAATATGTCCAAATTGGTGAGGTGAAATTTAAAAAATTACTTGTTTAAAAAAAATTGTAAAAAAAAAAAGAAAAAAAGAAAAGTGCATATGTATTTACCCCCTTTCCTATGAAGCTCCTAAATAAGATCTGGTGCAACCAATTACCTTCAGAAGTCACATAATTAGTATCACATGATCTGTCACATGATCTCAGGTATAAATATATACAAACGTGTGTGTGTGTGTGTGTATATATATATGTGTATGTATGTATGTATGTATGTGTGTGTGTGTGTGTGTATATATATATGTGTATGTATATATATATATGTATGTATGTATGTGTATGTATATATATATATATATATATATGTATGTATGTATGTATGTGTGTGTGTGTGTGTATGTATATATATGTATATATTTATACTGAGATCATGTGACAGATCATGTGATACTAATTATGTGACTTCTGAATGTAATTGGTTGCACCAGATCTTATTTAGGAGCTTCATATATATACACATATACACACACCTGTTCTGAAAGGCCCCAAAGTCTGCAACACCACTAAGCAAGGGGCACCACTAAGCAAGCGGCACTATGAAGACCAAGGAACTCTCCAAACAGGTCAAGGACAAAGTTGTGGAGAAGTACAGATCAGGGTTGGGTTATAAAAAGATATCCTAAACTTTGAACATCCCACGGAGCACCATTAAATCCATTATTTAAAAAAAATGGAAAGAATATGACAGCACAACAAATCTGCCAAGAGAGGGCCGCCCACCAAAACTCACAGACCAGGCAAGGAGGGCATTAATCAGAGAGGCAACAAAGAGACCAAAAATTACCCTGAAGGAGCAGCAAAGCGCCACAGCAGAGATTTGAGTATCTGTCCATAGGACCACTTTAAGTCGTACACTCCACAGAGCTGGGCTTTACGGAAGTTTCCAGAAAAAAATAAGCAAACATGTTTGGCGTTCACCAAAAGGCATGTGGGAAACTCCCCAAACATATGGAAGAAGGTCATCAAGGAAAACGATGTCTGGCGCAAATCCAACACCTTCATCACCCCGAGAACAACATCCCCACGGTGAAGCATGGTGGGGGCAGCATCATGCTGTGGGGATGTTTTTCGTCGGCAGGGACTGGGAAACTTGTCAGAATTTAAGGAATGCTGGATGGTGCTAAATACAGGGAAATTGTTGCGGGAAATCTGTTTCAGTCTTCTAGAGATTTGAGACTTGGACGGAAGTTCACCTTCCAGCAGGACAATGACCCTAAGCATACTGCTAAAGCAACACTCGAGTGGTTTAAAGGGAAACATTTACATGTCTTGGAATGGCCTAGTCAAAGCCCAGACCTCAATCCAATTGAGGATCTGTGGTGTAACTTAAAGATTATTGTACACCAGCGGAACCCATCCAACTTGAAGGAGCTGGAGCAGTTTTGCCTTGAAGAATGGGCAAAAATCCCAGTGGCTAGATGTGCCAAGTTTATAGAGACACATACCCCAAGAGACTTGCAGCTGTAATTGCTGCAAAAGGTGGCTCTACAAAGTATTGACTTTGGGGGGGGTAAATAGTTATTGTTGTTGTTTTTCTGTCTTATTTGTTTCACAAGAAAAAATATTTTGCATCTTCAAAGTGGTAGGCATGTTGTGTAAATCAAAAGATACAAGCCCCCCCAAAAATCTATTTTAATTCCAGGTTCTAAGGCAACAAAATAGGAAAACTGCCAAGCAAGCCACTGTAGCTCCTCCTATGTGTGAAATTTGTCCTGGCACAGTGGGCCCCCAGCATTGCTGCTTGCAGCTATATTTTTGTATACTTATTTTATAAATCCTTAGCCCCTCCTATGAAGGCATAGAACGCCTTCATTGTTCCCCACTGTGTTTGGGTTAGTGATAATTTTGAGTGGCTCTATTTGCCTAGAGCATGCATTTATTTCACTGTTATGAATGTCTAAAGACTCCGTATGTTCTTCTGAAATATGAACACAGAAATACTGGACATTTTGAACTCTTATTATGGCGGCATGGTCATTTTTTCTGGCCTTGGTCTTGGACCCCTCGTTCCCTTCCCGGTCCCGATCTTAACTCAGTCTCGTCTCCCCCCCTCTTCCAGTCTTGGTGTTGACTCAGACTCAACTTGCTCCGTTCTTAGTCTTGAATCGGTCTCGCTTCAGGTGGTCTCGAACACAACCCTGGCTAGCTCTAATTGGCTGTATCTGCACGAAAACTCAGATATTTTTTAATCCTATAGCTTGTTCTCCATCTTCTTTTTAAATAGTGAGACAACATGTTTTCAGCACTTTTATTTCCATGACTCAAAACTCATTTTCTCATGCTCGCTCTCCTCTCACTGCAGCAGACATATCGTGAGCAATATGTTTGGAACATAAAATTGCAATACAATCGCAGTATTGTATCTCTACATCATACATTCACTGTGCCTTCAGAAAGTATTCATACCCCTTGACTTTTTCTACATTTTGTCAGGATACAACCTGAATTTAGATTAAATTTAGATTTTTGGTCACTGGCATACACACAATACCCCATAATGTCAAATTGAAATTATGTTTAGACATTTTTACAAATTACTTAAACATTTGAAACTGAAATGTATTGAGTCAAATATTCAAGCCCTTTGTTAGGGCAAGCCTAATTAAGTTTAGGAGTAAAAATGTGCTTAACAAGTCACATAATGAGTTGCATGGACTCACTCTGCACCTATTGGCAAAGCATTTCAAAAAGCAGACATTGAATATCCCTTTGACCATGTTGAAGTTATTAATTACACTTTGGATGGTGTATCAAAACACCTAGTCACTACAAAGATACAGGCATCCTTCCTAACTCAGCTGCAGGAGAGGAAGGAAACCGCTCAGAGATATCACCATGAGGCCAATGGTGACTTTAAAACAGTTACAGAGTTTAATGGCTGTGAAATGAGAAATTGACAGAGTGAAAAGAAGGAAGCCTGTGCAGAATAAAAATATTCCAAAACATGCATCCTGTTTGCAACAAGCACTACAGTAATACTGCAAAAAATGTGGCAAAGGCAATAAACTTTTTTGTGCTGATTACAAGGGGTTATGTTTGGGGCAAATACAATACAATACATTACTCAATACCACTCTCCATATTTTCAAGCATAGTGGTGCCTGCATCATGTTATGGTATGCTTGTAATCGTTAAGTACTGGGGACTTTTTCAAGATAAAAAATAAAGAAAATGGAGCTGAGTACAGGCAAAAATCCTAGAGGAAAACCTGGTTCAGTCTGCTTTCCACCAAACATTGGGAGAATAAATCACCTTTCAGCAGGACAATAACCTAAAACACAAGGCCAAACCTACACAAAAGTTGCTTACCAAGGAGCCAGGGCATGTTCCTGAGTAGCCGAGTTACAGTTTTAACTTAAATCTACTAGAAGATTTATGGAAACATCTGAAAATGGTTGTCTAGCAACAATCAACAACCAATTTGACAGAGCTTGAAGAATTTTGAAAAGAATGGGCAAATGATACACAATCCAGGTGTGGAAAGCTCTATAGAGACTTACCCAAAAAGACTCACAGCTGTAAGCATTGCTAAAGTTGCTTCTACAATGTATTGACTCAGGGGTTTGAATACTTACAGTACCAGTCAAAAGTTTGGACACACCTACTCATTCAAGATTTTCTTAATTTTTACTATTTTCTACATTGTAGAATAATAATGAAGACATTAAAACTATGAAATAACACATAGTGGTAACCCCCCCAAAAATTCAACAAATCAAAATATATGTTATATTTGAGATTCTTCAAAGTAGCCATCCTTTGCCTTGATGACAGCTTTGTACACTCTTGAAATTCTCTCAACCAGCTCCATGAGGTAGTCACCTGGAATGCATTTCAATTAACAGGTGTGCCTTGTAAAAAGTTTTTGTGGAATTTCTTTCCTTCTTAATGCATTTGAGCCAATCAGTTGTGTTGTGACAATGTAGGGGTGACATACAGAAGGTAGCCCTATTTGGTAAAAGACCAAGTCCCTATTATGGCAAGAACAGCTCAAATAAGCAAAGAGAAACAACAGTCCATCATTACTTTCAGACATGAAGGTCAGTCAATGCGGAACATTTCAAGGACTTTGAAAGTTTATTCAAGTGCTTTCGCAAAAACCATCAAGCACTACGATGAAACTGGCTCTAATGAGGACCGCCACAGAAAAGGAAGACCCAGAGTTACCTCTGCTGCAGAGGATAACTTCATTAGAGTTACCAGACTCAAAAATTGCATCCCAAATAAATGCTTCACTAAGTTCAAGTAACAGGAATATCTCAACATCAACTGCTCAGAGGAGACTGTGTGAATCAGGCCTTCATGGTCGAATTGCTGCAAAGAAACCACTACTAAAGGACACCAATAATAAGAAGAGATTTACTTGGGCCAAGAAACACGAGCAATGGACATCAGATCGGTGGAAATCTGTTCTTTGGTCTGATGAGTCAAAATGTGAGATTTTTGGTTCCAACCGCCATGTCTTTGTGAGACGCAGAGTAGGTAAACAGATGATCTCCGCATGTGTGGTTCCCACTGTGAAGTATGGAGGAGGAGGTATGACGGTGCTTTGCTGGTGACACTGTCTGTGATTTATTTAGAATTCAAGGCACACTTAACCAGCATGGCTACCACAGCATTCTGCAGCGATATGCCATCCCATCTGGTTTGCGCTTAGTGGGACTATCATTTGTTTTTCAACGGGACAATGACCCAAAACACACCTTCAGGCTGTGTAAGGGCTATTTGACCAAGAAGGAGAGTGATAGAGTGCTGCATCAGATGACATGGCCTCCACAATCACCTGACCTCAACCCATTTGAGATGGTTTGGGAAGAGTTGGACCGCAGATTGAAGGAAAAGCAGCCAACAAGTGCTCAATATATGTGGGAACTCCTTCAAGAATTCCAAAAGTGTTCCAAAAGTGAGAGAATTCCAAAAGTGTACAAAGCTGTCATCAAGGCAAAGGGTGGCTACTTTGAAAAATCTCATATGTTTTGATTTGTTGTAACACTTTTTTAGTTACTACGTGATCCCGTATGTATTATTACATAGTTTTGATGTTTTCACTATTCTAGTGAATAGTACTATAGTACTATAGTATAGTACTATAATAGTACTAGTACTATTGAATAGTACTATTCTACAATGTAGAAAATAGTAACAATAAAAGAAAACCCTTGAATGACTAGATGTGTCCAAACTTTTAGTACTGTAGTATTGATTTCAGGTTAGGAGTCTATTTTGACAGAATTAATTTAAATATTTCATGACTTCTACTTGAACATAAAGCCTTTATTTGAGACACTTCAGTCAGTTTCAAAGTAAAGTGAGTTCAATTTAGCTAGTGCACAAAACGTTTAGCAAGCAAGATGGAGGCTTCTGTCACTTGTCACTTGACATACTGTAATCTCGGTTACCCAAAGGTAAAATTATCTTGCCAAAGTTAGTTATTTCCTGTTTTACTACTGGGGGGGAATGCCGTTAACAATAGAGGGAAATAGTAATGGCGTCCTTTTTTTGGGCACCAACTCCGTCATGGTTCATTTGACAAAGCCTACAGGGACAATAATGGCATTTTTTGAGAAACTTCGAAAATAAGGTCTGTGGTAAACACAGGCATAGGAGATCATATACGTTTTGTTCCATGAGATAATCTTCATCAGCTAACTTCACTGTGAATTTTGAAGAATTTATGTAATATTTAAAAAAATCAAATCAAATGTATTTATATAGCCCTTCTTACGTCAGCTGATATCTCAAAGTACTGTACATAAATTCAGCCTAAAACCCCAAACAGCAAGCAATGCAGGTGTAGAAGCACAGTGGCTAGGAAAAACTCCCTAGAAAGGCCAAAACCTAGGAAGAAACCTAGAGAGGAACCAGGCTATGAGGGGTGGCCAGTCCTCTTCTGGCTGTGCCGGGTGGAGATTATAACAGAACATGGCCAAGATGTTCAAATGTTCATAAATGACCAGCATGGTCAAATAATAATAATCACAGTAGTTGTCGAGGGTGCAGCAAGTCAGCACCTCAGGAGTAAATGTCAGTTGGCTTTTCATAGCCGATCATTAAGAGTATCTCTACCGCTCCTGCTGTCTCTAGAGTTGAAAACAGCAGGTCTGGGACAGGTAGCACGTCCGGTGAACAAAAACAAATAGCTCATAAAGGCTTCATAATTCATAAAGGTCATGTTAACTGAATTATATTATCTTGTAGAACAAAATGTATAAGATCTCGAAAGCCTGATCTCATAACTTATTTTCGGTGTTTAACCCAAAACCCTATTCTTTCCCCATTAAGTTTCCACATTAATGGCTAAATGAACCAGAGGTAAGTAATTTCAAGTTTTTGGGACTACAAGCTGGATCGTTCTATTATGTTTACCTTTGTTCAAAGGAAGGAAGCAAAGTCTCCTACCTTGGAAATGCAAACTCTAGGCCAAACCCTTCCCATCCACTAATTTCACCCATGTTTATCAAAAAGCACATTTTTGTTTTCATTAATTGTTATGATACAGACAATTTTTACTTTTGGTTATGGAATCTGTTTACATCACAGGAGGCTGCTGAGGGGAGGACAGCTCATAATAATGGCTGGAATGGCGCGAATTGAATGGCATCAAACACATGGAAACCATGTGTTTTTGTGTTGGATGTATTTGATAGCGTTCCACTACAGCCATTATCACGAGCCCATCCTCCTCAATAAAAGGTTCCACCAACCTTCTGTGATCCACACATGCATTTGAAAATCACCGCACCAGTTCACACAGCGCCTTAGAAACCCACTGAAGAAGACGCATCGCCTTCGCCCAATCCTTATTAGTCCAAATAATCATTGAAGAAATCCCCAAACCAGGAACTACTGCTGCTCGTAATCACATAATTCTACGTGAGTTTTGAAAGAGTCTCGTTGTTTCACCTGTCCACGAGAGATTAGACATATTGCAATCTGAATGAACAGAGAATCGATAGTTCAGTCACATGAATACAAATAAGTTTGGCTTACCCCAAGAAGGCACATTTTTAACTCTCTGCGCCATATCGATCTCCAAATTAATAGAACGTTAATGAACATTCCAACCACGTGACTGATTGCTAGCTAGCAGATGTTTCAGTTACTGGCAAATAACTTAACTTCATAAAATAACATACCGCTCGAAACAAATACAAAGTAAGTCCTCAACTTGGGAACGTTAATACTCATTGATATAATTTGCCATATGTTGATTAATGTAGCTAAGAAGGTATAAAATAGTACCGCATCGACTCCATCTTGAACTACGATCCAATGTGTCACGTGACAGTTATGTTTATTTTTGGTTTGGAAATATAGCAATGAAGCCATTATGTTCGTTGCAATAATCATGAAGTAGATTCCGTCACAAATTAAATTATTGTTGATGAACACACACAAAAAAAACATCAGGAAGTACTTTCAGGAAGTAGTTTTGCTTACGTTGAGTGACAGCCCACACGGTAGCTCGTCGAGCAGATAATCAAGATGGCAGGTAATGTGGCTGTCATAATAACATCTATTCGAAACTTGAACAAAATAGTTGTTGTAAAAATAAGTATTTTCTGAAAAGTTTCATGTATTGGCATCTCATTTCTGGTTGTGTGTGTTGTTTTCGATCAATTACAATACCTTGGCAGCAAGCTGGGTTTTTATGCGAAAATGCTAGCTCGTTAGCTATAGCTAACTGTTAGCTAATGTCGGCTAACTCTGCTTTCTAGCTAGCCAGTTCTAGTATTTCTAACTGTATGCTTGTTGTTGACAACACTGACACTGCAAATGTTGTTTCTAGGTATTGGTTGTAGCTATAATGTATTTTGTATTAGGTCTACCTACTAACTAGGTAGGTAGCCGATGTTAGCTAACCTTAGTTAAATATGTCAGGTAGATTTGCTTTCAAGCCTAAGCTAGTTATCTACGTTAGCCGGTTGACCTAGCAAGCTAGCCTCTACGCCGATATCTTTGCATGCCAAATCCAGCTCAAAACCAAAACAAAGACCTATAGTAACGTTAGCTAGCAAGTTACCTTGTGATTTGGCAACCTTATATACAGTAGCTTGCTAGCAATGTTAACGTGTGTTCGATCATTTCCTTGGCTGAAACCGCATAAACAAGAGTTGTTATGGGACGGATTTGTTTTTTAGTTTAGTTATATATAGAATTAGCCCAGAAATGTCCCTATGTTATATTTTGGCAGCTAGCCACTGCACTCTGTGGTCTTACTTATTACCACTGGATTAGGCTAAAGTTAGCTAGCTAGGTGTCTCCTTGGCTTCAACCAGATCAAATGTATTAACTAGCTAACGTTAGATCATTGAGGCACTTGGCCATTTTCTCCGACATAGTAACAGTTGACGTATTAGCCAACCCTCTGATCCCCAGGGAGCGATGTAACTATATAATGACTGACGGTATGTTGATAACATATTTGTAAAAGCAGTACTCTACACCATTCCATTTTGCAGGTCTGTCTTTATATTTTGAAGATGGTCATGATGATTTGGATGACTGTGAGTATTCCCCCTCCATCAATATGTTTCAAACGCCATGTTCAATTCTTGTGTAGTTCATGTAGAAAGAGTTACTGAGACTAGGAAACATATGATGCAGGCTGTTCTGACACCTTCCACAGTTTGAAGCTTTAGGGAGCCTGCACTTTCCGGTTGACCCTGTTCATCCACATGAAGTGTAACACTTAACAGTCACCCCCTAATATTATATGTCAGATGCCTCCCCCTGGGTTCAGGCGAGCTATTATTAGCAATATAGACCATATATTCCTCTTGTTTAGGGCAATTAAACATCATACTAGACCCCCTTACGCAGGGCTTTCACATAGCCTACCAATTTTGTAACTGAAATACAGTGGTCACTTTTTCACTTGCTTACTCAGGTTAAAATTCTTACTACTTGTGTCCGAATCACTTCAAAGCTCACTTATACCAATATGATAATTGCAACACAGAGCTTATTTTGACAGCAGTAGTTCCTTGTTTAAATTAATGTACTTATTTACCTGATCTCCTCACTCACTAACTTAATCTCAAACAATTCTGATTGATTGATTCTGAATTTGTGATTTTCAACCTGGACAGTTGGGTTCGATGACTATGGATCAGAGTGTGACGGAATTCGGATCACAGCTTTCCTGGATGCAGGGCAGGACAATCTCACCCCCCTGGGGAGACTAGAAAAATATGCCTTCAGTGAAAACGTCTTCAACAGGTAAGACTGAATATGATGACGCACTTGGATACATGCCACAGGGAAGCAATAGGAAATATTTAGAGATAATGTGATGTTCAAGATGACTGCCATTTGTTTTTGCAATGTTTGACTGCAATATAGTGTTGACTGAAAAGTTCTAGTTCTATGTGTTCTTGTGAATTCAACAGACCTGCGTTCATGGCTTGGCATGGCGAGAATGTAACAAATTATGTCGGGGCGTTAGTGAATGGGCTGAGTAAAGGCCGGGCATTCGGTACTGCCAGGTCTCTCACTCACACTGCATCAAGACATGAACTTGTTAGGGACCACTCTTGTTAAGACGGGCCTGGTTTGACCTAAGTGTTTCTGATGTGGGTTCTTGCTTTCTGCCCATTGAAAGATAAAAGCTTGCCAGATGCCATCAGTGGTTTTAAAGACCTCAGTGTGTGCTTTTGGCATAGCTTGTGCACATCGCCTCTGCAAACCTTTAACAGCACCCCATCAACAGCCCTACATTGCCCCCAGTTGAATTCAACTCATGGAAAGGTTGTTTTCATGCTCTGCTTGTTGAGTTCAAGTCCTCAGTCGGGTGATTTCCAAGTTTGTCAGTTATGGGCCATTATGCAGCTTTGGCTAGATGTTGGCACAGACATTAACTTGGGGCTTGTGTTGCTTTCTAGGCAGATCGTGGCACGCGGGCTGCTTGATGTGCTTCGAGAGTTCAGTGACAATGAGAATGACTTTATTAGTGTCATGGAGACAGTTGCCCGAATGTCAGAAGACGGAGGTAGATGTTATTTTTTAAAAATCTGTCCCTCATATTATCTCATTATTTTACAATTATGTAATTTGTTTGTGAGATTGGGGTCAATTCCATTCCAATTGCGGTCACTGGAATTGGACATGGAAGGTTAGCTATCAATTGGAGTGCAATTGAATCATTTAATTGACATTTACATGTCTGAATTGATCCCCAAATTGTCATTTATGACCCCAACCCCTGAATTGACCCCAAACCCCTAATACAAAATAAATTGTATTGTTAGGACTTTTTTTATGCATGTTTGTGATCATCATCTCCCTATGTGTGTGTCTGTGTCATCTTCGTGCATGTGCATGTCCTCAGAGCCCACAGTGCGCGCCGAGCTGATGGAGCAGGTGCCCAACATCGCCATGTTCCTGCACGAGAGCCAGCCCAACTTCCCAGCAGCCTTCTCCAGATACCTAGTGCCCATCGTGGTGCGCTATCTCACAGACCCCAATAACCAGGTAGGAACAAATGACTCCCACTCTAACTGCAAACGATGGACCACAACAAAATGTTGATATTATCTTAAGCAGTTAAGACATTTCTGGATCCCTGTTCCTGTCATTTGTGTTTTTGGATTATTAAAGGTTGATTGTTAGGGCTAAATGTAATTCAACAAGTTAAACGCAACATGCAAGAATATCAAAGATTTTACAGAATTACAGTTCATATGAGGAAATCAGTCAAAATGAAATACATTCATAAGGCCTTAATCTATGGATTTCACATGACTGGGAATACAGATCTGCATCTGCAAATAATACCTTTTTTGCACTATTGGTTTGAGCCTGTAAGTAAGCATTCCACTGTAAGGTCTACACCTGTTGTATTCGGCGCACGTGACAAATTAACTTTGAGTTGATCTGTTGGTCACAAATACCCTAAAAGTAAAGGGTCTCAGGATCTCGTCACAGTATTTCTGTGCATTCAAATTGACATCGATAAAATGCATTTATTCGTTTTCCATAGCTTATGCCTGCCCTTAACATAACCACACAGCCACCATGGAGCACTCTGTTCACAACGTTGGACATACTGCCAAATAATCTAAAATGATGTTGGAGGAGGGTTATGGTAGAGAAATGAATGTTCAATACTCTGGCAACAGCTCTGGTGGTCATTCCTGCAGTCAGCATGTCAATTGCACACTCCCTCAAAACTTGAGACATCTTTGGCATTTGCACATTTTAGAGTGGCCGTTTATTGTCCCCAGCACAAGGGTAATGATCATGCTGTTTAATCAGCTTCTTGATATGCCACACCTGTCAGGTGGATGGATTAACTTGGCAAAGGAGTAATGTTCACTAACAGGGATGTAAACAAATTTTTGCACAACATTTGAGCAAAATAAGCTTTTTGTGCGTATGGAGAATTTCTGGCATCTTTTTGTTCAGCTCATGAAACATGGGACCAACACTTTATATTTTTTTCAGTGTAGTTAATGTTCGTTTTTAACTTGTTAGCATTTAGCAAACAGTGTCTGGCATTTTGCTATTAGTTTGTGCTAATTTTGTTAGCATTATAGAAATAGAGGCCCAATGGTTCTTTTAGCTCCCCTTGTGTGCTATGCCGGTAATACCGTAAATGCTGGAATAAGAGAACGACGGAATGACAATATGAAAATCTGCATACAGTCCAAGCCTAGAAACAAATGTGTGCAGTACAATAACCGCTAGCCCGGAACTGTCTGGATTTCCAGGCTCAACAAACACTTTATTGTAAAGATGTCTGTACTGACAGATGTTGTCTTTTCCCTAAGGTGCGGAAGACCAGTCAGGCGGCCCTGCTAGTGCTGTTAGAGCAGGGGCTCATCTGCAAGGGCGACATGGAGACCAAAGTGTGTCCTGTTTTACTAGATCTCACCGAACCCAGCAGCGACGATGACTACAAGATAGAGGCCGTCGCGGTAAGATTGCTTTGGGTTTATTGATTCAAGCTCACATTTTGATTTAGTTCACTGAAACTGAAGAAATGCAGAATTTACTTTAATTAAATGTAATGTAAAATGCACTCGGAGCGCAACCAGAACCACTAATCTTGCCAGTATCCATTGATCATTGTTTGTAATCCCTGTTTGTCTTTATGTCCTGTAGTCTGTTACCATGTTTTTCTTTAAGTGTGTGTTTTTCCCCCTAACTTTGATAAAGATATACCGAGCAAAAAGACATACAGGGTATAAAGATGAAAGATGAGTGGTTCTGAGCCATAATACCAAAAACAAATGTAAAAACAAAAAGGATATAGGCTGATCTCAAGAAAGAGGATAGTTGTTAGTGGACCCTAGCCAAAATATTTAGGTCAATATGAGATCAATACAGCTGCAGTGGATGGGCAGTGGCTAGGCAAGTCTGCATTAATCCATGGTCACTAGCAGTACCATATGTGTTATAGAGGCTTTTATTTTTTTTTGTAACCTTGACAAGTTCAATAGTGTTGTTTTTTTAGAACCAAGCAATGTGCATCCTTTATGCTTAGAACCATAGGTTGAAGTTGACACTAAATGCTGATCTTTGGTCAGTTTTAGTAATTTCCCACTAATGGTTAAGGTTAGGATTGGGGAAGGGAGATCTCTACCTAGGGAAGACTTCATCCTCGAGCTCCTGTGGATTCCGTTACAATAGCATTGATTCCCGTGTCCTCTTCTCTCTCCTTGTTCTGTAGATCATGTGTAAGCTGGTAACCATGCTGAGCAAAGACACAGTGGAGCACCTGCTGCTGCTGCGCTTCTGTGAGCTGTGCAGTGATGCCAGGCTCTTCCAAGTCCGCAAGGTGAACACACACACTTCTCTGTATCCAACTTGACCCCACAGAAAACATGCTCCCACATTACATCACACTTTTGACAATAAACATTGCACACTGTTTATGGTAGTCGACAAAGGATTGTGTTTCCCATCTCGATTCATCCAACATTTTTCACAAACTGAATCATTGCAGTTGCCCAAGAATGTGATTCAGTATGAAGGCCTACAGTAATGTTGTTTTCTGTTTGGAATTTTAATCCTCTCGTGAAGTTGGTGCCAGTTGGGAAGTTGTATTTGGGTGTAGGAAAGGGAGGATTTTATTTGAACCCCTGTGGATTTCCCTGAGTTTGTGATGCCTGTAATGTGCCTCAAAGACTGTCCCCCAATGATGCCCACTTTGTACTGTTGTATTGGAATAAGACTGACATGCATAAACATTTTATTGGATAAAACATTCAGCAAAAAATGTCTGGTACTCCAGAATTTGTGAGCCACATTAAAGGTTACATGAACAACTTTTTTTTATTATTACTCTTTTCCTTCAGGTTTGTGCAGCCAATTTCGGAGAGTTCTGTTCCATTGTGGGTCAGGATGCCACAGAGAAACTACTGGTGAGAAACATTTGAAAAAAATGTCACTAGAATGTTTGTTTATTTTGTCCTCACAATCTCAAAGATATGTACATGTCTATCATTACACAACATACTGTTGTGGTATTGGTCGTAAACTACTGGTGGTTTTACCGCCATTGTGTTTTTCACATTCCTTAAAGGAAAATTCCACCCAAAAAACTATCTTGGTATTTGTTTCATTAGCCCATTGTTGACCATAGTCCCAAAATGTTTTTCTTACGTTAACAATAGGCTGATGAAACCAATACCAAGAGTTTTCCTTTAACATATGTTCATTGGGACACATCGTAGCAAAAAGTTAACAGCTAAAATATATTTGAATTTCACTCTGTTGTAGTTAGGGAAGTGGGGTATATTCATTAAGAGCCTAATGGAAGCCAACTGGATGAAACGGGGAGGGATCTACCTGAATTTGTCCGATGAGAAACTTGTTTGCTACAGTCTCCACTAATGAATACATCCCTGGTATTATCATTATCTTTTGTCACCAGATGTCCAAGTTCTTTGACCTGTGCTCGGATAGCCTGTGGGGCATCCGGAAGGCGTGTGCAGAGTGCTTCATGATCGTCTCCAACTCCACCTCCCCAGGAGTGCGACGCACTAAACTGTCCCCCCTCTTCATCAGCCTCATCAGTGACCAGTCTCGCTGGGTAAGAGCCTACGCCAGACGCACACATATAAACACCATACTATTCTGATGATGTTTGTATGAAACATATTTTCTGCGAGAATGGCCTTAAATTACATTGATAAGTAATTCTCTTGATAATGAATTGATGGTGAACATCATAGAGATGCATATTAATTATGTGTGTGTTACTATGTTCTATTCAATGATGTGGTAAACATACTCTCTTGACCCTCCAGGTGCGCCAGGCTGCCTTTCAGTCTCTGGGACGCTTCATCTCCACCTTTGCCAACCCCTCCAGCACAGGCCTTTACTTCAAAGAGGACGGCACACTACTGGAGGTCCCCAGGTGTCCCTTTGACAGGTTAGGGTTAGGGTTTGACTCGGGGGCCGAAAACAATATTCAAAATGGACCATATTAGTCAAATGTAACAAAACTTGTGTGATTTTTTTTTATGTATAAAACAATGTTTGTAATTGAAAAGGAAAATTAAGGGGGCTCTCTGGTTGGCTCTCTGTTGCAGAGATTCCCCCCTCAGTATCGAGTCCTCCATGCGCTGCTCCTTCAACGGCCCCACAGAGAGACCCTCGCACCCACCCATCAACCAAGATGGCCGCTCCACCCCAACTCTAGAATGCATGTCCGGGGGAGACCGCAGGAGCGACTCCACACACACTCCTCCCCGAGGCCGACACGAAGTCCAGGAACGCAACAACAACCCTCCCACAAACAACGAGGAGACGGAACAAACGGACGAGAATTTTAACTCTTTCCACTACTGGAGGCCTCCGTTACCGGATATCAGCGAGGAGCTGGAGATGTTGAAGGACCAGGTTCCTCTGCAGAACCAGACGGCGGGAATTAAAGAGGGAGAGAAGGAGGAGATGGTGGTGCTAGAGGACGGGGAGATGGCTGGTCTGAAGCCAGTCACCAGCTCTCAGATCCAGAAGGTGTTGGACTGCCTCCAGCCCCACATGGATGACCCGGATGCACAAGGTGAGGGTTGAGGAAAGCATCTCTTCAAAGGTTTTTAATAAAGTAATTTTTTCATTATAATTTGTGCAATAATTAAGAACTGTGTTGAATGGTGACACAATGGGCTGGATATCATCCACCATCACAGCATTATTTGACTCAGTGATCTTAGTGGAACTGACAGCAATTTAGCAACATAAAATCATATACACCCCCAGGAAGAATGACGCCTTTAAATAATTTGAAGCAAGCACTTCAATATTGACATTTTCAGGTTTTCATACTATCATCGATTGTTTAGAAATGACGTAGAGTAAGGCATTTTTGAAAATTCTATAGCAATAGAGTGGGAGAGCGGCCGTGCGTTTGGATAGTTGATAGACACTGCAGTAAATAAAAACCAGGACTGGACTCTACACAGACCTATATGCAAATAAGCCATACAGGCCTACCATCATTCTCTTTGAACTGGACTGCGTGTTTACGGGCAGTAGCAACAGCGCGACTTTAGATCGTTAGAAAGCATTTGCCAAAAGCCACAAAATAAACCTGAAAGGATTTCTGCAAATATGTATATACCACAGGAGGCCTCCTACATTTGAGACAAGGCCCACAAATCTCCACCGCACGAGCCCAAGGGGACGTAACACCGGACAGGAAGATCACGTCGGTGACTCAACCCACTCAAGTGACGCACCCCTCCTAGGGACTGCATGGAAGAGCAATAGTAAGCCAGTGAGGCAGAATTCCAGTGGAGAGAGGAGCCGGCCAGGCAGAGACAGCAAGGGCACTTCGTTGCTCAAGTTCCTTGCCGTTCACTTTTTCATCCCTGGGCCAGACTACACTCAATCATAAGACTCACTGAAGAGATGAGTCTTCAATAAAGACTTAAAGGTTGAGACCGAGTCTGCGTCTCTCACATGGATAGGCAGAACATTCCATAAAAATGGAGCTCTGTAGGGGTTATAGGAGAACCCTGCCTCCAGCTGTTTGCTTAGAAATTCTAGGGACAATAAGGAGGCCTGCGTCTTGTGACCGTAGCGTACCTGTAGGTATGTATGGTAAGACTAAATCGGAGCGATGGGTAGTAGCAAGCCCATGTAATGCTTTGTAGGTTAGCAGTAACAGCCTTAACAGCACTGGTGTACAATAGTTTGAAGTCGGAAGTTTACATACACTTAAGTTGGAGTCATCAAAACTACTTTTTCAACCACTCCACAAATTTCGGTTAGGACATCTACTTTGCATGACACAAGTAATTTTTCCAACCATTGTTTAGACCGATTATTTCACTGTATCACAATTCCAGTGGATCAGAAGTTTACATACACTAAGTTGACTGTGCCTTTAAACCGCTTGGAAAATTCCAGAAAATTATGTCATGGCTTTAGATACATCTGATAGGCTAATTGACATCATTTGAGTCAATTGGAGGTGTACCTGTGGATGTATTTCAAGGCCTACCTTCAAACTCAGTGCCTCTTTGCTTGACATCATAGGAAAATCAAAAGAAATCAGCCCAGGAAGACCCCAGGGGAAAAAATGTAGACCTCCACAAGTCTGGTTCATCCTTGGGAGCAATTTCCAAATGCCTGAAGGTACCACGTTCATCTGTACAAATAAAAGTTTGCAAGTATAAACACCATGGGACCACGCATCCACCATACCACTCAGGAAGGAGATGTGTTCTGTCTCCTAGAGATGAACATACTTTGGTGCGAAAAGTGCAAATAAATCCCAGAACAACAGCAAAGGACCATGTGAAGATGCTGGAGGAAACAGGTACAAAAGTATCTATATCCACAGTAAAACAAGTCCTATATTGACATGACCTGAAAGGCCGCAACGCAAGGAAGAAGCCACTGCTCCAAAATCGCCATAAAAAAGCCAGACTACAGTTTGTAACTGGGGACAAAGATCGTACTTTTTGGAGAAATGTCCTCTGGTCTGATGAAACAAAAATAGAACTGTTTGGCCATGATGACCATTGTTATGTTTGGAGGAAAAAGGGGGATGCTTGCAAGCCAAAGAACACCATCCCAACTGTGAAGCACGGGGGTGGCAGCATCATGTTGTGTGGGTGCTTTGCTGCAGGAGGGACTGGTGCACTTCACAAAAAAGATGGCATCATGAGTTGGAAAATGATGTGGATATATTGAAGCAACATCTCAAGACATCAGTCAGGAAGTTAAAGCTTGGTTGCTAATGGGTCTTCCAAATGGACAATGACCCCAAGCATACTTCCAACGTTGTGGAAAAATGGCCTAAGGACAACAACGTCAAGGTATTGGATTGGCCATCACAAAGCCCTGACCTCAATCCTATAGAAATTGTGGGCAAAACTGAATAAGCATGTGCGAGCAAGGAGGCCTACAAACCTGACTCAGTTACAGCAGCTCTGTCAGGAGGAATGGGCCACAATTCACCCAATTTATTGTGGGAAGCTTGTGGAAGGCTACCCAAAACATTTGACCCATGTTAAACAATTTAAAGGCAATGCTACCAAATACTAATTGAGTGTATGTAAACTTCTGACCCACTTTGAATTTGATGAAAGAAAGAAATGCTGAAATAAATCACTCTTATTCTGACATTTCACATTCTTAAAATAAAGTGGTGATCCTAACTGACCTAAAACTGCATTTTTATTAGGATTAAATGTCAGGAATTGTGAAACACTTACACCTTAACCAAATAAGCTGAGTTTATGTAAACCTCCGACTTCAACTGTATGTTTATTTTTTTGGGGTTCTAGTTAGGATTCTTGCAGCCGTATTTATTTAGTGCTTTATCCGGGTAGCCGGAGAGTATAGCATTGCAGTAGTCTAATCTAGAAATGACAAAAACATGGATTAACTTTTCTGCATAATTTTGACCAAACGTTTGATTTTTGCAACGTTATGAAGACAGAAAAAAGCTGCCCTTGAAATGTTCTTGATATGTTTTCGTCAAAAGAGAGATTAGGGTCCAGAGTAACGCGGAGGTCCTTTTAGTTTTATTTGAGACGACTGTACAACCTTCAAGATTAATTGTCAGATCCAACAGCAGACCTCTGTTTTGTCCGAGTTTAAATGTAGAACATTTGCCGCCATCCACTTCCTTAAGTCTGAAACACAGGCTTCCAGGCTAGGCAATTTTGGGGCTTCACCATGTTTCATCGAAATGTACAGCTGTGTATCGTCCGCATAGCAGTGAAAGTTGACCTTGTGTTTCCGAATGACATCACCAAGAGGTAGAACATATTGTGAAAACAGTATTGCCACTAAAACGGAACCTTGAGGAACGCCGACACGTGCTATTGATTTGTCAGAGGACAAGCCATCCAGAGACTAACTGACATCTTTGCGACAGATAAGATCTAAACCAGGCAAGAACTTGTCAGTGTAGACCAATTTGGGATCTCTCCAATAGAATGTGGTGATCGATGGTCAAAAGCAGCACTAATGTCTGGAGCACGAGCACAGATATAGAGCCTTGGTATGGCACCATTAAAAGGTTATTTACGAGTGTAGTCTCAGTGCTATGATGGTCTAAAACCAGACTGAAGCATTTTGTATACAATGTCTTCAGGAAGGCAGTGAGTTGTTTTTTTGTGAACTTTTTTGTAAAATATTTGAAAGGGATGGGAAATTCGAAGGTACGTTGTTTTTGTTTTTTTAACATTTTCCAGGTCACGGTTTGGCCTTTTTAAGAGAGGCCTTATTACTGCCACTTTTAGTGAGTTTGGTACACATCAAGTGTGTAGGGAGCCATTTATTATGTTCCACATAGGAGGGCCAACCACAGGAAGTAGCTCTTTCAGTAGTTCGGTTGGAATAGGGTCCAGTATACAGCCTGAGGATTTATAGGCCATTGCCATTTTCATGAATGTGTCGAGATCTAGGATAAAACAATTAGTGTCTCCATTGATCCTAGATCCTGGCAGTTTTGTGCAGCCTCAGGACAACCGAGCTTTGGAGAAGTATGCCGATTCAAAGAGTAGCCCTTAATTTGCTTTCTAATGATCATGAACTTTTCATCAAAGAAGTTAATGAGTTCATCACTGCTGGAGTGAAAGCTTCCCTCTCATTGAATGCTGCTTTTTAGTTCAGTTTGCGACAGTATTGAATAAACATTTATGATGGTTCTTATTCTCCTCAATTCGTTTGGAAAAATATGATCGAGCAGCCGTGAGGGCTTTGATATTGCACGGTACTGGTCTTGCCAAGCTAGTCGGTAGACTTCCAGTTTGGTGGAGCGCCATTTCCGTTCAGATTTTCTGGATGCTTGCTTCGGGGCTCGGGTATTTTCTGTATAATTTTTAGGGGTGCGACTGCATCTAGGGTATTACGCAAGGTTAAATTTAGATCCTCGGTTTGGTGGTTTACCAATATTTGTACGTCCTTGGGTCTGGAAGGGCATCTATGAATCTTTGGGTTGTCCGAGAATTCATACCACGGCTTTTGATAATACTTGGGTGGGGTCTGAGCAGATTATTTGTTGCGATTGCAAACATAATAAGATGGGGGAGATAGTCCAGATTATGAGGAAAAACATTATGATCCACGATTTATTCCACTGGACAAAACTAGACCAGGCTATGACTGTGACAATGAGTAGGTCCAGAGACATGTTGGACAAAACCCATGGTGATGGCTCCGAAAGCCTTTTGGAGTGGGTCTGTGGACTATCCATGTGAATAATAAGGTCACCAAAATGTGAATTATCTGCCATGACTACAAGGTCCGATTAGCAATTCAGGGAACTCCGTGTGGAACGATGTATACGGCCCAGGAGGCCTGTAAACAGTAGCTATAAAAGTGACCTCTGACTGTTTCATCCTGACATCGTTGGTGCCGACGTGGAAAACAATATCCCTATAATCTCTACACTTGCCTGAAAGCAAGGCAAACAAACAAAATACTGCTCTGGTTAACACTATCTCACTGCCCCAGCCAACCTCGTCCTCTCCAGACCTCAGCAACCTTTGCGCACAGGAAGCAACCTTTTAAGAGTAAAGAAGAACGAGGACAGCAGGGAACAAGACAATAAAAAATAAACAGTGGTCTGTCATGTGGACGACACACGTCGGGGGCCACGCATATGAGAATGCGTGTCCACCGATCAATAGGACCAGATGCGTTCAGGAACAGGGCGCACGAGAGAGCAAGTCAGCAAAGACATTATCAGACCCCCTGCACATCGAGATGGAATGCCTGTAAAAAACAAACACCATCTCCTTATCCTAGGGTTAGGACACATCATAAACCTCAAGGTAAGAGGGTTATGGTCGGTGTAGACCACAATAGGTACTACACCCGAGCTGATGGTTAAACTTCTTGGAAAAGAAACTAACAGGCCTCGCAACACCAGACACATCTGCTTGCAGCAGGACTGCACCTGCCCCCACGTGACTCGCATCCACCTGCAAGGTGAATGACAAATCCATGCGAGGCGCAGCCAGCACCGGAGTTGAGGTAAGCAACCTCTTTGCATCCTCAAAAGCCTGTTGACAGAGGGGAGACCAGACGTAAACCGCATTAGTCGCTCCCCTGACAGATTTGTTGAAACATATGGTAGAGAAGTTCCTATAGAAACCACGGTAATAACCAATCATTCCCAAGAAAAGCATCAGTTCCTTTTTAGTAGTTGGTGGTGGAAAAGCATCAATAGCTACCACTTTAGCCCGAACAGAATACACTTCACCCTGCCCAACCACCTTACTCACATTTAGCCAGATCAATAGTGAGGCGACCCTTAGTCGAACAAGGCTTGAATACGGGACAGATGCTCCTCCCAGCTATCTGCGTAAACCATTATCTAGTCCAGAAACCAGCACAACCCTGTTCATAAGGTGTTGAAAAGAGGCATGTGCATTACGCAGGCCAAAACTCATAACTGAATAAGAGTACAGACTGGAGGGGGTAGTAAAGGCAGAGATTTCACGTGCCTACTCATCGGTGGCACCTGCCAATAGCCCTTTAACAGGTCAAACTTGCTCAAACTTTGTTTCTCCGACCTGATCAATGCAGTCCTCCATCCGAGGAAGAGGAAATTAATCTGGCTTTGTGACACTGTTTACCTTACGATAGTCCGTACAACATCTGTTTGTCCCATCCGGTTTACTGACCGAGATACAGGGAGACACCCAGCTGGAGAAAGAAGGCTCTGCAATATCACTCTCCAGCATGTATCTGATCTCAGCATCAAAACAATGCAGTTTCTCTGAAGAAACTATAGAACCGCTGACGGATGGGGTCAGCGTCCCCAACGTCAATATCGTGTTCTATTAAGTTGGGTGTATCAGGAAACTCAGAATCAGACCGACCAACTCCTGCCCTTTACCTGTCAACACACTGCAACATTTAACGTTTTTTTTATTTTTTATTTTTTTATTTTACCTTTATTTAACCAGGTAGGCAAGTTGAGAACAAGTTCTCATTTACAATTGCGACCTGGCCAAGATAAAGCAAAGCAGTTCGACAGATACAACGACACAGAGTTACACATGGAGTAAAACAAACATACAGTCAATAATACAGTATAAACAAGTCTATATACAATGTGAGCAAATGAGGTGAGAAGGGAGGTAAAGGCAAAAAAGGCCATGGTGGCAAAGTAAATACAATATAGCAAGTAAAACACTGGAATGGTAGTTTTGCAATGGAAGAATGTGCAAAGTAGAAATAAAAATAATGGGGTGCAAAGGAGCAAAATAAATAAATAAATTAAATACAGTTGGGAAAGAGAGAGTTGTTTGGGCTAAATTATAGGTGGGCTATGTACAGGTGCAGTAATCTGTGAGCTGCTCTGACAGTTGGTGCTTAAAGCTAGTGAGGGAGATAAGTGTTTCCAGTTTCAGAGATTTTTGTAGTTCGTTCCAGTCATTGGCAGCAGAGAACTGGAAGGAGAGGCGGCCAAAGAGAATTTGTTTTGGGGGTGACTAGAGAGATATACCTGCTGGAGCGTGTGCTACAGGTGGGAGATGCTATGGTGACCAGCGAGCTGAGATAAGGGGGGACTTTACCTAGCAGGGTCTTGTAGATGACATGGAGCCAGTGGGTTTGGCGACGAGTATGAAGCGAGGGCCAGCCAACGAGAGCGTACAGGTCGCAATGGTGGGTAGTATATGGGGCTTTGGTGACAAAACGGATTGCACTGTGATAGACTGCATCCAATTTGTTGAGTAGGGTATTGAAGGCTATTTTGTAAATGACATCGCCAAAGTCGAGGATTGGTAGGATGGTCAGTTTTACAAGGGTATGTTTGGCAGCATGAGTGAAGGATGCTTTGTTGCGAAATAGGAAGCCAATTCTAGATTTAACTTTGGATTGGAGATGTTTGATATGGGTCTGGAAGGAGAGTTTACAGTCTAACCAGACACCTAAGTATTTGTAGTTGTCCACGTATTCTAAGTCAGAGCCGTCCAGAGTAGTGATGTTGGACAGGCGGGTAGGTGCAGGTAGCGATCGGTTGAAGAGCATGCATTTAGTTTTACTTGTATTTAAGAGCAATTGGAGGCCACAGAAGGAGAGTTGTATGGCATTGAAGCTTGCCTGGAGGGTTGTTAACACAGTGTCCAAAGAAAGGCCGGAAGTATACAGAATGGTGTCGTCTGCGTAGAGGTGGATCAGAGACTCACCAGCAGCAAGAGCGACCTCATTGATGTATACAGAGAAGAGAGTCGGTCCAAGAATTGAACCCTGTGGCACCCCATAGAGACTGCCAGAGGTCCGGACAGCAGACCCTCCGATTTGACACACTGAACTCTATCAGAGAAGTAGTTGGTGAACCAGGCGAGGCAATCATTTGAGAAACCAAGGCTGTCAAGTCTGCCGATGAGGATGTGGTGATTGACAGAGTCGAAAGCCTTGGCCAGATCAATGAATACGGCTGCACAGTAATGTTTCTTATCGATGGCGGTTAAGATATCGTTTAGGACCTTGAGCGTGGCTGAGGTGCACCCATGACCAGCTCTGAAACCAGATTGCATAGCAGAGAAGGTATGGTGAGATTCGAAATGGTCGGTAATCTGTTTGTTGACTTGGCTTTCGAAGACCTTAGAAAGGCATGGTAGGATAGATATAGGTCTGTAGCAGTTTGGGTCAAGAGTGTCCCCTTTGAAGAGGGGATGACCGCAGCTGCTTTCCAATCTTTGGGAATCTCAGACGACACGAGAGGTTGAACAGGCTAGTAATAGGGGTGGCAACAATTTCGGCAGATCATTTTAGAAAGAAAGGGTCCAGATTGTCTAGCCCGGCTGATTTGTAGGGGTCCAGATTTTGCAGCTCTTTCAGAACATCAGCTGAATGGATTTGGGAGAAGGAGAAATGGGGAAGGCTTGGGCGAGTTGCTGTTGGGGGTGCAGTGCTGTTGACCGGGGTAGGAGTAGCCAGGTGGAAAGCATGGCCAGCCGTAGAAAAATGCTTATTGAAATTCTCAATTATGGTGGATTTATCAGTGGTGACAGTGTTTCCTATCTTCAGTGCAGTGGGCAGCTGGGAGGAGGTGTTCTTATTCTCCATGGACTTTACAGTGTCCCAGAACTTTTTTGAGTTAGTGTTGCAGGAAGCAAATTTCTGCTTGAAAAAGCTAGCCTTGGCTTTTCTAACGGCCTGTGTATAATGGTTTCTAGCTTCCCTGAACAGCTGCATATCACGGGGGCTATTCGATGCTAATGCAGAACGCCATAGGATGTTTTTGTGTTGGTTAAGGGCAGTCAGCTCTGGGGAGAACCAAGGGCTATATCTGTTCCTGGTTCTAAATTTCTTGAATGGGGCATGTTTATTTAAGATGGTTCGGAAGGCATTTTTTAAAAATATCCAGGCATCCTCTACTGACGGGTGAGATCAATATCCTTCCAGGATACCCCGGCCAGGTCGATTAGAAAGGCCTGCTCGCTGAAGTGTTTCAGGAAGCGTTTTACAGTGATGAGTGGAGGTCGTTTGACCGCTGACCCATTACGGATGCAGGCAATGAGGCAGTGATCAGTAGAGGTGTATTTAGAGGGGAAGTTGGTTAGGATGATATCTATGAGGGTGCCCGTGTTTAAGGCTTTGGGGAGGTACCTGGTAGGTTCATTGATAATTTGTGTGAGATTGAGGGCATCAAGTTTAGATTGTAGGATGGCTGGGGTGTTAAGCATGTTCCAGTTTAGGTCGCCTAGCAGCACGAGCTCTGAAGATAGATGGGGGGCAATCAGTTCACATATGGTGTCCAGAGCACAGCTGGGAGCAGAGGGTGGTCTATAGCAGGCGGCAACGGTGAGAGACTCTTTTTTAGAGAGGTGGATTTTTAAAAGTAGAAGTTCAAATTGTTTGGGTACAGACCTGGATAGTAGGACAGAACTCTGCAGGCTATCTTTACAGTAGATTGCAACACCGCCCCCTTTGGCAGTTCTATCTTGTCTGAAAATGTTGTAGTTTGGAATTAAAATTTCAGAATTTTTGGTGGTCTTCCTAAGCCAGGATTCAGACACAGCTAGAACATCCGGGTTGGCAGAGTGTGCTAAAGCAGTGAATAGAACAAACTTAGGGAGGAGGCTTCTAATGTTAACATGCATGAAACCAAGGCTATTACGGTTACAGAAGTCGTCAAAAGAGAGCGCCTGGGGAATAGGAGTGGAGCTAGGCACTGCAGGGCCTGGATTCACCGCTACATCGCCAGAGGAACATAGGAGGAGTAGAATAAGGGTGCGGCTAAAAGCAATAAGAATTGGTCGTCTAGAACGTCTGGAACAGAGAGTAAAAGGAGGTTTCTGGGGGCGATAAAATAGCATCAAGGTATAATGTACAGACAAAGGTATGGTAGGATGTGAATACAGTGGAGGTAAACCTAGGTATTGAGTTATGAAGAGAGAGATATTGTCTCTAGAAACATCATTGAAACCAGGAGATGTCATTGCATGTGTGGGTGGTGGAACTAATAGGTTGGATAAGGTATAGTGAGCAGGACTAGAGGCTCTACAGTGAAATAAGCCAATAAACACTAACCAGAACAGCAATGGACAAGACGTATTGACATGAAGGAGAGGCATGCTTAGTCAAGTGACCAAAAGGGTCCAGTGAGTGGAGAGGTTGGTTGGGGGTCACGGCGATTTAGACAGCTAGCCAGGCCATCGGTAGCAAGCTAGCATAGGATGGAGGTCTGTTGTTAGCCACCTCTTGCGTTCCGTCAGTAGATTAGTGGGGTTCTGTGTGGTAGAGGGGATTAATCCAAATCACACAACAACAACAAAAATAAAAACAATAGATATAGTTATAGAGGCCCAAGAAGAAAACAATAATTAAAAAAAAATTAAAAAATTGTCCGATTGTCTATTCAGATAGCAGCCGGTAAGACAGCTAACGGTTAGCAGGCCGCAGATGGGCGTTCAGGTAACGTCGCGACGGAGGAGCCAGCCGGATCTCCTTCGGGTAGATAACGTCGGCAGTCCAGTTGTGAAGGCCCGGTGGGGCTCCGCGTAGGCAGTAGAACGGGTCCGGATCGGTGACTGCAACCCAGGAGTGATTGATGGAACTCAGGAGTGATTGACAGAGCTGGCTAGCTACGGAATAATTGATGTTTGCTCCGGAATCGACGAAAGCCGATAGTCACACGGATAGCAGCTAGCTAGCTGTGAGATCCGGGTATGAATGTCCAGAGAGCAGTTGAAATCCAGGGACATGGAGAGAAAAATTGGTCCGGTATGTTCCTTTCCGAGCCGCGCTGCGCCGTACAAAACGATCAGAATCAGGCCAACTCCTAGTGTCAGCAACATGCTCAACCAACAAAAATAACATCTCAGGATCCTTATAAAATTTTGGCAACAACCGTAACTTTACAACATTATGAAAATTGTCCAGGGCACTACCGAGAGAGAAGCGACCCCCTAGGTAAATCTTGGTCACCTTCCCAGAGCAAACTCTCCTGAGTTAGTATACTCCAAATCCTGTTTAAATTCCAATTCCTTTTCATACTTAACACGATCATGCTCACTATCATGCTCCAGCTTAACACAATCATGCTCTAGCTGTAACAGAAGCAGTTCTTTCTGCTGTTAAAAAGACTACTAGGGCTAACAGTCGGAGGGGACATTCTAACAAGACGGTCAGGTGGCATGTCCTCGGCAGAGGCTGCCCCAGTGGTAACTTCTTGTATACCCCTCTCCATAAAATTGTCCTTCAATATCAACAAAACATAATGTTTTTAGACGTGTATCACTAATTTCAACGTGGTAGTGTTCAGCGATCTTCCAACAGCTGTTTTAGTACATTATTTTAAGTTCCTCTGTTGGAACGCAAATGAACTCGTCTACATTAGACGCCATAGTCACAAGTAACTACTAAAAATAATCTTGCTCTTCCCCTCTGCTGAGCAGACCAGACCACAACAAGAGAAACGCTGGGCACCACAGGAGAGAGATGATACATAAGGAGCTTCCCCAAATCCTACAATAACTCAACCCTAGTCTTTGTGCGGATTCATGGTGGATTACGCACTGTACCCCGCTGGCATGGGAAATAAAACAGCACGCTGGCGGATTCCCCCCAAGCCACAGATGTACCCCCGAGACAACTGCTCAGTCCACGGACACCACACAAAAATAAAATAACCATGCCCAACATATTCTAAAGTAAAACGTGTCACTAAGCCTAACAGCTGAAAAGTAAGGCTCTAGCGCCGGGTAGCAAATGGCACTACGCTACCCAAATCTCCCACTGAGGTACACAGCAGATTGTACTCACCTCCTTGGACCGATGTCCCAACAGCAGGTAGAGCAAGAGTTTCCAGCATGGGCAGGGGCCTGGAAACTAACCAATGTTACACTCTCCAACGCAGCACACAACCAGCCATCCACTGCTGTGGAAAGTTTAACAAAGGCAACCAACACTGGGCCTACCAAACAGCGCAACTCAATTTTTGTTTTACAAAAGATGCAAACAAAGCACCTACCTTCAGTTTTTCTCCTAAACAAAATACACTTACCAGTTAGCTTAACAACACTAGTATTATGCCTACCGGCATACTTTTTCATGCAGCGCACCATTTGATGTCGTCACCGGACTACTAAAGTCACTGATATGTCTGCAAGGCACTATACCAAACACTTAAGACTATGCAGTGAATACCAACCAATGTGCATCCCAAATAGCATTAACCCACCCAAAAAATACTATCCACCAAAATGTCTAGGAACCAACCTTATAATCCCGGACGGACCCCACAACCGGCTCGTAGTCCATAACACAGAGGGTGACAACAAGGAGATCAAGGAATAACAAAAATATTTATTAATGGAAGTTAACTACATACAATTAACAATGTGTGTAAGTGAGTGGTGATAAGGAGGGGTGTTTGTGAGATGCCAAAACAAACAAGCCACAAACTGCCACAACCAAAAATAACAGTGTGTCTGCGTGGGGAGTGTTTCCTCAAGGAATGGGGATAGGTGTATTTATCCACGCGGCACACCTGAGCCCAGGTGTGTCCCATTTCGGTGTCTATCCTCCCAGCTCCGCCCACCGACATCCTATTAATGAAAACGAGCAAAGAGAGAGTTAGGCTGACACAGTGGGAGGGTTGCCATACCAGCTAACCAAATAACACTTGCATCTCTAGCTTTAGCCACCGATAAACGATATGGGGGATAAAGTCGACCACTCACCCACTCGCTAGCTTAGCTAGCTAATGTTAGGCCCTGTGTTTCTAGCTTGCTAAATAAATAGATACATAAATTGATTAAACTAGCCTATTTGCCATATGATTAACTTGTGGTCATTCCCCATGCTAGTTTGATTGTATTGACATTTCCAGCCTTAGTTACATTTGTCTGTTTTTGTGCAAAACATTGAGTCATTGAAACTAAAACAGTGCATCCCGAAGGGCTGTAGGCAGCAAAAAATGTACTCTGCCAGCTGTGATTTACAACCTGATAGCAATATTTGTTGGACATCCAATAAAGGTATTGGCGAATTAACTATATTAATCATGCGTTGAACTGCATCCATCTAATACTGCCAACAATGCATTATTTTACCCCATTTGAAAATTGTCAAATATAACTAACTTTATTACCTCTTATGAAGTTTGTTTTGTAGCATAAACTGGGAATTTTATAGTTTTGCCTAATATTATGATTGTCTGTTTGTCTCATATCTGCAAAGTAGTTAAAACGCTGTCAGTTCCACTGTAATAGTCTTTACATTTGACCTGTGTATTCAAGACCATGAATTTGTGTCTTTGTGTCTGTCTCTCCGTATGTGTCTCCCAGCCCAAGTGCAGGTGCTCTCAGCTGCCCTGAAGGCTGCCCAGCAGGAGAGACAGTCTGAGGATACAGAGGGTCAGTCAGAGAGCCAGCCTCCAGAGGATGGGAATGGGGAACCAGATGAGGAGTTCTCCCAGAACGGAGGGACCGCAGAGGAGGAACAGACACCTAACCAGCCTCCCCAGCAGACCACAGATTCGGCACCCATAGAGGAACTGAAAGAGACCGAAGTGGAGTCGGAGCCTCCGGTGTCTCCGGAATCATCCCCCGACTCGCCTGTCCTAGTACGGGACGACTCGGACCACAGCAGTGTGGTGAGTAGGAATGGTGCAGCTCTCCTTACAAGCATGATTCAATACACATCTAGATACATGGGTTTCGATACATTTACTTTTAGCTTGAAGGGATTTGATTAGTGGAATGAATCAATGCAATGCACTAACAAATGTTGAATGAACACATTCGTTTTCCATTCTAAATTAATATCTGATACTGATGGAGCTGAGCGTGCGCGCATGTGTGCACAGAGTGGGGTGCCTCATAAGGATCCGCAGAAGGTGAATGGGAAATCTGACGTTTACCGTCAATATTATTCGCCAAAGTACAATCATTGAACAATGAATTAGATGAGGTACGATTACGAATGACCTCCGAACGGGACATCAAAAACTTATCTTATGTGTCACAGAATCGTGACTGAATGATGACATGGAAATTCAGCTAGTAGGATATACGCTGCACTGGCTAGATAGAACAGCACTGGGAGAAAAATAAGACGAGGGGGGACGGTATGTGCATATTTGTAAACAACAGCTGGTGCACATTCACTGTAAGGTCTACCTACACCTGTTGGATTCGGCGCACGTGACAAATACACTTTGATTTGAAGTATTCAACCCCCTGTGTCAATTCATTTTAGAATCGCCTTTGGCAGCGATTACAGCTGTACGTCTTTCTGGGTAAGTCTCAACGAGCTTTCCACACCTGGATTGTACAATGTTTTCACTTTATTTTTATAATTCCTCAAGCTCTGTCAAATTGGTTGTTGATCAAGTCTTGCCATAGATTTTCAAGCTGATGAAAGTCAAAACACTCAGGAACATTTAATGTCGTCTTGGTAAGCAACTCCAGTGTATTTGCGGCCTTGTGTTTAGGTTTTAGTCCTGCTGAAAGGTGAATTTTTCTCCCAGTGACTGTTGGAAAGCAGACTGAACCAGGTTTTCCTCTAGGATTTTGCTTGTGCTTGGCTCTAATCATTAATATTTTTTTATCCCCCCCAAATGATCTAGTCCTTTTATTTAACCTTTTATTTAACTTGGCAAGTCAGTTAAGAACAAATTCTTATTTACAATGACGGCCTACCCCAGCCAAACCCAGAAGGCGCTGGGCCAATTGTGCGCTGCCCTATGTGCGCCGCCCTTGCCAATGACAAGCATACCTATAACATGATGCAGCAATCACCATGCTTGAAAATATGAAGAGTGCTACTCTGTTATGTGTTGTATTGGATTTGCCCTAAACAGAACACTTTGTATTCAGGGCATAAAGTGAATTTCTTTGCCACATTTTTTCAGTTTTACTTTAGTGCCTTATTGCAAACAGGGTTCTTGTTTAGGAATATTTGTATTCTTTACGGGCGTCCTCCTTTTCACTCTTTCATTTTAGGTTAGTATTTTGGTGTAACACCATGTTGATCCATCTTAAATTTTCTCCTATCGCAACCATTTATCTCTAACTGTTGTCATGTCACCATTGGCCTCATGGTGAAATCCCTGAGCGGTTTCCTTCCTCTCCAGCAACGGAGTTAGGAAGTGTCTTTGTAGTGACTGGGTTTATTAATACACCATCCATAGTGTAATTAATAACTTCACCATTTAATGGCTACTTTTTTTGTTGTTGACCCATCTACCATTAGGTGCACTTCTTTGTGAGGCATTGTAAAACATCCCTGGTCATTGTAGTTGAATCAGTGTTTGAAATGCACTGCTCGATTGGGGTATAGAGAGAAGGTAGTCATTCAGAATGAATGTTAAACCCTATTGCACACAGTGACTCCATGCAACTTATTATGTGACTTGTTAAGCACATTTTTACTCCTTAACTTATTTAGGCTTGCCATAACAAAGGGATTTAATACTTACTGACTCAAGACATTTCACTTTTTAATTGAAAAATGTCTTCCACTTTGACATTATGGGGTATTATGTTTAGGCCAGTGACCCAATTTCTCTTTTTAAATTCGGGCTGTAACACAACAAATTGGAAATAGTCGAGGTGTGCGACTACTTTCTGAAGGCACTGTATCTCCGTATATGAGTTTCTCTGCTAATTGTCTATATGTCTGTGTGTGCTAGCTGACTTTGTGGTTTGTGTCCTAGATGACTGGTATGTTTGTATGTGTGCTAGCTGACTGATATGTCAAACTGTGTGTCCTCCCTGTTTTGGATAGGAGTCGGAGCTGATCGAGAGTGTGGAGGAAGAGGGGAAGGAGGACTCGGCTCCCAACCAGCTGTGTGAGGAGGAGAAGTCCATGGTCCAGGTCAGTTCTGCCAAACACTTTCTAAGCCTTTCTACTTTACGTATTGTACATGCATCGAGGGGACATTTATTAACATTTATTATTCAGTCAAGTCTGGAGTACAACTACCTTTAAGCTGCCATACGTTTAGTCTGAGAATAGTTAAAGCGATCCAATGTCCAATGAATTGCGATTGACAAGATCTAGGGCCAGTTTTCTGATACCAGATTTAGCTTGGATTAAAATGCATGCTCAATGGAGAAGCTTATGCCCAGTGCAGATCTAACAGCTGACATAAGGAGAGATGTTGCGAGACCAAAGTTTTAAAATGTTTAGTTGTAGAACAACTGACTAGAGAAGTGTGGTTGAGCCTGGTTCCACTGTCACGTGGAAGCACAATGTATATATTTATGCAGGTTCTTTAAAAGTTGCTAGCTACTTTTAGCAAGGTTTTTAACAAACAGGTTTCATGAATTACATGCAGCCACAGTCTGGCTCACTAGAAAACACATCACCAGCCTCCTGCTCACAAGCCCAGTGTCTAGAGGAGCTGAAGAGAGGATCATCAAGCTAGGATAGCAACAACAACAAAAAAACCTTACTCTTCAATATTGTGATGGGAAATGCATAGCACAAATAATTAGGTTTTGCTGGATATTATTCATCCCGATCAAACAGTTTTTTTTACATGGACAATACATTGGCGATAATACACTGCTCAAAAAAATAAAGGGAACACTTAAACAACACAATATAACTCCATGTCAATCACACTTCTGTGAAATCAAACTGTCCACTTAGGAAGCAACACTGATTGACAATAAATTTCACATTCTGTTGTGCAAATGGAATAGACAACAGGTGGAAATTATAGGCAATTAGCAAGACACCCCCAATAAAGGAGTGCTTCTGCAGGTGGTGACCACAGACCACTTCTCAGTTCCTATGCTTCCTGGCTGATGTTTTGGTCACTTTTGAATGATGGCGGTGCTTTCACTCTAGTGGTAGCATGAGACGGAGTCTACAACCCACACAAGTGGCTCAGGTAGTGCAGCTCATCCAGGATGGCACATCAATGCGAGCTGTGGCAAGAAGGTTTGCTGTGTCTGTCAGCGTAGTGTCCAGAGCATGGCGGCGCTACCAGGAGACAGGCCAGTACATCAGGAGATGTCGAGGAGGCCGTAGGAGGGCAACAACCCAGCAGCAGGGCCGCTACCTTCGCCTTTGTGCAAGGAGGCGCAGGAGGAGCACTGCCAGAGCCCTGCAAAATGACCTCTAGCAGGCCACAAATGTGCATGTGTCTGCTCAAACGGTCAGAAACAGACTCCATGAGGGTGGTATGAGGGCCCGACGTCCACAGGTGGGGGTTGTGCTTACAGCCCAACACCGTGCAGGATGTTTGGCATTTGCCAGAGAACACCAAGATTGGCAAATTCGCCACTGGCGCCCTGTGCTCTTCACAGATGAAAGCAGGTTCACACTGAGCACATGTTGCAGACGTGACAGAGTCTGGAGACACTGTGGAGAAGGTTCTGCTGCCTGCAACATCCTCCAGCATGACCGGTTTGGCGGTGGGTCAGTCATGGTGTGGGGTGGCATTTCTTCGGGGGGCCGCACAGCCCTCCATGTGCTCGCCAGAGGTAGCCTGACTGCCATTAGGTACCGAGATCAGATCCTCAGACCCCTTGTGAGACCATATGCTGGTGCGGTTGGCCCTGGGTTCCTCCTAATGCAAGACAATGCTAGACCTCATGTGGCTGGAGTGTGTCAGCAGTTCCTGCAAGAGGAAGGCATTGATGCTATGGACTGGCCTGCCCGTTCCCCAGACCTGAATCCAATTGAGCACATCTGGGACATCATGTCTCGCTCCATCCACCAACGCCACATTGCACCACAGACTGTCCAGGAATTGGCGGTTGCTTTAGTCCCGGTCTGGGAGGAGAACCCTCAGGAGACCATCCGCCACCTCATCAGGAGCATGCTCAGGCGTTGTAGGGAGGTCATACAGGCACGTGGAGGCCACACACACTACTGAGCCTCATTTTGACTTGTTTTAAGGACATTACATCAAAGTTGGATCAGCCTGTAGTGTGGTTTTCCACTTTAATATTGAGTGTGACTCCAAATCCAGACCTCCATGGGTTGATAATTTTGATTTCCATTGATAATTTTTGTGTGATTTTGTTGTCAGCACATTCAACTATGTAAAGAAAAAAGTATTTAATAACTTGTTGTGTTTGGAGGACAAAGAATGCTGAGTTGCATCCAAAGAACACCATACCTACTGTGAAGCATGGGGTGGAGACATCATGCTTTGGGGCTGTTTTTCTGCAAAGGGACCAGGACGACTGATCCGTGTAAAGGGCATTGAAGCAAGGGCATTGAAGATGAAACGTGGCTGGGTCTTTCAGCATGACAATGATGTTTTTCCCAAACACACCGCCCGGGAAACAAAGGAATGGCTTCGTAAGAAGCATTTCAAGGTCCTGCAGTGGCCTAGCCAGTCTCCAGATCTCAACCCCATAGAAAATCTTTGGAGGGAGTTGAAAGTCCGTGTTGCCCAGCAACAGCCCCAAAACATCACTGCTCTAGAGGAGATCTGCATGGAGGAATGGGCCAAAATACCAGCAACAGTGTGTGAAAACCTTGTGAAGACTTACAGAAAATGTTTGACCTCTGTCATTGCCAACGAAGGGTATATAACAAAGTATTGAGATACACTTTTGTTATTGACCAAATACTTATTTTCCACCATAATTTGCTAATAAATTCATTAAAACCCCTACAATGTGATTTTCTGGAGAGAAAAAAATCTCATTTTGTCCTATCATAGTTGAAGTGTACCTATGATGAAAATTACAGGCCTCTCTCATCTTTTTAAGTGGGAGAACTTGCACAATTGGTGGCAAATTCTTTAATTGGTAGAGTTTAGAATCAAATCAAATTTTTTTTTTTTTTTTTGATAAACAGCTCAATTTTGAATGGTAACTGTTTACACCATGAAGCCAATGGTGGCTTTAAAACAGCTATAGTTTAATAACTGTGATGGGAAATAACTGAGGATGGATCAATATTGTAGTTACAATATTGGGGGATCCTAATAAAATACCAAATACTCCACAATACTAACAAAAATGTGAAAAGAAGCCTGTACAGAATAAAAATATTCCAAAACATGCATCATGTTTACAACAAGGCAAAGAAATTAACTTTTTGTTCTGAATATACAAAGCATTGTGTTGGATTTTCCCCAAACATAACACATCACTGTGTACCACTCTTCATATTTTCAATCATGGTGGTGGCTGCATCATGTTTGTGTGTGTGTGTGTGTGTGTGTATGCTTGTCATCGGCAAGGACTAGGGAGGTTTTTAGGTTAAAAATGTTTGGCACAAAATATCTAAGTATATTTTCCCTTGACGTTGCTGAGCTTTAAGTCAGTTGCACAACACATTTTAAGACACATTTCCTCCTTTAATTAAGTGAAAAAGTTAAAGGTGGAGGTTTTTAGGTTAAAAAGAACGGAATAGAGCTAAGCACACACAAATCCTAGAGGAAAACCTGGTTCGGTCTGCTTTCCAACACACTGGGAGACATTCACCTTTCAGCAGGACAATAACCTAAAACACAAGGCCAATTATACAATAATATACACTGGAGTTGCTTCCCACGACACCATTGAATTTTCCTAAGTGGCTAAGTTACAGTGTTGACTTAAATCAGCTTGAAAATCTATGGCAGGACTTGAAAATGGCTGTCTAGCAAGGCCAACAACCTACATGACTGAGCTTCAATCCAGGTGTGCAAAGCTCTTAGAGACAAAAGGTGTCTGTCCGCCTGTTTCCCAACCGAAACAGTTTGGTAGAGATCGTGCATATATTATGACAACATTTTGTTTATTTTTGACTTTGGCTAGTTTTTTGGGGGGGGATGTTCGGGCACATAAAACATTCTCTGGGGCAAGCCGAAGTTTGGAGCCAAACGCCTACGCCCCTTCGTTGGTGATTGGTCAACAGTAGGGATTCTTCAATAAAGTCTTGTCATTCAATGAGAGATGACTCGTTTTCATTTTTTTTAATTTATTGAAAAATACTGCACCAAACTTACTTAAATGTAAAATTTGTTGTATACTTATCTAATCAAGATACATCAGTGTTATCTTTTTTATTTTGTGTCGATTGTTGACAAAAGGACAACAAACACAACAAAGTGTGGAAAAGAGAAGGGGTGTGTGGTGAGTTTAGAAACAAATAATACTTTTTCAAAAGTTTTATGTATGTGTAATTGTAAAAAAAAAAAAAGTTTAAAAAAGCTAGGATAGCTCACCGCAGCTTAACCCCTCAGAAATTGATAGTTGGCTGTCAGCTTGACTTAAACACTTAACTGTAGCGCACTGTTCTCTGATTGGCTAAACGTACTGTCTCCTCACAAGTCTTTAGCTAAGATTTGACTCCTCCAGCAGCCGACATGAGATGTCCTAAAACTACACCATTCAGATCAAGCAAACTTTGTTCTAAATCTGCATAAAACGGTCTCTGCTGTTAAATGTGAACCGGGCTTTAGTCTGTGTCCAGGAAACCAAACCAGCCTCCTAACATTTTCTACTCACCGCTGCTGTTGCCATGGCTATGATATTGACAGATTTGAACCACTCCTCTTACTCTTGTCCCCCCCCCCCCTCTCCTCTCCAGAATGTGATTCCCCAGCAGCTGCTGGACCAGTACCTTTCCATGACGGACCCGGCACGGGCCCAGACGGTGGACACAGAGATTGCCAAGCACTGTGCGTTCAGCCTGCCCGGCGTAGCCCTCACCCTGGGCCAACAGAACTGGCACTGCCTCAAGGACACCTACGAGACCCTCGCCACTGACGTACAGGTGTGTGCTCTTTGGGGGCACTCCCATATCTTTATTTTGGGCTATACAGGTGGGGCCCTGACCGGGGTTGTGTTCATTAAGCACCAAAACTGACTGAAACAAGAAGGGTACAATTTCTTGTTCAATAAGAAACACTAATTTAAAAAAATTAAAAAATACAAGTTTTCAGTTGCGTGCCCTAATGAACATGACACAGGACACTGGGTTCTAAAGCCACTGACAGTGGACGGGGTGACCCATTCATTTTCGATGAAGCCTATGCAGGGGTGCAATTATATCGAAGCGGAGTGGTCAATGGTGCGCGTGCCTATGAAAATAATAGGATTATATCAAATAGGAGGTGGAGAAAATAGGATTCTGCTCTATTTTTAAAGCGGTCGTTATTGAACAATCACAGTAGAAAGTGTAGCCTGCGTGATGATACGTCAGAACGTACCTGTATATCTAACAGCAGGACCAGCTAACTTGCCCGCTAGCTAGCTGGCTAACACTATCAGTTTACAGAGTCACGTTTAACAATAAAACATTTAAAAATGTTTTCTAATCCATTTTTTATTAATAATTAGTGTTGTATGTAAATACAGTTGAAGTCGTAAGTTTACACATATGTTGGAGTCATTAAAACTTGGAACATTTCCAGAAAATGAGGCCTACCTTCAAACTCAGTGCCTCTTTGCTTGACATCATGGGAAAATCAAAAAAAATTGTAGATCTCCACAAGTCTGGTTCATCCTAGGGAGCAATTTCCAAACGGCTGAAGGTACCACGATCATCTGTACAAATAAAAGTTTGCAAGTATAAACACCATGGGACCACGTATCCGCCATACCACTCAGGAAGGAGATTGTTCATCTCTAGGAGACAGAACACTACTTTGGTGCGAAAAGTGCAAATCAATCCCAGAACAACAGCAAAGGACCTTGTGAAGATGCTGGAGGAAACGGGTACAAAAGTATCTATATCCACAGTAAAACGAGTGCTATATCGACATAACCTGAAAAGCCGCTTAGCAAGGAAGAAGCCACTGCTCCAAAACTGCCATAAAAAAGACAGACTACGGGTTGCAACTGCACATGGGGCCAAAGACCGTACTTTTTGGAGAAATCTCTTCTGGTCTGATGAAACAAAAATAGATCTGTTTGGCCATAATGACCATGGTTCTGTTTGGAGGAAAAAGGGGGAGGCTTGCAAGCCAAAGAACACCATCTTAACCGTGAAGCACGGGGGTGGCAGCATTATGTTGTGGGGGGGTGCTTTTCTGCAGGAGGGACTGGTGCACTTCACAAAATAGATGGCATTATGTGGATATATTGATGCAACATCTCAAGACATAAGTTAGAGCTTGGTAGCAAATGGGACTTCCAAATGAACAATGACACCAAGCATACTTCCAAAGTTGTGGCAAAATGGCTTAAGGACAACAAAGTCAAGGTATTGCAGTGGCCATCACAAAGCCCTGACCTCAAGCCTATAGAACATTTGTGGGCAGAACTGAAAAAGCTCTTTTCGGTCATAAGAGACGGTGGCAGAAACATTATGTACAAAATAAATTACAAATAACGCAAAAAAACACCCACAATAGCACAATTGGTTAAGAGTCCGTAAAACGGCAGCCATCTCCTCCGGCGCCATTCTTTTAATGGTTACTGCTTGGTTTCCAACAAAAATAAATACAGATTTTTAAACATTTATCAGACAGTGAGGTGTGAAAGTGAACAACACGCCATGTGTTGACATAATCTCATCATTAGAGATTGATGCACTGATACCCAGTATGTACGTTGCTATGCAAATGACAAGTTCAGTGACTGCTTGGTAACCGCGCTCATGATGTAATATGGAGTTAAAAGTTTGCAACCAATACAGCTTGTCATTTTCACTTAAAGCTTAACTTCAATTACTTTTGTGAAGAATAGTAGATTGTTAGATTCATTATTCAATGAGTGGTATTGCAGCTTGGCTGAGGTAGGGAGTGGCTGTGTTAGTCTGTGTAGTCATTGACTGAGGCATATCAGCCATTTCCTCTTGAGTTTTTACTCCCTGACATGTGGAAAAGTTTTGGTGTAGGGCCAAGCTGATCTTCTGTCTTTATATTCATTACCACTACAGTGGAAGGTGCGCCGTACGCTGGCGTTCTCCATCCACGAGCTGGCGGTGATCCTAGGAGACCAGCTTACGGCGGCCGACCTGGTGCCCATCTTCAACGGCTTCCTCAAGGACCTGGATGAGGTGCGCATCGGCGTGCTCAAACACCTCTATGACTTCCTTAAGGTGAGACCACCATACATGTAACAAGCAAACTGTGAACCGACTCAAAATCATCTATCTACATGTTGGTCCATTTGCTGTGCTGTTTTACTAGCCTGGTCCTAGATCTGTTTGTGCTCTTGCCAACGCCATTCCTCATTGTCAAGCCAAACATTGACAATGAGTTAGTATGGTAGCACAAACAGACTGGAACTTTTAGCTGCCACATAGTTAATCTAGATTGGATTTATACTGAACCAAAAATAAACTCAACAATTTCAAACATTTTACTGAGTGTACAGCTCATATAATGTTTTTTTTTTTTTTTAACAAGGTAAGTTGACAGAGAACACATTGTCATTTACAGCAGCAACCTGGGGAATAGTTACAGGGGAGATGAGTGATAAATGAGCCAATTGTAAGCTGGGGATGATTAGGTGACCATATGAGTACCAGATTGGGAATTTAGCCAGGACACCAGGGTTAGCACCCCTACTCTTACGATAAATGCCATGAGATCTTTAGTGACCACAGAGAGTCAAGACACACGTTTAATGTCCCATCCAATAGACTGCACCCTGCAATGGGATATTTTTTAGACCAGAGGAAAGGGTGCCTCCTACTGTCCCTCCAACACCACTTCCAGCAGCATCTGGTCTCCCACCTAGGGACTGACCAGGACCAACCCTGCTTAGCTTCAGAAGCAAGCCAGCAGTGGGATGCAGGGTGGTATGCTAATGGCATATAAGGAAATCAGTCAATTGAAATACATTCATTAGACCCTAAACTATGGATTTCACATGACTGGAAATACAGGTATGCAGCTGTTAGTCACAGATACCATTAAAAAAAGTAGGGGTGTGACCACATTTGCCACATGCAGCGCGACACATCTCCTTCACACAGAGTTGATCAGGCCTGTGTAATGTTGTCCCATTCCTCTTCAATGGTTGTGCGAAGTTGCTGGATGTTGGCTGGAACTGGAACACGCTGTCATAAACATTGATCCAGAGCATCCCAAACATGCTCAATGAGTGACATGTCTGGTAAGTATGCAGGCCATGTAAGAACTGGGACATTTTCATCTTCCATTAATTGTGTACAGATCTTTGCGACATGGGGCTGTGCATTATCATCCTGAAACATGAGGTAATGGCGGCAGATGAATGGTACAACAATGGGCCGCAGGATCTCGTCATTTTATTTCTGTGCATTTTAAATCGCCATCGATAAAATGCTATTTTGTCCGTAGCTTATGCCTGTCCATACCATAACCCCACCGCCACCATGGGGCACTCTGTTCACAACGTTGACATCGGCAAACCGCTCGCCTACATCACACCAGTTGGCGGTACTGCCAAGTTCTTTAAAACAATGTTAGATGTAGAGAAATGAACATTCAATTCTCTGACAACAGTTCTGGTTGACATTCCTGTAGCCAGCATACCAATTTCACACTCTCTCAAAACTTGATACATCTGTGGCATTGTGTTGTGTGACAAAACTGCACATTTTAAAGTGGTATTTTACCCATCAGAAGGTGCACCTGTGTAATGATCATGCTGTTTAATCAGCTTCTTGATATACCACACCTGTCAAGTGGATGGGATTATCTTGGCAAAGGAGAAATGCTCACTAACAGGGATGCAAACAAATTTGTTCATGTAATTTGAGAGAAATAAGCTTTTTGTGCGTATGGAACATTTCAGAAACATCTCATGAAACATGAGACCTACAATTTACATGTTGCGTTTTATATTTTTGTTCAGTATAGATTTAGATGGCTATCTGATGCACTGCATGATAGTCACCTATTATGTGAGGAATTTGTAGAATGCTGCTTGACTTGACCTGTGTACTGGGTTTATACGGTTGTCACACAACAGATTGTCTTTCACAATAACAATGGTTGGTCTAGAGGTGGAGAGACCTTTTGTATTTGTGTCTTTTCACTCTTAAACTGATTGCCTCCATTTCTTTTGATACATGTGCCTTTTGTCACTAATAAAAGAGAATGTGTTGTCCAGGGGTTTTGTAACGATGAATACTGCTCACTTTGGTGAGACATGATAACTTGGATCTGTGATAATTTCAGCTGTCTGTATCTTCTGTCTTGTCTGTGGCAGTTACTCCATGCTGAGAAGAGGAGAGAGTACCTGTACCAGCTGCAGGAGTTCATGGTGACAGACAACAGCCGCAACTGGAGGTTTAGATACGAGCTGGCCGAGTAAGTCTTCGGTTAATTTAGATCAGGGCCAATCTTTGTCATTCATGTAGGATTGAGTCCTCCATATTTCTCTCTAGAGGGCCCACTTGCCACAAGTCTCTGATGGCATGCACCATTGTAGTAGTCAACTTGCATGGGCCTTTCAATGGCTTAGGGAGGGATCACAGAGTTCCATCCAGCTGCGTCCTCAGAGAATGCGCAGACTAGCTGGCAGGAGTGTGTACGGACATATTCAACCTCTCCCTATCCCTGTCTGTCATCCCCACTGGCTTCAAGATGTCCACTATTGTTCTGGTACCCAAGCAAGCAAAGGTAACTGAACTAAATGACTATTGCCCCGTAGTACTCACTTGTCATCATGAAGTGCTCTGAGAGGCTAATCAAGGACCATATCACCTTACCCAACATCCTCCATGTTAAGTAATGTTACTTTCCCTAACAAGAGAAAAAATGTTGCTCAAACAGAAGGGGGAACTGAGTCACTGATAAGTACCAAAACAAGTGGTGTTTTAGGAGGGGTTCTGAAAGACAGTTATGGGGGTGTCCACTTAACTAGCAACCGCTCCTGGAACCTAAAAGACACCCACCATGAGCACCTACTGAATTTGCCCAAGAAGTGGCAATCAAATTAAAAACCCACACCAATCGTATACAGGAAGCAAACCAAAAAGGTGGCGCAAAACGAAAATCAGGGAAATCCGATAAAGGAATGTTTATTGAGAAATCAAAATAGGGAGAGCCAACTAAAGGTGTTAACCCTCTGCATCTACACTATACAGTGCATTCGGAAAGTATTCAGACTCTTTCACTTTTTCCACATTTTGTTATGTTACAGCCTTATTCTGAAATGGATTCAATTATGTTTTTCCCCTTCATCAATCTACACACAATACTCCATAATGACGACGCAGTATTCAGACCTTTTGCTATGAGACTGAAAATGGAGCTCAGGTGCATCATGTTTATTTACATTGATCATCCTTGATGTTTCTACAACTTAATTGGAGTCCACCTGTGGTAAATTCAATTCATTGGACATTATTTGGAAAGGCACACACCTGTCTATATAAGGTCCCACAGTTGACAGTGTATGTCAGAGCAAAAACCAAGCCATGGGGTCGAAGGAATTGTCCGCAGACCGCCAAGACAGGATTGTGTTAAGGCACATATATCTAGGGAAGAGTACCAAAATATGTCAGCAGCATTGAAGGTCCCCAAGAACACAGTGGCCTCCAATCATTCTTAAATGGAAGAAGTTTGGATCCACCGAGACTCTTCCTAGAGCTGGCCGCCCAGCCAAACTGAGCATTCGGAGGAGAAGGGCGTTGGTCAGGGAGGTGACCAAGAACCCAATGGTCACCATGGCAGAGCTCCAGAGTTCCTCTGTGGAGATGGGAGAACCTTCCAGAAGGACAACCATCTCTGCAGCACTCCTCCAATCAGGCCACCAACAGGACAATGACCCTAAGCACACACCCTTAAAAAGTAATATGATTCTTGAATACTTTCCAAATGCACTGTAAATGCAGCAGCAATACCACCCTGCATCCCACTGCTGGCTTGCTTCTGAAGCTAAGCAGGGTTGGTCCTGTTCCATCCCTGGATGGGAGACCAGTTTCTGCTGGAAATGGTGTTGGAATGCCGGTAGGAGGCACCCGTTCCTCTGGTCTACAAAAAGATCTCAGGGCAGTGATTAGAGACATTGCCCCGTGTAGGGTGCCATCTTAAACTAGTGTCCTGACTCTCTGTGGTTTCTAAAGATCCCATGGCACTTATTGTAAGAGTAGGGGTGTTAACCCCGGTGTTCTGGCTAAATTCCCATTCTGGCCTTAACACCATCATGGACACCTAATCATCCCCAGCTTACAATTGGCTCATTCATCCCCCCTCCTCTCCCATGTAACGATTCCCCAGGTCGTTTTGTGTAAATGAGAATGTGTTCTCAGTCAACTTAGCTGGTAAAATAATAATAAAATAATAAAAAATCCACTTTGGTATTGTGTGTAGGACAGTGACAGTGACCAGAAATATAAATGTAATCAATTTTAAATTCAGGCTGTAACAACAACAAATTGTGGAAAAAGTCAAGGGGTGTGAATACTTTCTGACGGCATTTAACACTGGTCATTGTAACAATGTTTACATACTGTTTTACCCACTTTATATGTATATACTGTATGGCTCATCCTATATACAGTTGAATTCGGGAAGTTTACATACACTTATGTTGGAGTCATTAACTCGTTTTTCAACCACTCCACAAATTTTTTGTTTACAAACTATAGTTTTGGCAAGTCGGTTAGGAAGTCTACTTTGTGCATGACACAAGTCATTTTTCCAACAATTCTTTACAGACAGATTATTTCACTTATAATTCACTGTATCACAATTCCAGTGGGTTAGAAGTTTACATATACTAAGTTGACTGTGCCTTTAAACAGCTTAGAAATTTTCAGAAAATTATGTCATGGCTTTAGAAGCTTCTGATAGGCTAATTGACATAATTTGAGTCAATTGGAGGTGTCTACCTGTGGATGTATTTCAATGCCTATCTTCAAACTCTGTGCCTCTTTGCTTGACGTCATGGGAAAATCAGAAGAAATCAGCCAAGACCTCAAGTCTGGTTCATCCTGGGGAACGATTTCTAAACACCTGAAGGTACCACGGTCATCTGTACTAACAATAGTACACAAGTATAAACACCATGGGACCACGCAGCCATCATACCGCGCAGGAAGGAGACATGTTCTGTCTCCAAGAGATGAGCGTACTTTGGTGCGAAAAGTGCAAATCAATCCCAGAACAACAGCAAAGGACCTTGTGAAGATGCTGGAGGAAACGGCTAAAAAAGTATATATATATATGCACAGTAAAATGAGTCCTATATTGACATAACCTGAAAGGCCACTCAGCAAGGAAGATGCCACTGCTCCAAAACTGCCATAACAAAGCCAGACTACAGTTTGCAACTGCACATGTGGACAAAGATTGTACTTTTTGGAGAAATGTCCTTTAGTCTGATGAAACAAAAATAGAACTGTTTGGCCATAATGACCATTGTTATGTCTGGAGGAAAAGGGGGAGGCTTGCAAGCCAAAGAACACCATCCCAACCATGAAGCACGGGGGTGGCAGCATTATGTTGTGGGTGTGCTTTGCTGCAGGAGGGACTGGTGCACGTCACAAAAAAGATGGCATCATGAGGTAGGGAAATTATGTGGATATATTGAAGTAACATCTCAAGACATCAGTCAGGAAGTTAAAGCTTGGTCGCAAATGGGTCTTCCAAATGAACAATGACACCAAGCATACTTCCAAAGTTGTGGCAAAATGGCTTAAGGACAACAAAGTCAAGGTATTGGAGTGGCCATCACAAAACCCTGACCTCAATCTGATAGAAAATTTGTGAGCAGAACTGAAAAAGCTTGTGTGAGCAAGGAGGCCTACAAACCTGCCTTAGTTACACCAGCTCTGTCAGGAGGAATGGGCCAAAATTCACCCAACTTATTGTGGGAAGCTTGTGGAAGGCTACCCAAAACGTTTGACCCAAGTTAAGCAATTGAAAGGCAATGCTACCAAATACTAACTGAGTGTATGTAAACGTCTGACCCACTGGGAATGTGATGAAAGAAATACAAGCTGAAATAAATCATTCCCTCTACTATTATTCTGACATTACACATTCTTAAAATAAAGTGGTGATCCTAACTGACCTAAGACAGGGAATTTTTACTGAGATTAAATGTCAGGAATTGTGAAGAACTGAGTAAAAATGTATTTGGCTAAACTGCCGACTTCAACTGTAACTACTGCTGTACACACCTTTTCTATTCATATACTGTCTATACACACCATTTTATTTATATTCCGGACTCTGACATCGCTCTCTCTGATTTATAGGTTTTTTTGGGGGGGGGGGATTGTGTGTGCGTGTGTATTGATATTGTATTGCTGCGCTGTTGGAGTTAGAAACCTAAGCAGTTAGCTGCACCCGTAACAACATCTGCAAATCTGTATACGCAGCCAATGAATTATACTCCTTAGCAGCACGGCATATGGCAGTAAATCACTAACCTAAAAAAAATAAGAACACTGACTACTTTTAAAATGGAGAGAGCCCTCCATGGTGCCTGCCTGGTCCCGTAACTGATAGTACTCTTTCCCACTCCATTGCACATTGTCAAGCCAAACATGAAAATGAATGAGTGACAAGGACTTGGTATGATAGCACAAACAGATGGGTAACCTGGCGACGTTCATGCTGTCACAAAAGCAGTCAATGGAAAAGATGGCAGGTGCGCCATCTAACTTTGTGCTCCCAAAACATATAGCAATATTGTTTGGCCTCCTTTTGTGGAATGAAGACCTCAGAAAAACAGATTTGTTTTTGTTAGGATGGCCCCTATACATTAGCCTGTGTGTGTGTGTGTTGAACAGAATTTCTCCATATGTGTCCACAGGCAGCTTATCCTGATCATAGAGTTGTACAGCCACTACGATGTGTATGACTACCTCAGACAAATAGCACTGACCCTCTGCTCAGACAAAGTGTCGGAAGTTCGGTGGATCTCTTACAAGCTGGTAGGCATGCCGTTTTGTTCTTGTGTTATTGAAACTGTAACTGTTGAATGATCATGATCAGTTTCTTTTTTTTAACAACTTAAAGTAGTAATTGTGCTGAATAGGAGGTGTGAGTATGTCTGTATTGTGTCAATTTGGATATTTCTGATGTTGCAAACTTCTGTGGAAGTAGACCATTGTTATCTCCTCTTAATGCAGTGGCCTGCCTGCCTTTAGAATGGAAAGCACCAAAAAGTTGGTTGTGTCCCAAATGGCACCCTAGTATTCCCTCCCAAATGGCACCCTAGTATTCCCTATAGACGGAATAGCGGACATGTGTTGTTGTGATTCTGGATGGCCAGATAACTAGCAACAATGAGAAGAAGCTGCCATGTGGGGAATCGTAGGTGGCTCGTTTCGGTTAGTTTTATCTTGTTCTTGATACCATGCCTTGTTTTGAGGTATTTTGACTGATGTCATATCTATGCTAATATGGCCAAAATTCGCTGGCTAGTTAACCAATAACTAATGATGTATTCGAGAGACAAGTGCTCAGTGTGCAAATGTATTTGTTTTCAATAGACAAAATATAGTTTACATATTGTCAACAATCTAAGCCAACCCTTGTCTGTTTTGCCCCATAGTTGCACACGCGTCGGTTTTGTTGCTAAACAACCATCCCGTCTATAATGCAGTACTTTTGACCCGGGCCCATTAGGCTCTGGTCAAAAGTAGTGTACTGTATAGGGAATAAGGTGCCATTTGGGACGAGCCTCTGTCTCATCTTTGTCTCGTCCATCCTAGGTGGTGGAGATCTTACAGAAGATGTATGCATGTGGAGCCCATGACCTGGGCCTGAACTTCATCAACGAGCTCATCGTCCGCTTCTGCCACTGTCCTAAGTGGGTGGGCCGCCAGGCCTTTGCCTTTATCTGCCAGGTCAGGACAATGTTTTGTTCACGAAATGTCAATATATGAAAATCTGTACAAACATAATTTCCAATAGCTGCTGCGTTCAGAATTTATTTAATTTTTTGGTGAAATTGCGTCAGCTGTGCTTGCCATAGCACTATTCTGAAAGAATGCAGGTGTGAAGATTGTATGGCCATGGTTGACTGCTGGGTCATGTTTATTAGACACCAAATGGAAATAAACTGACTGCAACAGGGAGGAACTTCCTAGAGCAGGGGTGTCCAACCCTGTTCCTGGAGAGCTACCGTCCTGTAGGTTTTTGTTCCAACCCGTTGTAACTAACCTGGTTCAGCGTATCAACCAGTTAATTATTATAATCAGATGTGGTAGATCAGGGTTGGAGTGTGAACCTACAGGATGGTAGCTCTCCAGAAACAGGGTTGGAGAGCCCTGACCTAGAGTAGTCCAATAAGAAATTCTAATATTGTTTTCCATTGGAAAATAGTCAAACTATTTAGCATTCCCTAATGAATATGACCTTGCTCTCCATGTGTCATCTGTCTTGTCTCTCTATTTAAGTTGTTTTGTATTAACTCATTCTCCGCTGTGTTCCCCAGGCCATAGTGGAAGAGGACTGTATGCCAATGGACCAGTTTGCCCAGCACCTCCTCCCCAGTCTACTCAGCCTATCGTCGGACCCAGTCGCCAACGTTCGTGTGCTGGTGGCCAAAGCACTGCGTCAGAGTGTAATGGAGAAAGGTAAAGACTGGGTGGTGTAGGATGAAGTTGCCCCTAGATGCTGATATGTGGTCAGTTAAGCATTTTCCCAACTAATGGTTCAGTTAGGACTGGGGGATGGGAAGCTAATCCTAGATCTGTACCTAGGTAGCCCTCTATGCACCCAAGAATAAAATGCATATCTATTTGCCCCCGAGAGGGAATATGTCTTGTACATTTTTAAGCATTGGCTATATAAAAACCAATGGCACACATTCAAGCTATTGCTTGACAAACTCCTGGGTATAAGCTAAAGACGGCTAAATTGGACACTGATGATAGTTGTAGTACGTTGTCTTTCCCAGTGCAACAAATGCATTTCTCGTGGCATAGTGGTGTTTTTGCTCCTCCCAAAATGTGTGATACAGTATTTTCCATTATCCAAACGAGCAAACCACTTAGAATATTGTTTTCCCTCTCTCTCTTCTGTCGACTATTTGCTCCCTTCATTTTGTTGGTAATGTTTTCCCTCTTTTCCTCATTGTTCCCCCTTTTTTTTTTTCATTCTTCATATTTCCCAATTTTCCTACGTTCTTATATTCCTTTTTAATTATGCAAAGTGTGTTGTGACCATAGAAATATAATTACTCCCCACCGGTCCACTCATTATGGCCTCATTGATTTGAATTGAATTGGGGTACACGTTCTATTTCTAGGGTTGTGAAGCATGTAAAATGCGCTTTAAATAAATGCTGACTTTACTTGGCTTTCTCTGCAGCGTACTTTAAAGAGCCAGGCAGTGCCTACTCAGATGAGCTGGAGGAGACTGTGATGGCCCTGCAGGCGGACAAGGACCGAGACGTACGCTTCTTTGCCAGCCAGGATTCCAACATGGCCCTTATGGACACGGCTGCCTTAATCTAAACCCAGCCAGCCAGCTCCGCGCACACAAAACAACTATCACCAGCAGCACTGATACCACTCAAACATACATGCATATACTTACATACATACAATCATTCATGTTCTCTCTCTCAAACATACACACACAATCATACATACAATCAACTCATGTGAATACTGACATCTATCATACATAAATGCATGCTCACCAACACACACACGTACAGATGCACATACCCAAGTGTTTGCACATACACATCATGTGAAACAAGCACTCTAATCTCTGGGACTCCTCCCATTAGAGAACAATGAACGGGGATGGGGGGGCTAGATGGAGCCCACTGTAGTAGCAAACAGTGTGACACATCTTCCGGGACTCAAATTCTCCTCCTACCCACATTAGCATCCTAAGACTGAGACCCTGTAATCACAGACCACTTGTCGCTAAACCCGACAAGCATTCTCTCTCTCCAAAGCTAATAGTACATTTGTGATAATTGTGTGTTTGATTTCTATTTCCCGCTTTTCTCTGTGGATTTCTAAACAACTACAAAACGACAACTGACAACCTGATTATTCTGATGTGCGCTTAAACTCAGGGGGACTCGGTCTGAAAACGGCAACAGGTTAAGCTAAACCAGCCACTGCAAAATGGCGTTGGATCCCAGGTGGAAATCAACCCACTGAGCGGCTCGGCTCTTGTCCCATCGTCGCTTCACCTCCACCCCTCCGTGTCCAGGCGGCTCTCTCAGGTCCTTTTGACTCATCTCGGTTTATCTCTCTTTCTTCCTCTCTCTTCATCTTGTCTTCATGGGCCACTGTAACCACTACTGCTCAGGAGAAGGAATAACTGCATCACTCGGCACTCCTAAGTCATATTGGACACTTTATTGGCAGAACAAAAGATCATAATGAACTCATGGCTTCTTCCCCCTCTGTGTTTACCATGCCAATAATGTGTCCCAATTTTGGCAGAGACCAATGAAATACCTCTGTCCGGACATGACTTAGGACAGTTTTGTCGTGGAAGTGGAGTTTGGGGCTTTTAGAATTGGGTGCAATGTTTTACAATGTTGCAGATATAAATATAATGTATGGACAGACATGAGAAAAATGCTTACACAATGCATCACAATCTGTACATTATATAAGGTTGCTGTCCCTGAAAAAGCCTCTGGTGTCAGCTGGACTTGCAAGTCCTTGGCTGCATCCCAAATGACTTGCAGAAAAAGAGAATTGATAGCACAATGTTGGGTATGCATGTGTTTTTTTCAATGGTCGAAAAGGTTAAAGCCCTGTGAAGCGCTCCCCCTTATCCACTTCCACATTGTGGATTCCAATCCCATTTTGGTCGACACCATGATAGCAAATTTATGGTCAAATGGTAGCTTTTTCGGTAAGTCGGACCACTGACCACAATTGTACAGTATAGGAATGGTTGTGCACCCAAGGTTTGTGTTCCAAGATGCTCTGACCGTTATGTACGTTCGAGAAGAAGTAACTTCCAAACATTGGCAAGCATTGTATAGCTCAACCAATGGAGCCAGTTTTTTTGAGGACCCAAGGCCAGTTTTAGGGGTTTCTGTAGAGACATGAGTGTGAATATAATGGGAGCAGTCACCAAGTCACTTTTGTAGTAGTTTGAATCTATTTTTTTTCTCTCCTGTGTTCATGGCAACTGATTTTTGACCATAGACACGACTTGAGAACTTAAACTGATTTTGGTGTGGCGTGCATCACACGTCTCTCTTCCATGTTATGGAATAGTTCACTGCGCTATCGCAGTCGCCTACCTAACTCATCTCATCTGTCTGCAATTTGTGCCCATCTTGTTTTTTTTATGTGGTAGAACTGTTAATATATGCATTTTATGAAATGTATTTTTATTTTCAATTATGTACCATTGTTCAAAGATTTTATATCCTAACTTTGCAATTCAACCTTTGTAATATTCAATGGTTTCTTTTAAAGACGTTTTATGTATTGTTATTTTTAGTATTCTGTAATTAAAATGATAATATAAATCAGAAAAATCAAGATGTGGAATGTAACTCCAAACGAACCTTGGAAAAACAACAAATTAGTGTCACAGCATTCTGTCACACCTGCGACATTTTTTTATAGGCCTACTTTTTGCGTTTTATATTCTATGTTCTGACCGTAATATTGCAGATATTTTCAGATCAATATAACTAAACATAGTAAGAATCAGTTGACCTTAAAACATTAATGTTTTTCAACTATGAGGCTGTGTTATTGTTGCGCATCCACAAAATGGATGAGGGGTGTGATTGCGGCTTGCAATTCAAGGCATTCTTGTTGTTGGGCGTTTCTGCATCTGCAGGAACCCCCTCTATACTTCTGTATGCTGGTACAGTGGAACGTACCAACGCGTTCTAAACCGCTCTGTGGTGACAAAAAAAACGTTGCCCTGTCTTCAACTATCTACATTTGGCTGCTTTGCTGCCACTTGTGCAATCTTCCCGATGTTTTCATTATTTTGTTTTTTCTAAGGACACAAACGGAGGCAGTGAGAAGCTATTCAAGTAAATATTTATATGTAAAACAAATATTGCATTAGCTACAGTAGTGTGAATGCTAACTCAAATTAGCTGCTAGCATAGGTAGCTAACGTTGGCTAGCTAAGCCCAAGTTAAAATACCGCTCCATTGCCACACAGAACAAAAATTTCAATTTTAGGACATCCCTACCCTAAACCCCTTACTTTAACCCCTATCCTTACCGTAACCATTTTAAATGTCAACTTGAGGTAACGTCTGAGTTGGGATGTCCCAATGATCCCGGGATAACAAGAACCCTGAAACCAAGCTGTGCGCCTCCTCAGACTTTTGAGAATAGATCGTCAGCCTCTGCCACTATCCGTGCAGGTGAAGCATGCCTCCGTGCCAGAACAGTTCTTCCACTGTCGGGAGAAATTGTAACGCTTGTCGTGCTGCCGCGGCGCTCCCTCACTTTATTGGAGCTGCTAAAACTATTTCTGTAAAATGTATTCAAACAAATATATGTAATTACTACAACAATTCTATTAAAACATTATAGAATGACAAACCAAATAAATATCCTATGGATAGCAGCCTAGAGAAATTGTGGTTTCTTCCCTGGTGGTGGTGAGAATGATGAACTGTAGGCTGTGTGCAGACTGTGGATGCACATCAGAGGCTTGGCCACTTTGGGCAATCAGAGCGTTAAATGATCACCCCTAAGTAACTTTTTATTTTTTATCCCCATCAAAAATCTGTCAGTTTATGTTTAGAGAGCATTGAATGTGTCAATCCGCCAGTGTCGCACTTCAGCAGAGCTACAACAGTGTTTGCCAGACCATGAGACATCCTGCAGATTGGTCATCTCACGTAAATGTCTGTAGCATCCGAACGGTTTGACCTACAAACTATTATGATCACTCGATGGAAAGAGAAGATTCCGTTTTGCTCTAAAACCACCACAAGTGTCACGGACTCGTCTGAAGGTAACCCGTACTGGTAAAAAAAAAAACGAATGGAAGTATGAAGGTAGTTTTGTGCCTGCCCAAAAAAGGGGTTAAATACACTACATAACCAAAGGTATGTGGACACCTGCTCATTGAACATCTCATTCCAAAATCATGGGCATTACTATAGAGTTGGTCCCCCTTTCTTGCAATAACAGCCTCCACTCTTCTGGGAAGGTTTTCCACTAGATGTTGGAACATTACTGCGGGTACTTATTTCCATTCAGCCACAGCATTAGTGAGGTTGGGCACGGATGTTGGGCGATTAGGCCTGGCTTACAGTCGGCATTCCAATTCATCCCAAAGGGGTTCGATGTGGTTGAGGTCAGGGCTGTCAAGTACCTACACACCAATCTCAACAAACCTTACTTTGTGCACGTGGCATTGTCATGCTGAAACAGGAAAGGGCCTTCCCCAAACTGTTGCCATGAAGTTGAAAGCATAGAATTGTCTAGAATGTAATTGTATGCTGTAGCGTTAATATTTCCCTTCACTTGAACTAAACGGCCTAGCCCGAACCATGAAAAACAGCGCCGGGACACTTTTCTTCCTCCACCAAACCTTACAGTTGGCGCTGTGCATTGGGGCAGGTAGCGTTCTCCTGGCATCCACAAACCCAGATTAGTCCGTCGGACTGTCAGATGGTGAAGGGTGATTCATCACTCCAGAGAACGCGTTTTCACTGCTCCAGAGTCCAATGGTGGTAAGCTTTACACCACTCCAGCCGACGCTTGACATTGCGCATGGTGATCTCACGCTTGTGTGTGAATGCTTGGCCATGGTAACCCATTACATGAAGCTCCCAACGAACAGTTCTTGTGCTGACGTTGCTTCCAGAGGCAGTTTGGAACTCGGTAGTGAGTGTTGCAACTGAGGAAAGACCAGTTTTACACACTACCTGCTTCAGCTCTCGGCGGACCCATTCTGTGAGCTTGTGTGGCCTACCACTTCGCACCTGAGCCTTTGTAGTTCATAGACATTTCCACTTCACAATAACAGGACTTTCAGTTGACCAGGGCAGCTCTAGCAGAGCAGAAACTGACTTGTTGGAAAGGTGGCATCTGATCACGATGCCACATTGAAAGGCACTGAACTCTTCAGTAAGGCCATTCTACTGCCAATGTTTGTCTATAGAGATTGCATGGCAGTGTGCTCGATTTGTATACACCTATCAGCAACAGGTGTGGCTGAAATAGTGTCCACATTTGTGCATACAGTGCATTTGGAAAGTATTCAGACCACTGCCCTTTTTCCACATGTTGTTACATTACATCTTCTCTGCAGATCCTCTCAAGCACTGTGAGGTTGGATGGGGAGCATTGCTGCACCACTATTTTCAGGTCTCTTCAGAGATGTTCAATCGGGTTCAAGTCCAGGCAATGGCTGGGCCACTCTAGGACATTGAGACTTGTCTCTAAACCACTCCTGTGTTGTCTTGGCTATGTGCTTAGGGTTGTCGTCCTGTTGGAAGGTAAACCTTAGCCCCGGTCCTGAGCGCTCTGGAGCAGGTTTTCATCAAGCTCTGTCAGTGAATATCGGGCTCTTGGTCACCTCCCTGACCAGGGCCCTTCTCCCCTGATTGTTCAGTTTGGCCGGGTGGTCAGGTCTAGGAAGAGTCTTGTTGGTTCCAAACTTCTTCCATTTAATTAAGGACGATGGAGGCCACTGTGTTCTTTGGGATCTTCAATGCTGCATTTTTATTTTTATGTGCCTCGACACAAACCTGTCTCGGAACTCTATGGACAATTCATTCAACCTCATGGCTTGGTTTCTGCTCTGACATGCACTATCAACTTGGCACTCAATGTAGGTTCTGAATGAAATTTGAAAATACGTATTTTCCAGACTTTGAAATCAGGTTCATTTTCAGTTCTGAATGAAAGTTGAAAGGGCCAAAATCAAGTCCAGAACGGAAAAAATATGAACCAAACAAAGACGTCTATTGACGTGAAAATCAAGGCTGGTCCAGACTGCACCAAAAAAAGACATTCAGTCAAGACAGGATCAAAAAAGATGTCCAAAAGGCGTATGGCCTACAGTGTCACCTGCAATGGAATTTTATGAATGCCCATCAATGTGGTAGGCCCACTGTTTGTATAACAGGCTGTTGGATTGGCTTTATTAGTCCTGATTCCTGTGACTAATCAATTTAATTTAATTTAAGCTCTGAATAATAAGCCTTCCAACTTTATCACAGTTGCAAATGCAGAAGTATTAACCCCACAAAAAATTAAGGATACAAACTTCATCCACTGATCATGACAATTTAACCCACAAGATGAAACTCCTGGACAGCAGTTGTGAGTAGCCCGATTGTCCATTCCATATTGTCCATTTTACTTTGACCTGTCCTGTTTTTAGGATATGTTGTTTGTTAACATGTCAATGCATTTTTTGTTGTTGATTGGGCGCTATTTAGGTTAGGCTATTTGAGAAACCTGATGAAAGAATATTTGACAATGAGACAAACTTTTTATCTCCAGCCTGTGGGCTACAGAAAAGGCCACATACTCTTTCTACCATATGTTATTTCTGCTACATGATTCATGTTACATTATTTTTTTGACAGAATGTTGATGATACATCTCTCCAACAGCACCCTGGAGAGGCATGCTGGGAATGGACAAGATAATTATTTTGTGTCCCTGCCTTTGACAAAGTGGGCACTGCATATCACAGGGTGGCATCAGTGCACGCCTAAAAAGCCCATACGCCACTGGTTGAGTGAAATTGCCATTGTTTTTGGGCAGAATTATGTGAGGTTTTTGTGTTGTTTGAGAATCGTCTTGGTCAGTTTAGCTCAGAAAATGCTGCCCTTGTCAATCTGCCGCCTAACTGCCTAATGAGTGGTCCCGGCCCTTGTGTTAGGTAGCATAAACGTACCACATGAAACATATCGATTTGCATTAGTATATGTATCAAAAGTCCCAATGCAAAGTTACCTCACTTTTTTCCCCTATAATGTAAAGCAAATCATTTGCACTCATGACAACTGGTGTTTTAAATACATTTTTCTGCCAACTTACAAGTAAATACTTTGAATTTGTTATAAATCAACTTGCAAGTTGCTGTCAACACCTAGCTTACATTAAAGTAAAACAAAGTTTTGGAAACACAACGCCATCTAACCAGTTATCAACGAATGTTAGCTATATGCAGTTATCTTAGCCAGCAAGCTAGCCAGCCAACGTTGGCTTTGTAGCCAATTAGCTATTAGTCTGGCCAGTCTACCCAACCACCATGGCTATGGTCTGCAAGCTACAGCCCAACTACTGGAAACCAGCTAGAACACAACTAACACAACCCTCGATTAAAAGCAGAGAGAGAACAGAGACTTACAGATTGATAGTTGAGGCCCATCTGACAGTAAAACTTTGAAAAGAAAGCAGGCGGACTACGCTGCCAAAGCGAGGGGGAGGTGTGATCTTCACCGGGCAGAAATCCAAAATAGATACATGTCAGTCGGCTAACGATAGTTAATGCACTTTTTGTACATCGTACTGTTCCATACATTTGACCTTGTTTTAGCGCCCCAAAAACGTAATACTTCCAGGTCAACTGTAATATGAATACCATTGTGAAGAATAATTTCTCCCCTTTCCAACAAAATCAATGATGAGACCTTTATGCTGCCGGGTATGATTTTCTTTCATTTTGAGCCCACGGCAAGAAGGCACCAGAGCCTGCCGTGCTAACGGGTTTCCACTAGATAGCACAGCCACAGAGTCCATGAATAGCATGAGATGTGGCTAACGTTAGCCAGCTTTAGTTAGCTATCGAGCTAGTATACAAACTAGATCCTCCATATGACGTTGAGAAATAGTGCATTGTGGGTATCCGGAAATAAGTTAATAAATATGTAGTTAATAACCAAAAAACGTAACTATGTTTGAACTTATAGGTAACCAGATCGTGACTACAATGTGTTACATTGGTGAGTAAAAACTCATGCTTCCTACCCTTTAATAAAGGCATGTCTGCAGGGGACCAGGCCGCAGTCTGAGTACGAGTGAGAGAGCTGGCCAGAGCCTCTCACTCCGGGATTTGGAGACATTTATATCCTGTACCAACGCTTCTCCATCCCGTGTGCTTCCACCATCAATGGCTTTTGGGACTTTTTTCACAGTAGGGGAGAACGTGCCAAACGAGCTGAAACCACTGCTTAACTGTACATATTTAATTCCCTGCAGCGTGGCAGAGTGTGAGAAGGGGTTTAGCTCCATTTAACCTTATCACACCAACATGATCTAGGATCCAAATTCACTGTCTGTCTGCCTTGATGATCATTAAATTCCACTGACCCCGGACTCCCTCTTGAGCAATGGAACCCAGAATGGTATGTGACCACTTGGCTTACAGCAACACAGTTCTGCATAGGACACCCAAACCAGAGAGACCACTGCAAAGCCCAAGGAGCCTTATGCGCTCTGAAAGTTGCTGTAGCCTTGGTTGGGATATTTACCCTATATTGGCTATTGGATGAGATGAAGGGCCGTAAATTGGAAATGTGAATTGGGCCAAGTTGGAGGTAATCATTTATTGCAATTCTACTGTCATGACTGGCCTGTTCGGGTCAGGTTACTGTGGATCACAGTTCTACAGAGACATCTCTCATCCCTGGAGAGGGATTGATGGGAGGGGGGGGGTTATGACACCTAATGCCCATTGTAAATATAAAGGCAAGCAGACAAATCCTTTGTCCTCTCAATGTGGAGGATTGGGATGTATGGTGTGCCTATGGAGAATCTACCTCAGAACGGTAACATGCTATAAATGGAACTGGGGACATTATATTTCATCAGCCAAAATGGTGGTAGCAATGATAGAAAATGAATGTCATTTTTGTTATGTTATTAAAAGTTAAATGACGACAACATTAACTTTGAGAGTTTTCATAAAATGTACATGATGTTTTATCTGGGTAGAAAATATCCAGATAAAAGATAATGTTTTTGTAACAATGAACAATGATTTTTGTTGTCTAATGAGATCGTAGTACATTGTGTGATACCTTGCCTCGTAACTAGATACGCCCCAGAGAACTTGCCATAATGACGGAAATGCCCCTTTGTGACCCGGGGGAGTTAAGTGAGTTAAGAATTGACATATCAGACTAAAACGGACCACAGCTGCAGCGTGATTTAAAATAGAGTCGCAAACCCACAAACGCAAAACGAGGAGGACAAAACAAAAAACAAACAAGGCTACGGTTGATTACTGTATCTAAGATGCATCACTCTGACCGAGCTCTAGAGTTCCTCTGTGAAGATGGGAGAACGTTCCAGAATGACAACCATCTCCGCAGCACTCCACCAATCAGGCCTTTATGGTAGAGTGGCCAGACAAAAGCCACTCAGTAAAAGGCACGACAGCCTACATGGAGTTTTCCAACAGGCACCTAAAAACTCTCAGATCATGAGAAACCAGACTCTCTGGTCTGATGAAACCAAGAGTGAACTATTTGGCCTGAATGCCAAGCGTCACATCTGGAGGAAACCTGGCACCATCCCTACGGTGAAGCATGGTGGTGGCACAATTATGTTGTGGGGATGTTTTTCAGCAGTAGTGACTGGGAGACTAGTCAGGATTGAGGGAAAGATGAAGCAAAGTACAGAGAGATCCTTGATAAAAACCTCCTCCATAGCGCTCAGGACCTCAGACTGGGGGCAAAGGTTCACCTTCCAAAGGGACAACGACCCTAAGCACACAGCCAAGACAACACAGGAGTGGCTTCGGGACAAGTCTCTAAATGTTCTTGAGTGGCCCAGCCAGAGCCCAGACTTGAACCCGATCCAACATCTCTGGAAAGACCTGAAAATAGCTGTGCAGCGACACTCCCAATCCAACCTGACAGAGCTTGAGGATCTGCAGAGAAGAATGGGAGAAACTTTGAGGCACCATAGATCACGCAAGAGGATTGGAGAGCTCCAATGCCCGTGGTAACATACGTAACCTTCGTTATGTCGCACTATATTGGAACACTCCAACATGGTATTACAATACCAAATTAAATGCTGTAGTAATAGTGTCCTCAATCCAAAGTGAGAGTCTGTTTCGATAGGCTCTTCCCCAGAACTCTGGTTAGGCCGGAGGATAACACTCCTCGTCTGCACCCATTTGGAAAACATTCAGCTCTCACTGAAATAGCATGAAGTTCACCAGCCCTCTAAGTAGACATAATAGCCAACAGGAATGCCACCTTCAAGGATAGGTGCTTCAAAAACGTTAACCCCAGGGGCTCGAAGGGTGGCTTAGCAAGTGCTGACAGCACCACATCAAGGTTCCAGTTTGGCACCGAATGGGCCTTCGCTGGACGCAGATTTCTAATTCTCTTCATAATCTTGGAGAGCAATGGGTGGCCACCCATGGGTCCCTCCAGACCATGGTCATGGCAAGCTGAAATTGAATACACTCTCAAAGTAGGTGCTCCTAGGCCCACATCAAGCAGTGATTGTAAAACTGTTTGTACATCACACGTATTGGGGGCAACGTTATGACCCTCACACCAAGTACAGAATATGCCCATTTTAATGGCGTATTGTTCGAGAAAAGCCTGACATTCTGCAACGTGTTCACCACATTGTCCTGGATGCCTAGACTTGCCCATTTGACGCCTCTCAAGCCCAAAGCTGGAGGTGGCACAGGTCCAGATGCCAGAGCGTCCCCCGAGCCTGAGAGAGCAGGTCGGGTCTCTGTGGCAGCTGCCATGGGGTCCCAGAGAGGAGGGACAACATGAGGCTGTACCATGGTCATCTCGGCCAGTATGGGGTTATCAGGAGTAGCCGGTGTCCCTTAAACCTGACCCTGTCTAGCGTAGCTGTGATCAGGGGAAATGGTGGGAACACATAAAGTATCGTTGCCAGCCAATCATGACCGAGGGCATCCAAACGCAGAGGGCCTGAAGGGTCCGACATCGAGATGAGCTAGGACAATCACTGTTCTCCTGAGATGCAAACAGGTCCACCTGCGCTCTCCCGAACCTTTCCCACAGCTGTAACACCACCTGAGGGTCTAGACTCCAGTCCCCCTCCAGCGAGCCATTTCTCGAAAGCATGTCCACTACCCAGTTCAAGACCCCGGGAATGTGTGCTGTCCGCAGCAACGGTAAGCGGGTCTGAGCTCACAACAAGAGCCCCAAGGCACCTCCACAAAATGGCTCGGATCTCAGTCCCCCCGATGAATAATATACGCCACTGCCAGGGTATTGTCTGATCTGACCAGGACATGCTTCCCCTCCAAGTAGGGCAGTAACTGTTGGGAGTGCCTGGCAAACCGCCCTGAGCCCCAGCACATTGATGTGCTTGCCACTCTATGGGGGGCTACAGCGTCCACTCGCTGCCATGCCTCTGAACACTGCCCCCCAACTTACTAGCGAGGCATCGGTGCACACTAGCTCCCTGTGGTGGACTCTCTCCTACAGGAAGGAGTGAGAGTGCCATTTCAAAACGATTGTAGAATAAAAAGGTACGGCCCAGGTCTGGCCTACATACTGCACAAAGGTATGGCTGAGTTCCCGCCTAGGTCCCCGGTACAGAGGTGGGCCAGATGCAGGCTGCCACACAGACCTTATATGGATTTACATTAAACCAGCTACTCCACAAGTTAAAGGGGAATTTCACCCTGGTGGAATCTGGGCATGTTGTCATCATTTCTGAGGCATTTCTAGGACAGTGAGATGTGTTTCACACATAATTGCCCAGGAGGAAGGCAGGTCAGGGCTTCACGCACTGCATGATACACCCTATGATGGCTTCCAGTGTATTGGTGAGGAAAGGGGGTGAGATAAAAAAAAGTAATCTTGCTTTGTGCCATTTCGAAGGCTCTGTTTTTGTGGGTTTAGATATGGTTGTCCTTGTTTGATAGAGCCATTAGACGTCTTTCAGCTATGTTCCTATCAGCGGATTCATTGCTATATATACAAGCAGACAAAAAAAATATTATCTGAAAGACTACAAGTTGTGATGGGCAGTGCTTCGTGCTCTGGCCCACGTCCCTCAATGCAGACTTTTTTTTTAAAGGAGGCAGACACTAACAACAATCCTTTGGGTAAAACCGAATGAACTGACAAAATGCAATGGCTTCAACTGATTCCTCTCATTAACACGATGTGTTGTGCTGCTGCTATGTTGTTGCTACCATGTTGTTGTCATGTTGTGTTGCTGCCTTGCTATGTTGTTGTCGTAGGTCTCTCTTTATGTAGTGTTGTCTCTCTTGTGGTGATGTGTGTTTTGTCCTATATTTTTATTTTATTTTTAATCCCAGGCCCCGTCCCAGCAGAAGGCCTTTTGGTAGGCCATCATTGTAAATAAGAATTTGTTCTTAACTCGAATCAAATCAAATGTATTTATATAGCCCTTTTTACATCAGCTGATATCTCAAAGTGCTGTACTGAAACCCAGCCTAAAACCCCAAACAGCAAGCAATGCAGGTGTAGAATCACGGTGGCTAGGAAAAACTCCCTAAGAAAGGCCATTTAACTCTATTAAACTTTCCTAGTTAAATAGAATAAAAATGACAGAGCATCTATTAGCTACATGGTGACATTCAACCATGTTTCAACCAGAATATATAATTGGATTTAGCTAATGTTAGAAGCTCAGCTACAGCTGATATTAGCACCAAGAGGGCAGATGACAAATACGCTGCCTAGCTAAGGAAGTTATTTTTCCTGCAAGCCTCCTAGCTAGCTATGTACCTTTTTTTTAGTTTATCTACTGAAACCCATATTATGTATTAAAGTGGGGGGAAATTGTTCTGTTTGCTAACTAGCTTAGTTAACTAAACAACTACAACTACTGGTAGTCATATCTATGACTAAAAATAGAAGAGGTTTTACAAATTGGAGCTCTTTTGTAAGGCTAGCTACTAAACAAAAAGCTATAACGTTACAACCAGCCACCTAAAGCTAGGTTCACCAGTAAATGTCTGACTGGAGCTGGCTAGCTAGTTAACCTGGTGCCTACTAATTTGTTATGCGCCATGCCTCACATTTGTAACTTGTTAGCAAATATGTGGAACATAAGCAACAGTACATTTTACTAGCTAGCTTTGTAACATAATTGATGAGGGTTGACATTGGTTATGATTATGACCTTGGATACATTTCAATCTCACAAAATTATAGGCATGACGCAAGATAGGATTCCAAACAGATGTAAATAACAAGTATTGCATATCCAGCAAGCTAAGTCTACGAGCAAACATCTAGGAGAAACAATAATACAACAATTTACTGTTGTAAATCTCTACAACTGAAGCTGGTTTTACTATAAAACAATTGCTGAAGCATCCCTGACAGACATGGCTGTAGGTAGTGGTGGAAAAAGTACTCAGTTGTCATACTTGAGTAAAAGTAAAGATGCCTCAATAGAAATTGACTCTAGTAAAAGTGAAAGTCACCCAGTAAAATACCACTTGAGTAAAAGTCAAAGTATTTGGTTTTAAATATACTTAAGTATAAAAAGTAAAAGTATAAATAATTTCAAATTCTTTATATTGAGCAAACCAGACAGTACAATTTTCTTTTTTTTTATTGGCGGATAGCAGGGGCACACTCCAACATTCAGACATAATTTACAAATGAAGCATTTGTGTTTAGTGAGTCTGCCAGATCAGAGGCAGTAGGGATGACCAGGGAAGTTCTCTTGATAAGTGTGTGAATTGGACCATTTTCCTGTGAAAATGAAAGTATAAAGTACATTATTTATATTAGGCTAGATATTATTGTAAATGTTATCTCTGTGCCTGTGCACATGTATGCATGTTCAACTAGACTACCCTAATGTTGGTGATATGCTGGGGCACGGTTCAACTGTTGTTCAAACTGTACAATGGAGTATATTTTTTGTAGTTGTCTTACATTCCAATACCGTGGTGCCTGGGCTTCTTCCTGGATTGGATTCTAGATACAGAATTCCCTTGCCTGCGTGTATCATTGTAGCAGAACTGTATCCCTGTTGAGGGATAAGACATTATGCTGGATTTCAAGCAGGTGACTCATGAGGAACTGGATGGCAGTTTTGTCATGACAACACACCTCCCACAGCTTTGCAAGTATTCCCTGAATGTACTCTTTTTCTTTGGAATGCCAATTTCATAATGACCACCTCTCCCATGTGCTGATCACCAGTTCTCTTAGCTACAGATGATGTGATTTCACCAAAAACAAATGTTCAGCTGGAGAAGCTGAAACTCATGCTTATGACGATGAGCTTGTCCTGTCTGCGGTGAGTCTGCCGAACGCTGGGACAGGACAGCCCCCACTCCGACATCTGAAGCATCGGCCTCCACCACAAACTGGCGGGACGGGTCAGGGTGAACTAAGATGGGAGCTGTGGTGAAATGGTGTTTGAGATTCCGGAACGCCCGGTCAGCAGCTGGGGAAAACGTGAACGGAACCTTGGGAGAGATGAGTGCAGACAGGAGTGAAGCCAGGGAGCTGTAACCCCGGATAAAGCGGCAATAAAGTTGGCGAATCCCAGGAAACTTTGCAGCTGTACCTTGGACGTAGGCTGTGGCCAATCCACCACCACTCTCACCTTCCGGGGATCCATCTGTACACTCCCTGCACAGCGATGATGTAACCCAGGAAGGGGATGGTGAAGCGATGGATTTCGCACTTTCCTGCTTTCACAAAAAGCTGGTTCTCCAGGAGGCATTGGAGAACCTGTCGGACATGGAGCACGTGTTCTTGGGTAAAGCGGGAGAAGACAAGGTTGTCATTGAGGTAGACTAAGACGAACCGGTTCAACATGTCAAGGAGAACATCATTAACCAGAGCCTGGACCACAGCTGGGGAGTTGATAAGGTCAAATGACTTGACCAGATACTCGTAGTGACCGCTGGCTGTGTTGAAGGCAGTCTTCCACTCGTCCCCTTCCCGTATCTGCACCAGGTGGTAGGCATTCCGTAGGTCTAGCTTGTAGAACACGGTGGCCCCCTGGAGTAGCTCGAAGGCCGAGGAGATGAGTGGTAGCGGGTAGCGGTTCTTCACCATGATGTCATTGAGGCCCCGGTAGTCGATGCCGGTGGGGGAGGCAGAAGGACAGATGAAACCTGCAGCTAGGGAGTCCTCAATGTAGGTCTCCATAGTCTTGGTCTCCGGACCCGACAGAGAGTAAAGTCGTCCCCGGGGCAGAGTGGTGCCTGGGAGAAGGTCTATCCCACAGTCAGGGTCGGTGCGGCGGAAGCGAAGTGGCCCGGGCTTAACTGAACACCTCCCGGAGGTCCTGGTACTCCGTGGCAATGGCAGAGAGGTCCGGGGCAACTTCCGAGCCCACAGGAAGATGTCCCGGGGCAGGCTGCGCTGACTTCAGACAATGGGCTTGTTAGAACGGACTCCAGCCCATAATGGCACCAGCAGTCCAGTCTATGATGGGATTGTGTTGCTGGAACCAAGAGAATCCCAATACCACGGTAACCTGAGGGACATAATCAGCATTAATTGGATTTCCTCGCAATAGTTCCCTGACACTCGTATGTTGATGGGAGTGGTATTGTGAGTGACCCGGCCTATAGAGCGCCCGTCCAGCACTCTTACGTCCATGGGAATGGAGAGAAGCTGAGTGGGGATGCCCAGCTTGGATGCCAGGGTAGCGTCCAAAATACTCTCATCGGCCCCAGAGTCGAACGAGTCCCCAGAGTGATTTCGACTGGTTCCCCCACAGCAGGGTGGCATGAAAATGGGTGCAAGTAAGGGTAAAGGAAAAGTTATCCATAAGGCCCACCAGAGTACTCACCCCTTCTTGATGAGCCTGGATTTTTAATGGGCAGGTAGCTACACAATGTCCCATTGCTTAACAATATAGACAGCTCTGGGTGTGGAGTCGGCGTAAGCGCTCAGCCGGAGTCGATCTAGCTCTGTCCAGGTGCCTGGACTCCAAAGGAGGAGAGTCGGCAGCCCTCGGTGACTCCCCGAGAGAACTCGGGTGACGTTGGTTTCACTCGGACATGTAGACTTCGGGGGACTCCGGGATTCTTCGGAGGGAAGGTAGGAATCGAGGGCGAACGAGGGCAACAGGGCACAGATTCCCTCTCCCTTCTATCCAGATGGTCAAGGCTTACAGGGAGTCAAGGTCCATGGGCAGCTCCCGGGCTGCAAGCTCATCTTTGACCACCTCCGATAATCAGTGAAGGAACCTGTCGAACAATGCTTCCGGGATCCAGGAACTCTCAGCCGCCAACATGCGAAAATCCACCGCGTAATCTGCCACACTACGATAGTTTTGACATAGCTGGAGCAGCTTACGAGCAGCCTCTCTCCCGGACAACGGAGAATCGAGAATCAAAAACCTTCCGAACCTCCGCCACAAACTCCTCTAGACTGAGGCAGATGGCGGACTGTTGCCCCCACACTGCCGTAGCCCAGGCGAGTGCCCTCCCGGACATCAGCATTATTATATACTCTATCCTCGAGCGGTCCGAGGGGAACTAAGAAGGCCGCATCTTGAAAATGAGGGAGCACTGGGAGAGAAAATCCCGGAAGGTTCCAGAATCTCCAGCATAGAACTCATGAGGTAAGCGGGGTTCTCGGAACACTTCATCGACCTGGCCAAGGCATTCGACTCTGTCAATCATCGCATTCTTATTGGCAAACTCAATAGCCTTGGTTTCTCAAATGACTGCCTCGCTGCTTCACCCTCTACTTCGCAGATAGAGTTCAGTGTGTCAAATCGGAGGGCCTGTTGTCCGGACCTCTGGCAGTCTCCATGGGGGTGCCACCCGGGTTCAATTCTCGGGCCGACACTTTTCTCTGTATAAATCAATGATGTTGCTCTTGCTGCTGGGGATTCTCTGATTCACCTCTACGCAGACGACACCATTCTGTATACATCTGGCCCTTCTTTGGAGACTGTGTTAACAAACCTCAACGAGCTTCAATGCCATACAACACTCCTTCCGTGGCCTCCAACTGCTTTTAAATGCTATTAAAACTAAATGCATGCTCTTCAACCGATCGCTGCCCGCACCCGCCTGCCCGACTAGCATCACTACTCTGGACAGTTCTGACGTAGAATATGTTGAACTACAAATACCTAGGTATCTGGTTAGACTGTAAACTCTCCTTCCAGACTCACGTTAAGCATCTCCAATCCAAAATGAAATCTAGAATCGGCTTCCTATTTTGCAACAAAGCATCCTTCATTCATCCTGTCAAACATACCCTCGTAAAACTGACTATCCTACCGATTCTTGACTTTGGCGATGTCATTTACAAAATAGCCTCCAACACTCTATTCAGCAAACTGGATGTAGTCTATCACAGTGCCATCCGTTTTGTCACCAAAGCCCCATATACTTCCCACCACTGCGACCTGTATGCTCTCGTTAACTGGCCCTCGCTACATATTCGTCGCCAAACCGACTGGCTCTTTACCAAGTCTTTGCTAGGTAAAGTCCCGCCTTGGTCACCATAGCAACACCCACCTGTAGCACGCGTTACAGCGCTCCAGCATTTATATTTCACTGGTCATCCCCAAAGCGAACACTTTCTTTGGCTGCTTTTCCGTCCAGTTCTCTGCTGCCAATGACTGGAACGAATTGCAAAAATCACTGAAGCTGGAGACTTATATCTCCCTCTCTAACTTTAAGCATCAGCTGTCAGAGCAGCTTACCGATGGCTGTGTACAGGTACAGTGAATCTGTAAATAGCACACCCAACTACCACCTTTATTTTTGCATTTTGCACCCCAGTATCTCTACTTGCACATCCATCACTCTAGTGTTAATGCTAAATTGAAATGATTTTGCATCTATTTATTGTCTTACTTCCCTTATCTTCTACATTTGCACACACTGTACATATAGATTTTTCTATTGTGTTATTGACTGTACCTTTGTTTATGTGTAACACTGTGCTGTTGTTTTTGTCGCACTGCTTTGCTTTATCTTGCCCAGGTTGCAGTTGTAAATAAGAACTTGTTCTCAACCAGCATACCTGGTTAAATAAAGGAGAAATATTTTTTTTTTAAATGAAACAGGTCAAAACCTCAAAATTCTACCTAGTGTTAATAGGGTTAATGTATATTTTCCAAGCTGCTGGAAGGAGAGACAGGAAAGATGTCTATCCTCAGCGTCGGATGGACACATCCTCCCCATCTCTACCCCCAGTAGATCGCACATACCATCCCTCACTCCATACCATTCTCCACCCTCAAAATACACCCCTCTTCCCAAGTCCATCATGGCGCAGGTGCCTCCGCACCCCTGGCTCCTCCCCTCTCCCTCCTTTCCAGTCTGCTGATTGCTGCAACCGCCGTTTCATGCCATTTCATGACCGACTCTACTTCGCTCTCGGATGCTTCTGTACGGCAGCTGGTGAACAAGAGCACAAATGGTTGCAAATGTCTGAAAATGCAGTTGCAACAGGGTGAATGGAATACTGTAAAATGTAATCTTTCAAAACGAGTTTTAGATACAAAGTTGAATGAGACTTACCAGTATCAGTTTGAAATCAGCCCCCTGTAGTTTGATTTCTACTCATCAAAATCAGTATGTAGGGGATCTAGTTTCAGGCGTTTATGTTATACCTGCTATTTTGGTTTAACGTTAACGCTACCATGATTATGCATTATGGTTAATTATGAATTAATTGTGAATGATCAACAATGAAGTTACAGAGGGACAAAGAGCATATCCCTCCCAAAAAATTTAAACAAACCATACTAATATCCCTTGTCATTGGTAATGGTGAGAGGTTAGCATGTGTTGTAGCTTCTGACTTTCTCACTCATCATTATTCATACCTAATTTTTCTTAATCATGACATTATCATGATTTAGAAGTGTTCAGAAACATCTTACTTTATATACTCACTTAAAAATAAAATGAGTCTAGTCATCATTCAGTTCAATTGGGCAAAACATAACATAACCCAAAACAAACTGCAAAAGTCTAACGAGTGTGTAGTCACAAGCTTAATGTAGTCATTGCGTGCCAGAAATATGGGACTTTATTAAACTTTGAGTGAATTTGTCCAAATATGTATGAGTTCTTCAAATAGGGTTACTATACTGAACAAAAATAAAAACGCAACAATTTCAAAGATTTTACTGAGTTACAGTTCATATAAGGAAATCAGTAAATTAAAATGAATTCATCGGGCCCTAATTTATGGATTTCACATGACTGGGCAAAGGCGCAGCCATGGGTGGGCCTGGGGAGCTGTTGGCAGCCAGGCCCTCCCACTGGGGAGCCAGGCCCATCCAATCAGAATGAGTTTTTCCCCACAAAAGGGCTTTATTACAGACAGAAATACTCCTCAGCACACAGTCAGGCGATCCCGCAGGTGAAGAAGCTGGCTGTGGAGGTCCTGGGCTGGTGTGGTTACACGTGGTCTGCGGTTGTGAGGCCGGTTGGAGGCACTGCCAAATTCTCTAAACGATGTTGGAGGTGGCTTATGGTAGAGAAATTAATATTAAATTATCTGGCAACAGTTTTGATGGACATTCCTGCAGTCAGCCTGCCAATTGCACGCTCCCTCAAAACTTGAGACGTCTGTGGTGTTGTGTGACAAAACTGCAGATTTCAGAGTGCCTTTTATTGTCCCCCAGCACAAGGTGCACCTGTGTGATGATCATGCAGTTTAATCAGCTTATTGATATACCACATCTCGGCAAGAAGAAATGCTCACTAACAGGGATGTAAAAAATTAGTGCCCCAAATTTGAGAGAAATAAGCTTTTTATGCATATGGAAAATGTTGGATCTTTAATTTTAGCTCATGAAACATGGGACCAACACTTTACATGTTGCCTTTGTTTTTCTTCAGAATAGATATGTAAAGTGCTTTCATATGTATATAGTGGATATGTACAAATTAATATGATATTTGAGGCTCTCTTTCCCCAATTGATAGTACAATGTACTACACACATACACTACCAAAAGTATGTGGACACCTGCTTGTCGAACATCTCATTCCAAAATCATGGGTTTGGAGTTTGTTCCCCCTTTGCTGCTACAACAGCCTCCACTCTTCTGGGTAGGCTTTCCACTAGATGTTGGAACATTGCTGTGGGGACTTTCTTCTGTTAAGCCACAAGCATTAGTGAGGTCGGGCACTAATCGGCATTCCAATTCATCCCAAAGGTGTTCGATGGAGTTGAGGTCAGGGCTTTGTACAGGCCAGTCTAGTTCTTTCACACCGATCCCGACAAACCATTTATGTATGGATCTTGCTTTGTGTACAGGGGGCTTTGTCATACTGAAACAAGAAAGGGCCTTCCCAAAATTGTTGCCACAAAGTTGGAAGCACAAAATCATTGAGAATGTCATTTTTTGTTATAACGTTAAGATTTCCCTACAGTGGAACTAAGGGACCTAGCCCGAACCATGAAACACAGCCCTAGACCATTATTCCTCCTCAACCAAACTTTCCAGTTAGCACAATGCATTCGGGCAGGTAGTGTTTTCCTGGCGTCCGCCAAACCAAGATTCGTCCATCGGACTGCCAGATGGTGAAGCGTCCAATGACGGTGAGCTTTACACAACTCCAGCTGACGCATGGCTTTGCGCATGGTGATATTAGGCTTGTGTGTGGCTGCTAGGCCATGGAAACCCATTTCGTGAAGCTCTCGACAAACAGTTATTGTGCTGATGTTTCTTCCAGAGGCAGTTTGGAACTCGTTAGTGAGTGTTGCAACTGAGGACAGACGATTTTTACACGCTACGCTCTTCAGCACTAGACGGTCACATTATGTGAGCTTGTGTGGCCTACCACTTCGCAGCTGAGCCTTTGTTACTCTTAGACGTTTCCACAATAACGGCACTTGCAGTTGCCTGGGGCAGCTCTTGCAGGGCAGAAATTTGACGAACTGACTTGTTGAAAAGTTGGCATCCTATGACGGTGCCACGTTGAAAGTCACTGAGCTCTTCAGTAAGTCCATTCTACTGCCAATGTTTGTCTTTGGAAATTGCATGGGTGTGTGATCGATTTTACACACCTGTCAGCAACGGGTGTGGCTGAAATAGCTGAATCTACTAATTTGAAAGTGTGTCCACAGGTGCATATCTGTAATCCCAGTCATGTGAAATCCACAGTGTTAGGTTCTAATTTTGAGTAAATAACTCGCGGACACTAGAGAAGCTTAACCAAGTTGAATTCTTCCCAAAGGCTCGATACAGCTGTAAGTCAAATCAAATCTAATTTATTTGTCACATACACATGGTTAGCAGATGTTAATGCGAGTGTAGCGAAATGCTTGTGCATCTAGTTCCGACAATGCAGTAATAACCAACGAGTAATCTAACCTAACAATTCCAAAACTACTACCTTATACACAAGTGTAAAGGGATAAAGAATATGTACATAAAGATATGAATGAGTGATGGTACAGAACAGTCAGACACAGACATGGCTTCCCCCGTGGTAGTATACATACCCCACTTGGGGTGGAGTCTCCTCCATATCGCTACACATTGCATCATTATTGCTAAGCAGGGAGCTAAGTGATTATGAGCCTTCAACGGTTTCTCCCCTTATCAGTACTGCCACATGCAATCGTTTCCCTGCACTCAACACATTCCAAGCTTAGTTGCACCCACTATATACCTTCCTCCTATAACACTTAACTTCTGGTGTAGACCCTCTAAACCTTATTCATGTCACTGATGGAGTGCTAAGTATATTTCATATTCTCAGAACCCAACAATAGATTAGGACCTAATGAATGTATTTCAATTGACTGATTTACTTATATGAACTTTAACTCAGTAAAATCATAGAAATTGTTGCATGTTGCGTTTATATTTTTGTTCAGTGTAGTTAGATTGCATCATATCACCTTTCAAAATGAATTATCAACTAATATATCATCTTGAACATCAGTGTGTTTTAATAATATGAACAGGTGTGATAGTTGTGTGAATTAATCACAATGCAAGCCTACTCCATTAGAAAAAAACATTAGCAGTACTAATTGCAATATTAGCTTCATAGTGAAACACCACTATTCTGACTATTAATCATTCTTAAACAGTCAGTAAAATAAATTATTTCGCTTAAAAAAATCATAGCCTGTATGATATCATGCATGCAAGCTTACCTGTCATGTCCACAACGATGGATGTATTCAATGTGATATGGCTTAGAGGAAAAACATAGAATAGTACATATATTGCATGCAGTCATATATAGAGACAAAAAAAAGAACCATCAGCAACAAAAATGGTAATAGCAATACTGTATTTCTAATACTGAAGACTTGCTGTTACCTCCTTATTTGACGTCATGTGGCTAGCGTATACTTTATTATACTGCACATCATAGTATCTAAACAGTTATTACAACCTGTTAACCTTGTTAACTTCACTATTCAATTTTTTATTAACAAATTCCATAATTTATCTTAAAAAAAAATTACTTTTCACTATATCAAAATCAAATACAATTTTATTTGTCAGGCCTCCCGAGGGGCGCAGTGGTCTAAAGCACTGCATCGCAGTGCTAGCCGTGCCAGTAGAGATTCTGGGTTCGAGTCCAGACTCTTTTGCAACCTGGGGAGACCCATGGGACGGCGCACCAGCGTCGGTTTGGCTGGCAGGGATGTCCTTGTTCCATCGCGCACTAGCGACTCCTGTAGCGGGCCATGGCGCAGTGCACGCTGACACGGTCGCCAGGTGTACGGTGTTTCCTCCAACACATTGGTGCGGCTGGCTTCTGGTTTAAGTGGGCATTGTGTCAAGAAGCAGTGCGGGCTTGTTTGGGTTGTGTTTCGGAGGACGCACGGTTCTCGACCTTCGCCTCTCCCGAGTCCGTACGGGAGTTGCAGCGATGAGACAAGACTGTAACTACCAATTGGATATTGGGGTGGAAAAGGGGTAAAAAAAAAAAACATGTATTAAAAAAAAAGCTTCGTAAACAACTTGGCTATATACACAGGGTATCAGTACTGAGTTGATGTGCATGGTTACGAGATGTTTGAGATAGATATGTACATATATACATGGGTAGAGTGACTCGGCAACAGGATAAATAAGCACTAGCAGCAACGTATATTGTTGGTTAAGGGCTTGTAAGTAAGTATTTCACTGTAAGGTCTACACCTGTTGTATTCGGGGCATGTAACAAATAAAATTTGAATAGATTTGATTTGAAAAGGGGCTCAATGCAGATAGTCCGGGTAGCTATTTGATGTACTATTTAGCAGTTTTATGGGTTGGGGGTAGAAGCTGTTCAGGGTCCTGTTGGTTCCTGACTTGGTGTATCGGTACCACTTCATGTGCGGTATCAGAGAGAACAGTCTATGACTTGGGTGGCTGGAGTCTTTGACAATTTTTAGATCCTTCCTCTGACACTGCCTGGTATAGAGGCCCTGGATGGCCGTACGCACTACCCTCTGTAGCAGCTTGCGGTCAGATGCCAAGCAGTTGCCATACCAAGTGATGATGCAGCCAGTCAAGATACTCTCAATGGTACAGCTGTAGACCTTCTTGAGGATTTTTCTCAGCCTCTTGAGGGGGAAAACATGTTGTCGTGCCTTCTTCACGACTATGTTGGTGTGTGGACTATGTTAATTCCTAGGTGATGGGGATACCTAGGAACTTGATGCTCTCAACCCTTGTATGTGTTTCTGTTGTGAAGTAAAGGTGATCAAGAGTTTTGTCACCTCTACTTGCACAGGTGACATATTGCACAGGTGACATGAGGTAAAACAGATTTCAGTTTCCCTGCATTAAAATCACTGGCCACATGAAGCGCCGACTCTGCAGAGCGCCGACTCTGCATGAAAACCAGCCCAGTCACGGACCAGGATGTCTTGCTCCCAGGCAGACTAAATAACTTTTTTGCCCGCTTTGAGGACAATACAGTGCCACTGACACGGCCTGCAACAAAAACATGCGAACTCTCTTTCACTGCGGCCGAGGTGAGTAAAACATTTAAACGTGTTAACCCTCGCAAGGCTGCAGGCCCAGACTGCATCCCCAGCCGCACCCTCAGAGCATGCGCAGACCAGCTGGCCGGTGTGTTCACGGACATATTCAATCAATCCCTATACCAGTCTGCTGTTCCCACATGCTTCAAGAGGGCCACCATGGTTCCTGTTCCCAAGAAAGCTAAGGTAACTGAGCTAAACGACTACCGCCCTGTAGCACTCACTTCCGTCATCATGAAGTGCTTTGAGAGACTAGTCAAGGACCATATCACCTCCACACTAACTGACACCCTAGACCCACTCCAATTTGCTTACCGCCCAAATAGGTCCACAGACGATGCAATCTCAACCACACTGCACACTGCCCTAACCCATCTGGACAAGAGGAATACCTATGTGAGAATGCTGTTCATCGACTACAGCTCGGCATTCAACACCATAGTACCCTCCAAGCTCGTCATCAAGCTCGAGACCCTGGGTCTCGACCCCGCCCTGTGCAACTGGGTACTGGACTTCCTGACGGGCCGCCCCCAGGTGGTGAGGGTAGGCAACAACATCTCCACCCCGCTGATCCTCAATACTGGGGCCCCACAAGGGTGCGTTCTGAGCCCTCTCCTGTACTCCCTGTTCACCCACGACTGCGTGGCCACGCACGCCTCCACCTCAATCATCAAGTTTGCGGACGACACAACAGTGGTAGGCTTGATTACCAACAATGACGAGACTGCCTACAGGGAGGAGGTGAGGGCCCTCGGAGTGTGGTGTCAGAAAAATAACCTCACACTCAACGTCAACAAAACTAAGGAGATGATTGTGGACTTCAGGAAACAGCAGAGGGAACACCCCCCTATCCACATCGATGGAACAGTAGTGGAGAGGGTAGTAAGTTTTAAGTTCCTCGGCATACACATCACAGACAAACTGAATTGGTCCACTCACACAGACAGCATCGTGAAGAAGGCGCAGCAGCGCCTCTTCAACCTCAGGAGGCTGAAGAAATTCGGCTTGTCACCAAAAGCACTCACAAACTTCTACAGATGCACAATCGAGAGCATCCTGGCGGGCTGTATCACCGCCTGGTACGGCAACTGCTCCGCCCACAACCGTAAGGCTCTCCAGAGGGTAGTGAGGTCTGCACAACGCATCACCGGGGGCAAACTACCTGCCCTCCAGGACACCTACACCACCCGATGTTACAGGAAGGCCATAAAGATCATCAAGGACAACAACCACCCGAGCCACTGCCTGTTCACCCCGCTATCATCCAGAAGGCGAGGTCAGTACAGGTGCATCAAAGCTGGGACCGAGAGACTGAAAAACAGCTTCTATCTCAAGGCCATCAGACTGTTAAACAGCCACCACTAACATTGAGTGGCTGCTGCCAACACACTGACTCAACTCCAGCCACTTTAATAATGGGAATTGATGGGAAATGATGTAAAATATATCACTAGCCACTTTAAACAATGCTACCTAATATAATGTTTACATACCCTACATTATTCATCTCATATGTATACGTATATACTGTACTCTATCATCTACTGCATCCTTATGTAATACATGTATCACTAGCCACTAACTATGCCACTTTGTTTACATACTCATCTCATATGTATATACTGTACTCGATACCATCTACTGTATCTTGCCTAAGCTGCTCTGTACCATCACTCATTCATATATCTTTATGTACATATTCTTCATCCCCTTACACTGTGTATAAGACAGTATTTTTTTTTTTTTTGGAATTGTTAGTTAATTACTTGTTGGATTATTACTGCATTGTCGAAACTAGAAGCACAAGCATTTCGCTACACTCGCATTAACATCTGCTAACCATGTGTATGTGACAAATAAAATTTGATTTGATTTTCTTATTTGCTTAGTCTTAGTGCCAGCATCGAAAATATAGATAAACTCTCTTGGTAAATAGAATGGTATGCAGCTTATCATGAGGTATTCTAACTCTGCCGAGCAAAACCTTGAGACTTCTTTAACATTAGAGATTGTGCACAAGCTGTTGTTATCAAAAGAGACACACCCCTCCCCCTTACCAGAGGCTGCTGTCCGGTCTAGATGATGCATGGAATAACCAGAGAGATGTACCAGTCAAAAGTTTGGACACGCCTACTCATTCCAAGGTTCTCTTTATTTTTACTATTTGAGAATCTCATTCTGGATAATGTCTTTGCACTCAATTTAGGAATTATTTTCCCCTACCATAAATCCATGTTCGAATGATGCTGTTTACAACAGCAACAAAAATATGGATTTATGGAAGAGTGGACATTTTTTTCTAAAATTGAGTGTGAACTTCCCCATTAATGTCTATCACTGACGTATGACTGAAATAATCAAAATTATGTTTTCTATTAGTGTACTTTAGGATCACCACCTCTGAACCTCAAGATGGCGCTCAATACCTTTTTCTGCCTGGGGACATTTACACACATTTCATTCACATTACCTGAGGCCCTATGATAGTATAAGTTACTGTACTGTTTCACTGCCATAGTGGTTGTCTGTGGTCAAAAGGCATCCTATGATCAAATAATGTATTGAACCATGTAATAAAACTAAAACCATAAGGAGAGTTGTATACCTAAAGCAATTCAATCTCAATGCTGCACTAAAACTCACATCTCTGGTTTAATATGAATGCTGACTGATGTGGGGATATTTAATATGTAGCCTACTGGACACCTCATCAAACCACTACCTGGTCACTGTCTTCAAGCAGAACAATATAAGTCAGAAGCTATTATCAATAAAAATGCAATTAAAAAGGGAGCCTATGTTGATTTATGCTCATAAACTGTACATTTAATGATCTAGGACCTAGGTCATGCTATGTCTTCAATATTGAGCGTAGCCAACTTGCCAAGGGCAAGATCATTCCTGTCCTGTTCTGTATGAGGACCATTTCCTGCAAGGTAAGAAAGGGTGTGTACATGTCTAACTCTATTGCTGTGATATGGGTAGGGCTCCTTTTAAAAGCTCTGGCATCCTTTCACTACAGTACTATGACAAGCAACTCGCTCCACTTGCAAACATAACCACGTGACAGATGGCTTGAATGGATTTTGGTAAATCAACTAGTACTGCTCCTCGCAAGAAAAAATAAATAAATCAAATTCAGATAATGAAAAATGTGGATATTGAAATGTCAACGTAGTCTATATCATGTTAAGTGACAGAGGGTCATATAGTACAGTGACTGGGCAATTGGGTGACATGAAAAACTAATACTGAGTATGGTAAAGGTGTAGAATGTTACACCAATAAGGATTTAAATATTTTGGATGTTCTGTTCATTTAATGATTTCTGACAGCTGTCATTTTAATGTTTTATTATTTTTTTACTGACCCTTAAAAAAAATGTTTTTAAAAGGCCTGTACAGTATATTGCAGAGAACTATATACTATTTAAAGATATGGGCAGGTCAGCAAATTATGTTATAGCAGGACATAACATGCGGATTTGTTCCTGTGTCTGTACATATTTTGTATACAGTTACACTGTAGTTCATGATAAAATGTTATCAGTACAACTTTCCATTTTTGGATACTTCCTGCTGTTTAGGGCCCTTAATTTCCTCACTGTCATAAAAAAAAAAGTTTTAACTTGAATTAAATGTCATGGGCTACTCTGCAAAAAAAGTGTAATAATAGATTGCTTTTTCATACTGTCCCAAGGTTCTCTTTCAGCTATTTTTATGCATATTGTGCATGCATTAAGCATGATGAAAGGCGAAATGTTTCTCATTCCAATGGTCTCAACCAACCTGACTGACAACCTGTTTCTGCTTTGTTGCTGTCAGGCAAAACTTTGACAAATATTAGGCAAGACAATAGAGGTCGACCGATTAGGATTTTTCAACGCCGATACCGATTATTGGAGGACCAAAAAAAAGCCGATGCCGATTAATTGGACGATTTAAAAAAATATATATATTTGTAATAATGACAATTACAACAATACTGAATGAACACTTATTATAAATTAATATAATACATCAATAAAAATCCATTTAGCCTCAAGTAAATAATGAAACATGTTCAATTTGGTTTAAATAATGCAAAAACAGTGTAAAGTGCAATTTGTGCCATGTAAAAAAGCTAACGTTTAAGTCCCTTGCTCAGAACATGAGAACATATGAAAGTTGGTGGTTCCTTATAACATGAGACTTCAATATTCCAAGGTAAAGGTTTTAGGTTGTAGTTAATATAGTATTTATAGGACTATTTCTCTCTATACCATTTGTATTTCATATACCTTTGACTATTGGATGTTCTTATAGGCACTTTAGTATAAGTGTAACAGTATAGCTTCCATCCCTCTCCTCGCCCCTACCTGGGCTCGAACCAGGAACATATCGACAATAGCCACCCTCGAAGCATCGTTACCCATGCAGAGCAAGGGGAACAACTACTCCAAGTCTCAGAGCGAGTGACGTTTGAAACACTATTAGCCATTTGACATCGGTTACACCAGCCTAATCTCGGGAGTTGATCGGCTTGAAGTCATAAACAGCGCAATGCTTGAAGCACAACGAAGAGCTGCTGGCAAAACGCATGAAAGTGCTGTTCGAATGAATGCTTACGAGCCTGCTGCTGCCTACCATCGCCCAGTCAGACTGCTCTATCAAATACTAAATCATATCATAATAACACACAGAAATACGAGCCTTAGGTCATTAATATGGTCAAATCCGGAAACTATCATTTCGAAAACAAAACGTTTTATTTCAGTGAAATAATATTTTATCTAACGGGTAGCATCCCTAAGTCTAAATATTCCTGTTACATTGTACAACCTTCAATATTATGGCATAATTACGTAAAATTCTCACAACGAGCCAGGCTGCCCAAACTGTTGCATATACCCTGACTCTGCGTGCAATGAACGCAAGAGAAGTGACACAATTTCATCTGGTTAATATTGCCTGCTAACCTGGATTTCTTTTAGCTAAATATGCAGGTTTAAAAATATATACTTCTGTGTATTGATTTAAGGCAGGCATTGGTGTTTATGGTTAGGTACAGTCGTGCAACGATTGAGCCTTTTTTGCAAATGTGCTTTTGTTAAATCATCCCCCTGCGTTGCATCGATTATATGCAATGCAGGACATGCTAGATAACTACACATGGTTGATGATATTACTAGTTAAACTAGTGATTATGATTGATTGATTGTTTTTATAAGATAAGTTTAATGCTAGCTAGCAACTTACCTTGGCTACTTACTGCATTCGCGTAACAGGCAGGCTCCTTGTGGAGTGCAATGAGAGGCAGGTGGTTAGAGCGTTGGAATCCCGGAGCTGACAAGGTAAAAATCTGTCATTCTGCCCCTGAACAAGGCAATTAACCCACCGTTCCGAGGCAGTTATTGAAAATAAGAAAGTGTCCATAACTGACTTGCCTAGTTAAATAAAGGTGTAAAAAAAAAAAAACGGGGAAAAAATAAAATCGGCCAAATCAGTGTCCAAAAATACCGATTTCAGATTGTTATGAAAACTTGAAATCGCCCCTAATTAAATCGATCGACCTCTACAAGACAATGACAAAAACAGATTGATGTCCACAATGCACATTCATGTTAAACATTGCATTTGTTGGCTCAATCGGAAATTACCTTTAAACGGTGCATTTTCCAAATCAGCAATCGGATTGAATCCAGACCTACATTTTATGATCAGGAGGACAATATAGAATCAGTATTTTGGCTAAGGGATACCTTTCAATTATATGGAGGATAAATGTCAGAAAAGCAGGAATTCATGATTAATTTCTACTTTGGTAGTTGTGACAAAAGAAATGCTGATCTTTTTATTAATTTTCTATTTTGAAGACTTTGGTAAAGTGGAGCTCCACTGTGAGAAGAACAACAAAGCCCACAACACCAATGACATCTCAGTGGTCCTTCCTGGTCACCTTTGACCTCCATGGCCCCTTCAGGCCCCCTGTGTTGACCATGGAGACATGTAGCAAGCTCTGCTATACTATATATAGTATTGCTGAGATCTAAGTAACGCGGACAGAAAATACTGTTTATTTTTGGACAGATAGTACCTCACCATTTCATCCCTTTTTGAAAGTTTTCCATTTCGTGCCTACTGAGCACAACCTTAAACTAATCCCCCACCTCCATCCAGGGCCCCAGCCTTCAGAGACGTTGGGGAGCAAGTCCGTGTTCGGGCTCCCTGAGGCCGTGGGAAGTGTCAGTCACCTTAAGTGTAACCAGCCCAGCAAACACCCCAGTGGGAGAGTACAGCCTGTATTTATAGACAGGGGCCACTGCCACAGAGGGCACCACCCTGTAATGGTTTTACTATTTAATACATTTGCAAAAATAAAAAATAAACTGTTTTTGCTTGGTCATTATGGGGTATTGTGTGTAGCTTGATGAGCAAAAAAAATCATTCATCCATTTTAGAGTAAGGCTGTAACGTAACAAAAATGTTGAAAAAGTCAAAGGGCCTGAATACTTTCCAAATGCATTGTAAGTAAAGTTTTACAGTATTAGCACGTTCAATGTAGATTCCCCACTGAGCATGGTTTTTAGTCCTAGGCTTAAATCAGGTCCGGAAAACCAGCCCTTAACTTACATTTTAGAAACAAAACAGATTCTTAAGGAAATGTTATCATTTCAACATTATTTTCCTTGCCCAGATCAGCGCTAACGATGACAGAGGTGTCCTGATGGGGCGGTGGGATGGTCAGTACATTGGTGGCATATCTCCCACTCACTGAACGGCAGTGTGGAGGTACTAAGGCGTTTGGCTCAAATATGGCGGCCATCCAGTCAAGTATGGTCAGTGTTGGGTGTTCGCAGGTGTAATGTGCACAGGTAGGCCAATCACTGTCTCTAAACCCTCTAGACATAGACATATCTGACAGTCAACTACTTTTGAATCTGATCCCATAAGGCCCATGATAATGTATGGTAAGTGCTATGAGGTCATTATGGCTACTTAGAGAGGTGTCAATTGGATAAGGTCTTAAAGACTGTTGTGTTTCTGCTCAGGACATACCATGTGTGGATGGAGACTGCCTGATCTCTCTGGAGACTCCTTATGACGGCTGGCAAGCTGTAGCCTCCACCCCACTGAAGAAAAGCACTGGTACGGTCCAACTTCCATCTCATCTCTCACTAACACACTCCTGGGGTATTTTGTGTTATTATTGCGCAGATTGACCTCAAGCTTGTACTGAAAAGCAACCACCGTGTGACTCAGATACTACTAATCCATGTCAACACTCAGGCCATAAGATACACTGGCATCCCATCCTTCCAGATAGACCGAATTGAAAGAACAGGAGATCCGTCCTAACCAAGGTAGAGTGACAATGTTGCCTGAACTCTTATGAGTAGGCCATTGGGAAACTCTTCTCAAAACCACATTACATCTTAACTTTTAGAAATCTTTGTCAACATCCTGGGTTTGAAGCATGCATCAATCTCAATGATTGATTATGACAAAAAGGTGGTGTATTTCAGGAGGGCAAATAGTTAAAGGTCTTGAAAAGGTCACTAACGTTGTCCTGTGACCTCCACAGTATGTTGGCCCGTGATACCATGACATTGAAATACATAATCTGTGGACAGATCTGACTATCCCCTACTCCTTCTGTGTACGGTGAGCACATGCTGGAGAAGAGCAGCATCAAGGTTTTGACTGTGGTCACAGACAGGGTCAATAGTGAGAAAGTGTACATAACAGAGAAAGACATTGCGCTAGAGAGGCCTTCCCTCGCCATCAAAGAGAGTACAGTCCCAACATTTTGTAATTTCGCAATCTGTCAGATCCTTCAGCCACTCCAATAACTTCCCTAGAACAACAATATTCTCCGAGTGACATTATGGAACAAGCCCCAAGGCTCTTTACATACTCTTAGGTAACCATTTTAATTTGTAGGTGGCAAACATTCTAGTAGCGAGAATAACAATCTGCAAGGGAAATAAACGGTTGGCCTGTGAATAAACTTGTTGCGAGACTGAAAAGACTGAAAATCAAAAGTGTGTTAGACTGTCATCTGAACAGTTGATCTAGTAAATACCATCCCAATATCAGTAACACCCACTAGATAAATGGTTTATTCAGTGAGTTTATTCAGTACTTCAAAAAAGTCGCAGGTGAAAGACATTGATTATCCCGGACCAGGGCTTAAATAGTTGAAAAGGGCGCTATTGGAGGTTGGCGTGCGGGCACCCTGATGAAATTACGGTGGCGAATGAATAAATCACCTCTATTCTCTGTTCTATTGCTGAATGTGCAATCACTAGAGAATAAACTGGACAAGTTCCATTCGAGACTATCCTATCAACAGGACATTAAGAACTGTAATACACTATGCTTCTTTGGACATGGCTAATATACATCTAGCTGGTTTTTCTATGCATCGGCAAGACAAAACTGGTTAGTCTTGAGTCTGGTAAGATCGGGGAGGGGTCCCTTAACAGCTGGTGCGCGATCTCTAATATTAAGGAAGTCTCAAGGTTCTTTTCGCCTGAGTTAGAATACCTCATGATACGCTGTAGACCATAGATGCTAAAACCTTTTTTGTAGCTGTCTATTTACCACCAAACTGATGCGGTCATTAAGACCGCAATCAACAAGCTGTATAGGGCCATAAGAAAATAAGAAAAAGCTCATCCAGAGGCAACGCTCCTAATGGCCCATAATTTTAATCAGCATGTCACCTGTGCAACTAGAGGGATAAAAACTATAGATCACCTTTACTCCGCATACAAAGCTGTCCCCACCCTCCATTTGGCAAATCGGACCATAACTCTATCCTCCTGATAAGCAAAAACTCAAACAGGAAGTACAAATGAAGCGCCAAATATGGAAGTGGTCCGATGAAGGGGATGCTAAGCTACAGGCCTGTTTTGCTAGCACAGACTGGAATATGTTAAGGGATTCATCTGATGGCATTTAGTTCAGCACTACCAGTCTGTAATACCTACATGTTTCAAGCAAACCACCATAGTTCCTGTGCCTACAATTGCCAAAGGTAACCTGTATAAATGACTACCGCCCGGTAGCACTCACATCTGTAGCCATCAAAGGCTAGTCATGGCTCACATCTACACCATCATCCAAAAAACCATGGATCCACCCCAATTCGCATACCGGGCCAACAGACCGACAGATGACTCAATCGCTATTGCACTCCACACTGCCTTTTCCCACTTGGACAAAAGGAACACTTGCATGAGAATGCTATTCGTTGACTGCAGCTCAACACTATAGTGCCCTCCAAGCTCATCACAATTCTGACTTGTGCTCGGATTTCTTCGCTCGTAAAAGCCTGGGTTTTCAATTGAAAGTGTGGGTTCACAGCTCCAATTTAGATGTTGGTCATTACTGAGACGTGGTTAAAGAAGAGTGCTTTAAATGTTGATCTTAACCTTTCTCTGCAAGATAGATCGTTAACAAGGATCATCTTCAGCGCTCGGTTGTCTCCACCAAGTCTGTCCAAACTATTTGATTTGCTGGTTTTAAGCATTCAACTTTTAAATAGCTCTTTGTTGACTGTTGTTGGATGCTATTGTCCTCCATCAGAATCAGCCTATACCCTACCTCCAAACACCCAGAAAGCACTACTTTCCTCAATGTTATCCACAAATAATCCTGATAGGTATCAGTCTGGTGTTTTATGTAATGATCTTAGTGATCACTGTTTTACAGCCTGTGTTCGTAATGGCTGCTCAGTGAAAGGACCTGTCAGACGCTTTAATGAGCAAGCCTTCATGAACAGGCCTCTGTAAAATGGTATAGAATCAGCTTGAAGTGGCGGAGATAAAGCTGATCCTTTATCAGGTCTATTTCTATTTTGCCCTGTTTATCAAAAGTGTATGAAAAACTTGTCAATAATCAACTGATTGGTTTCTTGATGTCTATAGTATTCTCTCTGGTATGCAATCTGGTTTTCACTCTGGTTATGGATGTGTCACTGCAACCTTAAAGGTCCTCAATGTCGCCACCATTGCCCTTGATTCTAAGCAATGTTGTGTTGATATTTTTATTGACTTGGCCAAAGCTTTTGATACGGTGGGACAGCTAAGGAGTATTGGTGTCTCTGAGGGGTCTTTGCGCTGGCTTGCTAACTATCCCTGGAAGAGTGCAGTGTATAAAGTCAGAAAATATGTTGTCTCAGCCACTGCCTGTATTCACCAAGGGAATACCCCAAGGCTTGATCCTAGGCCCCACGTTTTCAATTTACATCAACAACATAGCTCAAGCAGTAGGAAGCTCGCTCATCATGTATATGCAGGTGATAGTCTTACACTCAGCTGACCATCCTACCAATGCTAGATTACAGAGACGTAAATTATACAGCAGCAAGTAGGGGTGCTCTCGAGCGGCTAGACGTTCTTTACCATTTGGCCATCTGATTTGCCACCAATGCTCCTTATAGGCCACGTCACTGCACTCTATACTCCTCTGTAAAATGGTCATCTCTGTATACCCCTCAGAAGACCCACTGGTTGATGCTCATTTATAAAACCATCTCACTCCCCCCTGAGACATCTACTGCAGCAGACATCCTGCACATATAACACCCTTTCTGCTACTCACATTCTGTTAAAGGTCCCCAAAGCACACACAACGTGGGTCGCTAGACTTTTCAGTTCGCTTCAGCTAGCGACTGGAATAAGCTGCAACAAACACTCAAACTGGACAGTTCTCAGCCTCTTCATTCAAAGACTCAATCATGGACACTCTTACTGACAGTTGTGGCTGCTTTGCGTGATGTATTGTTGTCACTACCTTCTTGCCCTTTGTGCTGTTGTCTGTGCCCAATATTTGTACCATGTTTTGTACAGCTACCATGTGTTGCTATGTCATGTGCTGCTGCCTTGCTATGTTGTCGTCTTAGGTCTCTTGTCGTGATGCGTTTTGTCCTATATTTTTATTTTAAAAAATATTCTTAATCCCAGCCGGTCCCTGCAGGAGGTCTTTTGGTAGGCCGTCATTGTAAATAAGAATTTGCTCAACTGACTTGCCTAGTTAAATAAAGTGACCATTTACCATAGAGATCCTATTAAATGACTAATTCTATGCTATTTGCCGTTTTACAAAAGTAATATTTGAATTGTTTGGTTGACAACGGAATCAAAAACATTTAAAGGAGATGTACCTACTGCTTGGATCGTTCCATCTGAACCACTGGCTTAATTCTGTTCTTTAATTTAGATTTTTGTTTGAGATGGCCTGAATCAAAAATATTTATTATTAACTTGTAGATTCCATTTCAAATCAACCAAAGCTTGAAACTCTAGGCCTATATGTGATCTATTTTTAGTGTAAATCTGGATTGAATTTAAAAAATGTTAATTACTTCCCAAATGCTATATCGGACTAAATGGCACCCATCACTGATGCTAGACGATTGATAAAGTAAAGTTACATTTCACTTGCTCTGTTGAACCTACCCTTTGGAATAACTTCAATAGCAACAGTGAATCTATTAAGTGGAGATTCCTCAAATCGTTCTCACAATAGCACATTGGTAATAGTCAGTGACAATATCAAAGCTAAATAGTGCTGGGCTTAGTTAAATCCATGGATGGGACACTGAAGGAATAGCTGAAGAGAAACTCTCCAGTAGGAGGTGCTGCACACCGTTTCTTTCCTCAACGTGGATATTACATTGAAGATCTGACGTTGTTTCAGAAAGGTACACATAGAAACCTTGTAGAAAATTGGTTACCATGACAATCACAGATGAAATGTTACCCTCAAAACAGTTTACTTTCAAATCCAATGTATTTGCTACAGATTCTACATCACAATACATTGACAAATTGTGTTGATTTAACCAGTTTGTTCCCAGTGGGATGTGACACTTCTCTGCTGGCTTTACGAACTAGGTTTCAGTTTGACATAAAACCTAAATATCCATGTGGAACCAATTTAGCTCTTAATCTTGGAAACCCAGAACTAAAGTCTCACGGAATTGCCTCAGATGCTTGATTAGGTTCTGGCGGGAGAAATACTAGTGACCAGCGAAGTCTCCACCCCTCTAAACAGAAACTGTCAGCCAACACCGCCCCCCCCCCACTTCCCAAAACTTCCCGCTTGAAATCCCTTCCCCCACTTTCAGCACTACCTTCACACAATCCTTATGTCTAAATAACCAGTGACAGAAAACCAAAGCACCTGAACTACGATTGCTCATTAGTTGTCATATCTCAATCTTTTGACAGACTTGACGATACCATTTATGTAGTCTGACCATGAGAGATTATTGAGCTCTTGGCTAAACTTGAAAGGACATGCATTCATCCATGGATTGGTCATGTGGTTAAAGCTTTGAGTTCTCTCAACGGTGATATTTTACACACAACCTTGTGCGTGTTTGTAGTTTAGAAGTCTAAAAATGTTTGAGGTATAATTTGTACCTCAGATTTTCTCTGCTAAAACCAGGGCATCAGGTACATGTGCAGGTGCCCTTCACTCCAAAGAAGCTAGTGGCCAATTCACAGATTAAGGCAAGCTGCAATGTGACCGGTGTCTACAGGCAGAGACCGTAAAGCCCTTGTGAAGAATAACGAGAACCACTTCTGAAAAAGAAATGTAATCCTGCTCATGTTTGAGTGCAAGGCGAGTTACTTTTATTTTGTATTTACAAAAGTGCCGGTCATTGTCATTTAATAAAATCATATTTTATAGCATGGTCTTCATTGGTGAACAATATTCAGCAAAAATTCTAATTTCCAAAAAGTGGGCAGCAGAAGTATACAGAAATCGCTTTCCCTCAATGTATAATGCTGTAGTTTGACTGTGTACAAATTCTATGCAAATGGCATCTTGTTATTGTTCTTTGCAAAGTCAAGCCTGTTGATTAAAGATCTCCAAACAGACTTATGCCACTGCAAAACATCCAGCTAGAGTGGTAAAGCAAAAATTAATCTATAAATATTTATACACACATGAAGCAAGATTTTTACGTTTTGCAAATATGTCTGCTGTCTTAATGATGTATAGTGTGTGTACACAAGGGGGAAGTAAACACTTGTGTAACATTCAACAAAGTCCATTGAGCTCAGGGTCAGAGAGGATGGCCCCAGTCCTCGTCACACGTGCACACACCTTCCCTTTCTCCATAAACGTGTACACACACACACACCTTTGTCTCCATTCACCTCACGCACACCCTCCACTCATCATCTAGCTGGAGCCTTGAATCAGAGCTTTGATCTTCTGTAGGTTGTGATCCAGGGCCCCGTTCAGAAACTGCACCCAGTTCAGGTCTGCTTCTAAACACACGTGACTCACCCTGAGGGAGGAGGACAAGAAGGCTGTGTCAAAGTAGAGTACACTAAAAAGCAATAATTTTCTTCCTTCCCTCATTCATCCACTTATCAAATCCTCTCAGACTGGTCCCCTTGATGGAAAACTAATAATATTGAGACAGAGTTTAAGTGAGATGTGATGTAAAGAGCAACTTAAGTCATTATTTCTCTCATGAAAGTGTGATGGCTGGCTTCCTCCCTACAACTATGATGCATCAGAAACTTGTGGCTCTCGGTAGACTGTAGCTCATCCGCTACCATTGTACAGTCGTGGCCAAAAGTTTTGAAAATGACACAAATATAAATTTTCACAAAGTCTGCTGCCTCAGTTTGTATGATGGGATTTTGCAAATACTCTAGAATGTTATGAAGAGTGATCAGATGAATTGCAAAGTCCCTCTTTGCCATGCAAATGAACGGAATCCCCAAAAAACATTTCCACTGCATTTCAGCACTGCCACAAAAGGTTACAGCTGACATCATGTCAGTGATTCTTTCATTAACACAGGTGTGAGTTGATGAGGACAAGGCTGAAGATCACTCCGTCCTGCTGAGTGAGTTCGACTAACAGACTGGAAGTTTCAAAAGGAGGGTGGTGCTTGGAATCAATGTTCTTCCTCCGTCAACCATGGTTACCTACAAGGAAACACGTGCAGTCATCATTGCTTTGCACAAAAAGGGCTTCACAGGCAAGGATATTGCTGCAAGTAAGATTGCATCTAAATCAACCATTTATCGGACCATCAAGAACTTCAAGGAGAGCAGTTCAATTGTTGTGAAGGCGGCTTCAGGGCACCCAAGTTCAGCAAGCACCAGGACCGTCTCCTAAAGTTGATTCAGCTGCGGGATCGGGGCACCACCAGTACAGAGCTTGCTCAGGAATGGCAGCAGGCAGCTGTGAGTGTATCTGCATGCACAGTGAGGCAAAGACTTTTGGAGTATGGCCTGGTGTCAAGAAGGGCAGCAAAGAAGCCAATTCTCTCCAGGAAAAACATCAAGGACAGACTGATATTCTGCAAAAGGTACAAGGATTGGACTGCTGAGGACTAGGGTGAAGTCATTTTCTCTGATGAATCCCCTTTCCGATTGTTTGGGGCATCCGGAAAAAAGCTTGTCCGGAGAAGACAAGGTGAGCGCTACCATCAGTCCTGTGTCACGCCAACAGTAAAGAGACCATTCATGTGTGGGGTTGTGTCTCAGCCAAAGGAGTGGGCTCACTCACAATTTCACCTAAGACACAGCCATGAATAAAGAATGGTACCAACACATCCTCCGAGAGCAACTTCTCCCAACCATCCAGGAACAGTTTGAAGACAAAAAATGTTTTTTCCAGCATGATGGAGCACCTTGCCATAAGGCAAATGTGATAACTAAGTGGCTCAGGGAACAAAACATTGATATTTTGGGTCCATGGCAGGAAACTCCCCACACCTTAATCCCATTGAGAACTTGTGGTCAATCCTCAAGAGGTGGGTGGACAAACACAAACCCACAAATTCTGAAACTCCAAGCATTGATTTTGCAAGAACGGGCTGCCATCAGTCAGAATGTGGCCCAGAAGTTAATTGACAGCATGCCAGGGCGGATTGCAGAGGTCTTGAAAAAGAAGGGTCATCACTGCAAATATTGATTCTTTGCATCAACTTCATGTAATTGTCAATAAAAGCCACTATAAAAGCCACTTTGACACTAATGAAATGTTTGTAATTATACTTCAGTATTCCATAGTAACATCTGAGAAAAATATCTAAAGACACTGAAGCAGCAAACTTTGTGGAAATTAATATTTGTGTCATTCTCAAAACTTTTGGCCACGACCGTACTGTCTGACATTAGAAGCCAGTTCTATCAGGTCTTTTCTTAAGAATAATTTATAGATAAGCCCTGCCAAGTGGATGTTTCAGTAGCCAACAGGTAAAAACATAACACTGTCTGTGTGGCTCACACAGATAAACAGGCCCTTCTATACACACCTGATGATATCCAACACTTTCTTTAGCACCAAGGTCAGTTTACATGCCTGGAACGAAGACAGAGAGCGTTTGGAAGAAACATCATAAAAGTAAATGTTGCTTTAACAATACAAGCCATCCCAAACATACTTAAACAGAAAATAAATTAAGTGTATGTATTCAACATGCCAAGTTGTCCGTCTCCTCATCTATTGTGTTTCAACTACTTCAACAAAGCCTTTCAATCAGGAAATCCTAATAGCATTAACAAAGTAAAACATTTAAATAATGTTATTATTCATTTGGAGCCACCACTTCCAATTTAAACAGCACAACTTTCGTCATGACTGAGGTACAATCACTTAATTATATACACTGTCTGACACAAATTATCCAAGCGCCTTACGTTTTGATCCACTCCTGAGTAATCCATGGGTGGGTAGAGACTGAGTACCAGGTCATCAACACTGGAAGCACACAGAAAGAGTTTATGGGGTTGACCTCTGATAAGCGTTGGTTCCTGAGTTAAGCATATTGCAAAGATTACTAAATCGATCATATACTGTGACCTCGTCCCCAAGGTCAGTGTCTGGTGTGGGCACTATATACACTTTGGCTAATGATGCACAAGCATGAGAACAAACTATTCTCAGTCATTACATGAGCATATCTGGCATTCAGTGTAGTTGTATCAACCTGCTTCCTAATTGTGCACCAATTAGCTACCAATGTGCACTTTTTATTTAAAAATGACTTTTGCTGCTTCATGTACTTGATGGCGGGGCTTTGGAGGTACTAGGAACCAACCATTTAACTTCTGCAGAGTAATGCCAAAACCCGGTTTCCTTGAATGTTGCTGTGTCTATGGGTTGCAAAATTCCAGAAATTCACTCCAAATTCCCAGAAATCCTGCTCATTGGACTCCAGATTACTTGCTCCTGATTCTGGCAATATTCCAACCGGCATTTCTGAAAGTTACAACCGCTCCTGTACTTTTAATTTCTGTTATATATAGATATGTCAATAGCCCCCGGATCTAATCTCTTGAGCGATGCATGTCATTTTTAGCTGACAGTACAGTCTGATTGTAGTGGGACACTAGCTACACCATTGCATTCAGAAGAAACTACTCCTTTGATTTGGTAGACATATTTTATGCCACAAACAGCTTGTCTGTACTTGTTTGGGAGTATAAGTATATGGAGTAGCCAGCCAAATCGGATTTTTTTTGTTAAAAATTCAACCCCCCCGCCAGATTGTAGAAGTGGGTGTGGACAAATCCAGGCGCCCATGAACTACAATTATGATTGAAGAATGAAGCAGGTGTTAAACATGGGCTTTGCTGCACAGAAAGCAGCAGTTAACTGCATTGTTGAGACTAATCAAAATCAGTAGGCCTATATCAATATAAACTCGGCAAAAGAAAGAGTTTTTTTCCCAGAAAACTTAACGTGTAAATATTTGTATGAACATAAGATTCAACAAGAGACAAACTGAACAAGTTCCAGACATGTGACAGAAATTGTATAATGTGTCCCTGAACAAAGGGAGGGGGGGGGGCACTTTGAGATATCAGATGATGTAAAAAGGGCTTTATAAAAATTTGATGTGGCCACAAGCTGCGTTAAGTACTGCAGTGCATCTCCTCCTCGTGGACTGCACTAGATTTGCCAGTTCTTGCTGTGAGATGTTACCCCACTCTTCCACCAAGGCACCTGCACATTCCCAGACATTTCTGGTGGTATGACCCTAGCATTCACCCTCCGATCCAACAGGTCCCAGATGTGCTCAATGGGATTGAGATCCGGGCTGCGTGAACGTTGTCATTGCAGGCAATCTCAACGCAGTGCGTTACAGTGAAGACATCCTCCTCCCTCATGTGGTGTCGTCCCTGCAGGCTCATCCTGAGATGACCCTCCAGCATGTTCTGTCATGGCCAGTGAAGAGCCCGGATCTCAATCCCATTGAGCACGTCCAGCAACGGTGGGTTTGTGCCCATAGGCGAAGTTGTTGCCGATGATGTCTGGTGAGGACCTGCCTTACAACAGGCCTACAAGCCCTCAGTTCAGCCTCAGTCGATTGCGGACAGTCTGAGCACCAGTGGAGGGATTGTGCATCCCTGGTGTAACTCAGGCAGTTGTTGTTGCCATCCTGTACCTGTCCCGCAGGTGTGATGTTCGGATGTACCGATTCTGTGCAGGTGTAGTTACACATGGTCTGCCACTGCGAGGACGATTGGCTGTCCGTCCTGCCTCCCCTGTAGCGCTGTCTAGGCGTCTCAGTACGGACATTGTCATTTATTGCCCTGGCCACATCTGCAGTCCTCATGCCTCCTTGCAGCATGCCTAAGGCACGTTCACGCAGATGAGCAGGGACCCTGGGCATCTTTCTGTGTTTTTCAAAGACAGTACAAAGGCCTCCTTAGTGTCCTAAGTTTTCATAACTGTGACATTAATTGCCTACTGTCTGTAAGCGTCTTAACGACCATTCCACAGGTACATGTTCATTAACTTCTTGGTGACAGGGGGCAGTATTTTCACATCCGGATGAAATGCATGCCCAAATTCAACTGCCTGCTACTCATCCCCAGAAGATAAGATATGCATATTATTAGTAGTTTTGAATAGAAAACACTCTGAGGTTTCTAAAACTGTTTGAATCATGTCTGTGAGTATAACAGAACTTATTTAGCAGGCGAAACCCAGAGGACAAACCATTCAGATTTTACATTTTTCTTTTCAGGTCACTCTTTTCAATGGGTTTTCATTGGGAATCCAATCATTGGGATTTAAGGGACCTTCTTGCAGTTCCTACCGCTTCCATTGGATGTCAACAGTCTTTAGAAATTGGTTGAGGTTTTTCCTTTGTGTAATGAAGAAGTACGGCTGTTCAGAACGAGGGTAACTTGAAGTGTACTGTTAAGAGGCGCGTGACCAGAAAGCTAGCTACAGTTTGTTTTCCTCCCGTATTGAACACAGATCACCCAGTCTTCAATTTTATCGATTATTTACGGTTAAAAAAATACCTAAAGTTGTATTACAAAAGTAGTTTGAAATGTTTTGGCAAAGTTTCCAGGTAACTTTTGAGATATTTTGTAGTCACGTTGCGCAAGTTGGAACCGGTGTTTTTCTGGATCAAACGCGCCAAATAAATGGACATTTTGGATATATACCAACGGAATTAATTGAACAAAAGGACCATTGTGATGTTTATTGGACATATTGGAGTGCCAACAAAAGAAGCTCGTCAAAGTTAAGGCATGAATTATATTTTTATTTCAGCGTTTTGTGTCGTGCCTGCAGGGTTGAAATATGCTTATTTTTGTTTACTGGGGTGCTATCCTCAGATAATAGCATCTTTTGCTTTCGCCGAAAAGCCTTATTGAAATCTGACATGTTGGCTGGATTCACAACAAGTGTAGCTTTAATTTGCTATCTTGCATGTGTGATTTAATGAAAGTTTGATTTTTATGGTAATTTATTTGAATTTGGTGCTCTGCATTTTCCCTGGCTTTTGGCCAGGTGGAACACGTCCCACATATCCCAGAGACGTTAACTGTTTATGGTTCATTGAACAAGTATGGGAAACAAGGTTTAAACCCTTTACAATGAAGATATTTGGATTTTTACAAATTCTTTGAAAGATTTCTTTTTTTGCTGAATTTGTAATAATACCATACAAGTAGCTTTTAAAACCTTCAATCTGCTTTATTTTACCATATTTTGGACCAGAATGAGGCTCTCTCCACTACCTATTGTTCCTGCAGTGATGATTCAACATTGCCATCGAATGTTTTCATAATTAATCTGCAGATAAAGCGATTTTGGAGATTATTACTGATAGGCGCCTGTCCTATAAATACACTCAACAAAAATATAAAAACGCAACATGCAACAATATCAGTTCATTGCACAAAGTTGATCAGGCTGTTGATTGTGGCCTTTGGAATGTTGTCCCACTCCTCTCCAATGGCTGTGCAAAGTTGCTGGATATTCGCGGGAACTGGAACACGCTTTCGTACACGATCCAGAGCATCCCAAACAACTGGGTTGTGTCCATAGAAAAATAAAAATTCTGGCAACGGAACCGATAGAAAGCTGGTTTGGGTAGCAACCCTAGATTTGTGTCTGGACTATATATCTTGTGGAATGATGAAATAGTATGAATAAATTCATCAAAACAACACTAATGAAAATATGCCAATCATTATTTGAATATGTTGGTAACCCATTGTACACTGCTCAAAAAAATAAAGGGAACACTAAAATAACATCCTAGATCTGAATGAAATATTCTTATTAAATACTTTTTTCTTTACATAGTTGAATGTGCTGACAACAAAATTACACAAAAATTATCAATGGAAATCAAATTGATCAACCCATGGAGGTCTGGATTTGGAGTCACACTCAAAATTAAAGTGGAAAACCACACTACAGGCTGATCCAACTTTGATGTAATGTCCTTAAAACAAGTCAAAATGAGGCTCAGTAATGTGTGTGGCCTCCACGTACCTGGATTAAAGCATCCGCCAACTCCTGGACAGTCTGTGGTGGATGGAGCGAGACATGATGTCCCAGATGTGCTCAATTGGATTCAGGTCTGGGGAACAGGCGGGCCAGTCCATAGCATCAATGCCTTCCTCTTGCAGGAACTGCTGACACACTCCAGCCACATGAGGTCTAGCATTGTCTTGCATTAGGAAGAACCCAGGGCCAACCGCAACAGCATATGGTCTCACAAGGGGTCTGAGGATCTCATCTTGGTACCTAATGGCAGTCAGGCTACCTCTGGCGAGCAAATGGAGGGCTGTGCGGCCCCCCAAAGAAATGCCACCCCACACCATGACTGACCCACCGCCAAACCGGTCATGCTGGAGGATGTTGCAGGCAGCAGAATGTTCTCCACGCAGTCTCCAGACTCTGTCACGTCTGTCACATGTGCTCAGTGTGAACCTGCTTTCGTCTGTGAAGAGCACAGGGCGCCAGTGGCGAATTGGCCAATCTTGGTGTTCTCTGGCAAATGCCAAACGTCCTGCACGGTGTTGGGCTGTAAGCTCAACCCCCACCTGTGGACGTCGGGCCCTCATTACCACCCTCATGGAGTCTGTTTCTGACCGTTTGAGCAGACACATGCACATTTGTGGCCTGCTAGAGGTCATTTTACAGGGCTCTGGCAGTGCTCCTCCTGCTCCTCCTTGCACAAAGGCGGAGGTAGCGGTCCTGCTGCTGGGTTGTTGCCCTCCTACGGCCTCCTCCACGTCTCCTGATGTACTGGCCTGTCTCCTGGTAGCGCCTCCATGCTATGGACACTACGCTGACAGACACATCAAACCTCCTTGCCACAGCTCGCATTGATGTTCCATCCTGGATGAGCTGCACTACCCGAGCCACTTGTGTGGGTTGTAGACTCCGTCTCATGCTACCACTAGAGTGAAAGCACCGCCAGCATTCAAAAGTGACCAAAACATCAGCCAGGAAGCACAGGAACTACGAAGTGGTCTGTGGTCACCACCTGCAGAACCACTCCTTTATTGGGGGTGTCTTGCTAATTGCCTATAATTTCCACCTGTTGTCTATTCCATTTGCACAACAGCATGTGAAATTTGTCAATCAGTGTTGCTTCCTAAGTGGACAGTTTGATTTCACAGACGTGTGATTGACTTGGAGTTATATTGTGTTGTTTAAAAGTGTTCCCTTTATTTTTTTTGAGCAGTGTATAAAAGTGATAATGCCCTCGAATGCGGTGTTGAGGATATATTGGCACGGGACTTTACCGGTAGGTGTGTGCCTGCATAAGTGTGTGTCCCGGTTTTAATATGTGTGGGAGATAATTATGCATTTGCCTTATTTCTTTGATATTAATAGACAATTGTATACACTTAATAGTATGACCTTTCTATTCTGTTGAGTCCTGTGTTCCTGTAAAGGGATGGGTTCCACTTTAGCTTTCCACAATTAGTCTGGGCTATGGTCAAGGAAATGGGTTTTTGCCAGAGATACAGTTGAAGTCGGAGGTTTACATACACCTTAGCGAAATACATTTAAAAATTCAATTCTTGACATTTAATCCTAGTAAAAATTCTCTGTCTTAGGTCAGTTAGGATCACCACTTTATTTTAAGAATGTGAAATGTCAGAATAATTGTACAGAATGATTTATTTGTTTCATCACATTCCCAGTGGGTCAGAAGTTTACATACAACTCAATTAGTATTTGGTAGCATTGCCATTCAATTGTTTAACTTGGGTCAAATGTTTTGGGAAGCCAAGCTTCCACAAGCTTCCCACAATAAGCTGGGTGAATTTAGGCTCATTCCTCCTGACAAAGCTGGTGTAACGGAGTCAAGTTTGTAGGCCTCCTTACTCACACATGCTTATTCAGTTCTGCCCACATATTTTCTATGGGATTAAGGTCCGAGCTTTGTGATGGCCACTCCAACGCCTCAACTCTGTTGTCCTTAAGCCATATTGCCACATATTTGGAAGTATGCTTGGTGTCATTGTCCATTTGGAAGACCCATTTGGAACCAAGCTTTAACTTCCTGACTGACGTCTTGAGATGTTGATTCAATATATCCACATAATTATAATTATCTATTTTGTGAAGTGCACCAGTCCCTCCTGCAGCAAAGCACCCCCACAACATAATGCTGCCACACCCGTGCTTCACGGTTGGGATGGTGTTCTTCGGCTTGCAAGCCTCCCCCTTTTTCCTCCAAACATAATGGTTATTATAGCCAAACAGTTATACTTTTGTTTCATCAGACCAGAGAACATCTCTCCAAAAAGTAATATTTTTGTCCACATGTGCAGTTGCAAACCGTAGTCTGGTTTATTTATGGCGGTTTTGGAGCAGTGGCTTCTTCCTTGCTGAGCGGCCTTTCGGGTTATGTCGATATTGGACTCGTTTTACTGGATATAGATACTTTTGTACCGGTTTCCTCCAGCATCTTCACAAGGTCCTTTGCTGTTCTGGGATTGATTTACACTTTTCTCACCAAAGTATGTTCAATCTCTAGGAGACAGAACGTGTCTCCTTTCTGAAAGGTATGACGGCTGTGTGGACCCATGGTGTTTATACTTGCGTACTATTGTTTGTACAGAGGAACATGGTACCTTCAGGCATTTGGAAATTGCTCCCAAGGATGAACCAGAATTGGAGGTCTACACTTTTTTTTCTGAAGTCTTCGCTGATTTCTTTTGGTTTTCCCATGATGTCAGCAAAGAGGCACTGAGTTTGAAGGTAGGCCTTGAAATATATCCTTAGGTCCACCTCCAATTGACTAAAATTATGTCACTTAGCCTATCAGAAGCTTCTAAAGCCATGACATCATTTTCTGGAGGTTTCCAAGTTGTTTAATTAAAGGCACAGTCAACTTAGTGTATGTAAACTTCTGACTCACTGGAATTGTGATAGTGAATAAGTGAAATAATCTGTCTGAAAACAATTGTTGGAAAAATTACTTAGTAGATGTAAGTAGATGTCCTAAATGACTTGCCAAAACTATAGTTTGTTAAAAAGAAATTTGTGGAGTGGTTGAAAAATGATTTTTGGTGACTCCAATCTAATTGTATGTAAACTTCCGACTTCAACTGTAGCTTGAGTTGACAATAACTGATAAAAACCTACAGACTGCTTTCCATAGACAAGATGTGGTGTGTGACCTGAGATAGCCTGGAAGAGTTTAGAACAACGCCTCATTGTCTCATCATCCTGGCATCTGGGAAACTAAGCCAGGGTTGGTGGTAAAACAACATCCGGTGTAAATAATCAGGAGATGAACCACGGTGGCTAATGAGAGTACTGGAACCAGCGCTGACTAAGCACTTAAGTTCTATATAGTGTCTATTTTATCATTTTCAGTTATGCACTCGGCAACACACACTTCGGAGTGTGGGGTCGACGGTTTCATTATTGCAATAATTAATCGATATTGAATAAAGTTGATTGTTTGAAGAAATGACAGTCTCACTTGATTAGAATATTCCACAACATACAAACATAACTCTGTGGTGAGTGTAATTCAACCATTCTCTAATGGATGATTCATATGATGAGGGTGAATCAACTAGGCTAGGGGTAGAGTTTCCATGAAACGTTTTCATATTATAATCTACAGTACTTCTGACTAGTGCATTAGACTAGAATTGTTGTCAAAGTGAAATACTCTAAAGTAATTTTCAGAAAGTGTTTTTATGGCATGTCAACGCATACTAGGTGTGGTAAAGTTACAAGCTAGAAATTGCACTGTACACTATTTTGTCCTGTCACACCAAAATGGAATAACTTGTTCTCAGACTAGCTTTTACTAGCATTCTAGCTAAGAGAAACACCCTTAGTAACAAACCAAAGTACTAAAGAGCTGTTTTGATGACACCTTCAAGGTCATCTGCCGAAGACCAAAATCAACCCTCTAACCTAGCTCTACACCCTAATAAGCACTTATGTAGACTAAACTGCCTTAACTTATCCATCCCTTTAAATACATAGGTGAGGAAACAGCTAGGAGTGGATTTGGAATTGACCATCCTCTTTTACCTGGGGCTGATCTCCTTGCTGATATCGGCCAGGTCGTCCAGCTGCGCCACAGTCTCTGGCATGCTTACGTTGCCATTGGCCTTGACGGCAGACAACAGCTTTCTCAGGCAGGCAGCAGATGCTTTCATCAGGCCCTGGCAGGGCGCCATGAGCTGGCGGTCCTCCTCGGACCAGTATGTGTCCTGGTTGCCCCGCGAGTCCTGGTCCTCGTCATCCAACACATCACTGAATGGGTCCTGGCTCTCAGCCTGTGCCTAGTGGGAGGGAGAGGGGATTTGAGCATATAAACTAGGGCTATGTCACAATTATTGTTCATTTCTCTGAAAGTGTGCACTTGTTCACTTCCTTTCACTGATTTATAAGGAAATTACTGGTACAAGACATATGGTGGAAACTCCCTTCAGCATCCACAAATCCAATACTTTGTAATGAATGAGTGTACACTTCAGGAGAATTAAAAAAATATATATTATTGGAACACACCCAAGAGAACAAGTATAGGATACAAAAGGGACATATGGAGACAGACGACATGGCAACATAAGGTGACATTACATTTTCAGCTCAATGAAAATGCTAATGTATTCATGGGAAATGTGTACAGCTTTTTTTATTAAGTTAGCTACAACTATGAAAGGGTTATTCTCCTGAAGAAAATGTGGTGAGAAGTTGAAATGAAGCCATCATTGGTGAAAGAGTAAAGAGCACCTGTTCCATCTCCTCTATGGCATCCTTTACCACCCCGATATAGGAGGCCAAGACCCCCAGCACTGCTGCCCGGTTATCTGCATGGACAAACACGACAGGCACAGACATGCTCTATGGTTTTCGTAACAATCAGATTGTAGAATGGGCTGTATAAAACACCAGCAGTTGCATGCCTAACCATGTATATTTATGGTTCTGGGCCAGACATTATATTACACTACAGATTTTTTTTTTTTTTACAGGAATATACTGTATTAACATGAGAATGTACAAAAAAGCACCTGGATGATCTTGGAAGAATGTTCCATGGACAGAGGAGTCAAATATAAGTTTTTGGACAAAATGGGTCCCATTATGCCTGCAGAAAACCAAACACTACATTCCTCAGTAAGAACCTTATACCAAAGGTCAAGCACGGTGGTGGTAGTGTGATGCTTTGAGGATGCTTTGCTGCCTCAGAACCTGGGTGACTTGCCTTGATAGAAGGAACCATGAATTTTGCTCTGTATCATTCTAAGGGAGAATGTCAGGCAGGCCATCTGTATGGGAGCTGAAGCGCAGCAAAACAATGATCCCAAACACACAATCAAGTCCACATGAAAATGTCTAAAAAGCAACAAATTTGAAGATTTGGAATGGCCCAGTCAAAGTCCAGACCTAATCTCAATTGAGATGTGCAGGACTTGAAACGAGAAGTTCATGCTTGAAAACCCACAAATGTCGCCATGTTAAAGCAGTTCTGCATGGAAGAATGATCAACCCAAAATATCAGCTTGTTTGACGCCAATGTTTGTAAACAATGTAAATGTAAACAAACTGTTTAGCCTCAAAATACATTTAAAACAGTACTTAAAATAGTCCTTCCTTCCATAGCTCTGTCTATGAATTTGAGAAGTGTTACATTTCTCCAGGCCCATCCCTTTTAAACTAAAACAGAAGCAGGGTGGCCGCTTTGTTATTGCTACAATTAAGGATTCTTGCTTTAAAATAGCCCTGTACTACAAATGTAAGTTGAGGAGTTAGCGAGACAACTTTAGTCAACTTTGAGTTCTATTTAGGATAACCGGTACCATGAAATTGGCTCACCTTTTATACAGGTACATTTCTATGGCAACAAATCATTCAGATCTAACCTGCTCCGGGGTAGGCTAGCTTAGGGCTAACTACATTTAACCTGAATGAAGTGTCAGAGGTGCAAGTTGAGAACCAATGAAATCAGATTCCCTCCCTCTTACAAAGATTGCGCCATCATCCACTTGATTTGCATTAGACTGATTAAATATTTATTAAATCAAATGCGTTTTTGTGTTAAAAATAGTAATGTTAAAATACCTATCACATTACACATTTAGTAATGACAAAAGCATTGGAAACTTGACACAGTAAAACGTTTAGTGAGGAAGAAAGCTGCTTGTGCATTGATAACCACACCAAAGTAATAAAATAAAGACGGCACTTCTAAAAGTCAATTTCACACGATAGCCTGCTGAATTTGCAAAACTTCTTAATTGATGTTTCAACATCGTCTTACTGAAGAGTTCGGCGTTCGACTAGCAAGGTGTGACATGCACACGCAGTTACAAGTCTGCTAGAGTTAGCGGCAGGCAGACGAGCAATTTCCACTGTTGTAGTACGTATGAAGTCTGAGCTGGAATGGAAGGTAACTGAAACTGACTAGCTTTAGAAAACCCTGAATAGATCTAGCTTGCTTCGTAGTATACTTTTCTGGACATGGAGGCTCAGGGCTGCGTTCAGCAGGGCAAACCGTTGTGGAACATTCAGATAGAAATAGACACGTCTTGTTCACACAATCTGACAGGTACAGGAAGCAATCATGCCAGCTCTATTCATGTCATTTTTATCTGCAACTTTCAGTACATGCTGAACTAGATGGATTCTGTAAAGTTTACTCACCTCTTGGTAAGTGTGCAAACTGGTCACACGCTGACCACACCCCACCTGTAGATTGGAGCTGTTCCTGTGATAAACTAAATAAAAAAGTTTTAGTAAGTATTGTAGGTCCTTCAATAAAACTGTATAATTATCCTGTCTGACACACTAGCTAGGATTCCATCCAATTGGAGACAAATTTTCATGCAAAAATCTGCATTAAAACAATACGCACATTTTTCACCAGAGATGTTTCTATGAAATTGACTTGTGCGGATAAAAGGCTGTGTGTGATGACGTAATGCACATTAAAAATAACTTTTCGGTTCAATTCCCATGTACCGAATAAAAAAAATACAAGTTAAGATGGTTTTCAATCGCATTTTCAACTCTACGAATGGTTTTGTCACAAAAACTGTTGCGTTATATAGCATATGTGCCCACTCCTGTATTTGCACATGCGCTCTGGTCAACAGCCCGCAGATACAGTGGAGGTAGGCTAGATTAAATGATGACCCTATTAAGAGCGAGATTATTTCTGTCAAAAGGCAGCCAAGCATCAATCGTCATGTCACCAGAACAGAACCCTCAATATTTATTGGAAAAGAGCGTCAAGCTCATCACCGTGCACTTTCACCACCCTGTGAAGTACATAACTTATTTTATCTGTTGCCTAATAAACCACATGCTTTCCCAAGTAGTAGTGGGAGGACCACAACATATCATTGTGTGATTTGCGCATAAAAAGCTGTTTCCAATCGCCATTTCACGCATAATTAATTTTACTGACACAAAAAGATTCCACCATGTTGAACAAACAAATTGTGTTTCGGCATTTATGAAATTGTACTGACATTTCCTTTTTCAATCACCTCAGCGTTGACTTTCCCATGTGTCAGGTAATTAATCTGCATTGAACTGTTTGGATCGAAACCTGCTAGTTGACATGCTAAAAAAGCAAAGTTCACCCAAGTGATTCCCAAACATTTTTATAGAAAAGCCAACGATAAAGGCTTGCGTAATTTTTTATTTTATTGTGTTGCACCGTTGGTGGTAGCCACACCTAATTCAGAAGTCCTGCGCACCACACTGGGTAGGCAAAGTGTTCCCATTTTGGACGATTTCATTTTTCTTTAAAGACAAACTTCGCCAACCCAGCATACTGGGAGATCTGTGGCTAAGTGTACATACTGCGCTGGCCAAACAGATAGCTCAAATCACTGTGCCTACAAGCTTCCACGACCTGGCCAGAGCAAAGTTTGATACTAGCCTAAGAGAATATCAAACTTTTAAAACCATGACCAGAGACTGTCAAAGAATACAGCAAAGGATTTCTGTTTTTATGAGTTCATGTTTAAGTTTTTAATCAACACTAATACAAAACACACTTCTCCCACCTCCCACTTCAGCTGCAATGAATGAGTAGCCAAGTATATCGATATCCCTGCGTTTGTATTCATTATTAGCAGCTCGTCATGTCCTTTTTAGTATTGAGGAATATTTAACTTTCTCTGGTCATAGTATCAACATGAATTTGTGCATGAGGCAAATGCAGAGCGACTCAAGGTTTTCCATCAGGTGGAAGACTGTGTCCCCTCTCTGGTAAGTCCCACCGGATGAAAGGAGAGAGCAGGGACCATGAGCAGCCTCTGCTGCTCTATCCCTCCTTCCACGGATACTAATGCCTTGTTCAAAACAAATAGGAACTCAGAAATCTCCGAATTCAGTGCATTCAACACAACTGGAAACTCAAAAACGGTCATCCAACTAGGCATTCCAAGTCGGAAACTCTGGGCTCTTTCTAGAGCAGTTGTCTTCAAAGCATGACCATGTTCAGCTGTACCTTGTAATTGCTACACCAACTGATCTATTTTGCATCAAAGCTCAAGTTCTGAAATAATATGGTCTGAGAAGAACAATATTGGCAAGTCAGACATATAGCCAAAATGCTATAATAATATTAGGCCTACTGCACAAACCTCATTCCTACAGAACTGTTTTTACTAGGGTAATGTTTTTTTTTTTACATGACAAAAAAGTATATAGATCTCGGCTTGCTTTTTGACTGTGAAAGTGATCTCGACTCCAAACTTAAGAACGGTAGTGGATGTTGTAGGCAAATCTAGAATAACGACCTCTGTCCGTCAAAAAACGTAATATTTTGTCGTCGCGACCGTCGAGCTTGGCCTGTCTCCCAGGCCTTCGATTCCCACAACGCATTGCGGCCTGATCCCTCCACCTCTATCGAGCTAAATGAGGGCATGAAAACTGTCACTGGGTGCATATTACCTACAGCGATACACATGCCTTAGTAACAAAATTATTGTTTGTGCAACTAAGCTTGAAGCAGCCTCCTCAACTCCTTCAACTTCAAAACTGATTGACTGCCTGTCGGCCCACCAGCTTTACCCAAATGCTGTCAAAGCGAGCAAAGTTGGCTGAAAAGACTACAAGTTAAAGGCAATTGCCAAAGAAGAAACATTTCGCTTGACAGAGCTTCAAGTAAGATTTCTTAAATAAGTTTTTCTGAGAGTATTAACTGTGGGTTGAATGAATACATGTGAGAAAAACAATTGGGAACCTTTTCCTTTAAGACTCTGCATCAATTCTACTAAGGACACAACTAAGGTCACTCAGAAAAATAGTTATTTTATTGTTTATGTTTTGTATCCGACTAAATATCGCCATAAAATTACTCTGTTCAATTCCAAACTCCTGCACTCCAAATGTAGGCAATAACAAATCCTACACAGTAAATAGCCATGTAAAAAAAAAGGTTTAGTTTTAAATTCTAACTAATAACTAGCCTCAACATTGTAATGCATATCAATGTAGATTGTTTCAAGGCTGTGGGCAGTGTTACCTCTGTAGTGGGGAACTGACGATGACGTCCACCAGTTGCACAATGCCATCTAGCACCTCAGCTGTGGCATCTCTCACCAGTCTCCTCAATGTGATACCTACACAAGGAGTAGGAGAGAATTTTAAGACAACTAGCTTCCGTAGAGTACAACTAAAAACCAATAGGGTGTATCAGTTTGTTTTTTGGGGGGCGGCATATTCAGGGATTAAAGCAACAACAAAACATGACTGAAAGTTAAGTGAATCTGAGATTGATTTTCTGAGGCCAGGTTAACCACCCCTTTCATGTAAAAAAAGTAATGACCATCATGCTTGTAGAGAAAGAGGGTAATTTTGTACATGTAATAAAACTGCGAGTTTGACCTATTCCAGTCCCCTTACATAGGATCCTCTCCGGGATCATGTTTATGTACAAGGACTGAGAACACTTTTTACACCAAAATTAATTCAAATGAAATGTTTCTGACACCATCTAAAATAGAATTTGCACCTCCAGAAATGATCCCAATAACATATTGGTAAAAATTATTTAATTTTAATATATTGGACCATGTGCCTATTACCATATACATCATTAGCAATAAGCACTATAAGCTATAGCCCAACTGATGCAGCATAGTGGCTATAAATACATAGGCTGAAGAATGGGGTTTGTCCTTCTGCATTTACCTATTGGACACAACATACTGATGATTATTATTATTATTTACTCTAGAATTTTTGGGCACATATATTATAAAGCATTTCATTGCCCTTGTTAAGACACCATTGTCCCTTTATTAAGAGTGAGCCTTGAGAGGAATATTAATCTCGCATAGAACACACAAGCAGACGAGGTAAAAATGTAAGCTATTCTACTATGGGGTTGTCTGATTTTGTTTTGGCAAAATCATGGCAAAAATAGTACCACTGTAAAATTACACCCTGAGTGATAAAGTATAGGCTTTGAAACACTATTTGAGTTGAGGGCTGCGTTAGTGCATATTATAGACTATTTAATTTCCTTCATCTGAATATCTGAGTGTCAGCAACAATCATGCATACCAGTTCAATGCACAGAGCATAACAGAGAAAATAAAATATTGTAGAATACATTTGGGGATTTATTTCATAGGACAGACATGATTCTGTAATCTTCAGTCCCCCACACCACCTCCCCAGATAATTGTATTGTGGATCTACACTGACCTCAGAGAACTTTTACCACCGCATATTATGTTGACTTCAAGCAATCCAAGTATTTCCTTATTGATCAGGGTAATAATTCCAACTAGGTATGCATATATCAGTCCTACATGCAGACACTTTCTGCATTTTCTGTAGCTTACCATGGCTTTTGGGCAACCAGTAATAAACAGTGGATAGTGCCAAAACGCTCTTCTGGATGGATTCAGCAAACTTCTCACCATCCTGATGAGGAGGAAGAAGTGGAAACATTTACTAATGACAAAATGTTTATTAGCATTATGGTTATAACTTAATTAAAATTTAACTTCAACCCCATGTTTTAGAGACGACGGGGAATGCAGCAGCAAAGTGTAAGAAGGGTTGAGGGGGATTGGTTAAGGTTTCAAACTTTCAGTTTTGGGATTTGTTTGACGTGTTTTAATCTACAGTTTGAGGCATGGACCACCACGATTGGGAGACTGACTGTTGTGGTCTTCCATGCCTGACTGCAGTGCCTGTCAGCAATCCCCATGTTGCTGGTGGCAGCTTCCCAGTAGTTTGTGTCAATATTTTAGGCCAATAATTAAGGATTAGGGATGATGACAACTATTGTACACTTGAGTAACAGTCACCGAGGAGAACCATATTACTTAGCTAAACATTTGTAAACTCAGTTTTACCTCTTGTGTTGGCAAGGGAGGCTTAGAGAAGGCAAGGCTGAGTTTAGTGGCTTCCTGTGAGGCTGCTTTCACTGCTTGCACTGGGGATTGGAGGGTTAGCGTTATTCACAGCTTTTTTTTATTTATCACCGAAGCCTTAGAAAGATAACCAAAGGAAATATTAAAGGAAATGTCAGTGCAACTGAGTCACACATCTTTGCTGTGTGTTAAAGAAAGCAAAACTCAACTCAGCGTATCCCAGAAGTTTGACAGGTTGAACACCCCATTGGACTCGTTGGACTCCCCATCTGAAGAAAAAACAAACGTTACAACAATTTCTGATTATGCTAATTAGCTAGCTACTTATAGAATTAATTATAGCTTTAGCAACCGTGAGCTAGCTAGAAAGACTTGAGAAGCTAAAACACCCTATCCTTAATTAGCTCCCTCAGAAGGCACGCCATGTTTGCTATCTGCATCAAAACGGTGTTGTTAGCGAAGCTAGCCTCCTAGCTAACGTTACCACCATGTTGCTAGCTAGCTAACAACAACTATCACATGGCTCTAGATTGAAGCATGCTATCTAAATGGTAAACATATCAATACAAAAAGCTGGTAACACCATTCACATAGCTACCCTTTACTCGGTCTCGAACACACTGGACCGAGTTAAGGAGATTCCGTAAAGGTACCGACACGTCCGCACAAGAATTATCAGCACTCATGGCACCATGTACACACGCACAACTTCATGCTATTCTGGAACAACTATTAGTTAGAACATTTTTGTAATGGCAGTCGGAAGAAAATAAGTGACACACCATCATAGCGCGGTTTCTGACTCCACCTTGGGGCAGTCTCATGTTACTGCAATCAGATTAGTTTCTTTCACTAACAGTAAAACCAACAAATTAATTCAGATATGCCTAATTTCTCTGAAGTTCTGTCATTAAAAAAACAAATGACATTTTGATGAACCAGATAACAATAAACGTAATTCAAATGAACAGTTGTGTCAAATATGTTTATAACTTATCCAAGATAGACCACGGCCTTGTCGTTTCAAATCGGAGCAAATTACTCGCTAGCGAGATCCTATTGCCGCGTTCTAGCATATATTTGCATATTTCGGTTAGTACTTCATACATGAGTAAAAGTAAAGATAGCTTAATAGAGCATGACCCAAGTAAAAGTCACCCAGTAAAATACTACTTTAGTAAAAGTCTTTAAAGTATTTGGTGTTAAATATACGTAAGTATCAAAAGTAAACATAATTGCTAAAATATACTTAAAAGAAAAAGCCACCCAAAACCACTCATTCCTGTCCACATATTAGGGTTACATAACATTTTTGTGAACAAATGTTTAATTCTTTCGTAAGGTTGGTAGCAACACGTGGAAATCTGTTGCAGCTCAGACTACAAAGACTACAAAGTCCACAATGCAATGCTCTCTATGGTATGGCTGGCTAGCTAGCTAGCAAACGTAGCTACACACAACAATACAAAAGTCAATAACAGCATCTGAAGTAGCTAGTTAGCTGTAAAATCACCTAAACAAGCTGCGCTATCAATTTAGGAGTCTACAATATCCCAATGTTCGACCTGCAGTACAAATCATTGTGCTTCATAGAGTGGAGTCTGGCATTCGTACCGCACAATGCAATGCACTCTGGACTGAAGAGGAAGACAAATAGGAGAAATGTGTTTGACCCTCTGTTATTAAAAAGAAAACATTCTCGAGGTAGGAATCAATGGCTCCTTCGAGATAAGACAACCTATTGTAATTGTATTGCAAGTATTGAAAATGTATTATAGAAGTTTTCACGATCTAAATCTCGTATTCCTATATTTTATTTGAAAAAAAATATTAACAACAAATTAATACAAAAATGAAATGGGGGACAAAAGTATATAAAGAATATACAAAGGACAGTTGGGCTGGGGGGTACAATATCACATTACATAAGGACATTAAGGGACATACACTGTCACGTTCTGACCTTAGCTCTGTTTTTATATCTTTGTTTTAGTATGGTCAGGGCGTGAGTTGGGTGGGCAGTCTATGTTTGTTTTTCTATGTTGGTTTTTGAGTTCGGCCTAGTATGGTTCTCAATCAGAGGCAGCTGTCAATTGTTGTCCCTGATTGAGAATCATACTTAGGTAGCCTGGGTTTCACTTTTGGGTTGTGGGTGTTTGTTTTCCGTATGAGTGTTTGGTCCCCACGGTACTGTTTTCAGTTTTGTATATTCACGTCATTGGTTGTTGTTTTGTTCGAGTGTTCTATTGTCTTTATTAAAAAACATTATGGATACTTACCACGCTGCGCATTGGTCCTCCGATCCTTCATACTACTCCTCTTCGTCAGATAGATCCATTCCAATAAGGCATGACATAAGGTATAGATCCTGTTGAAACAAGGCTCGTATAGCTCTATTGTTGTTGAATGGACTAAAAGAAAAACAAATGTTTCCTACTGATGAGTCAACGGGGTTAATTGTAGGTATGTTCTGAGGGTCAGGTCTTGACACACATGGCATCTAAAACAATTGCAAAATCTTTAGGTGTTACAGGGATCTTGTAAAGTAATAAGAATTCCTTATAATTAAGTAAAATACCCTCTGTATTTAAAAGTTGGCTAACCAAATAGGATATTATTTCGGAACCAATATTCTTAAAAACAAAGTGTTTTTATACAATGTCCCGATTATTCCATATATAATATGTCTGGAGAAAAATTATGCTTATAAGTTAAGGACCATGACAAGAAAACCTGCCAATGAAAAGCAGAGAGTTTCACTGGAACTTTGTCTGTCACACCCTGATCTGTTTCACCTGTCCTTGTGCTTGTCTCCACCCCCCTCCAGGTGTCACCCATCTTCTCCACGTATCCCCTGGGTATTTATACCTGTTTTCTGTCTTGTTTGCCAAGTCAACCAGCAGTTTTCTCTGAGCTCCTGTTTTTCCCAGTATCTTTTTCTTTTCCTCCTGGTTTTGACCCTTGCCTGTCCTGACTCTGAGCCCGCCTACCTGACCACTCTGCCTGCCCCTGACCTCGAGCCTGCCTGCCGCCCTGTACCGTTTTGGACTCTGCCCTGACTATGAACGCTTGCCTGTCTCCGACCTGCCTTTTATTTATCCCTTGGATTATAATAAATACCAGAACTCAAACCATCTGCCTCCTGTGTCTGCATCTGGGTCTCGTCTTTTGTCGTAATATTGTCAATATTATAACTGCAAACCAACATGAGGTTAAGGCCACCAAAAGTAAAGACATGATGAGGAATAAAGTCCCACATAGAAGTGGGTCTTCTTATGAATTGTTTTATCCAATTAATCTTAAAAGTATTATTTAAGGTAGTAAACTCCAGAAAATCCAGCCCACCATACTCATAAGTGTTCATTTCAACAATTTTCCTAATGTAATTGGTACGGTTCTCCACAGAATGTTGAAAGCATCTGTTCTCTCTTTGCTTATTTTATCAACAAGATATAAAGAAATAGCTGCATATGTTAGTCTAGAGATACCTTCAGCCTTGGTTATTAGGACTCTGCCCTTTTAAAGATTAACTTAACTTCCAGTGTTGTGAGAGCGGCTTTCTCAATGCTATGTCATACCGGCTGAATTTCTGCCTGCTTGAACAGCAATATCTCAGATGCACATTAAAACATGAATTGACCCAGGAAATCGATAGAACATTGCTCAGAGTGTCAAGGCTGTGGGTAACTGGTAAAGGAGTCAGGCGCAGGAGAGCTGAGATGCGTGGACAAGGTATTTAATTCAAGAAAACACCAATATAAACACAATACTATGGTGCTGGAAAAATACCAGTACCACGAAATAAACGGGCGTAATAACAAAACCAGGCAGCAATATACTAGCTGTCAGATACAGCCTTACAATAAAACAAACACGCACACAAACATGGGGGAAACCAGAGGGTTAAATAATGAACATGTAATGGGGAAATTGAAACCAGGTGTGTAAAAAACTAAGATAAAACAAATGGAAAGTGGATCGGTGATGGCTAGAAGGCCGGTGACGTCAACCGCCGCTCAACCAAGGAGAGGGACCGACTCCGGCGGAAGTCGTGACACAGAGATGCACAAAAACAATAACATTCAAAATGGGTGAATCTTTACTTTAAGTATCAAAAGTAAAAGTATTAAAAAAATCAAATTCCTTATATTAAGCAAACCAGACAGCACACCTTTTGTATTTTTTTTTCTTTCAATTTACGGATAGCCTGTGGCACACTCCAACACTCAGACATCATTTGTGTGTTTAGTGAGTCCATCAGATCAGAGAAAGTACAGATGACCAGGGATGTTCTCATGATAAGTGTGTGAATTGGACCCTTTTCCTGTCCTGCTAACCATTCAAAATGTAATGACTACTTTTGGGTGTACATTATTTTTTTAAGGAATGCAGTAAATTATCAGTTGTAAAAAATATAAATAGTAAAGTAAAGATACCCAACAAAAAATGACTGAAGTAGTACTTTAAAGTATTTTACTAAAGTACTTCACACCACTGACTCCTAAACAACACCATTTTTTAAAAACGGTTAGTAACAGATTCTAGTTTTGGGAACAGGAAACGGTGTTGAGATCAAATGTTTCATCGATGAGAAAATGTGCAGAATGTCGGCCAAAATCCATCTCGCTCCATCTTCTACCACTGCAGGCCAGTGGGCTTCTCTCATCACCATATTTGGTGGTGAGAGGAAATGTCAACCGGATGCTTCAGATGTCTACATCCGGTGAAACATGTAGCTCATTGCTCTATCTGTGGTTGTGTCTTTCAGGAGTTCTACCTGAAGCTTCATGAAGACTTTTTTTACTTTTTTATTTGACCTTTATCAGGCATCATGGGCAATTAAACATAAAATGATGTAGTTTAAAGAGAGTTTTACTTTTGACAATTGAAATTACTTAGGCTATTTGAAAATAGTAGAATATTATATTCATGCTATCGTAACGGATTGCATGTAACGTTCACATGTTGCACACTATCAACCTTCATCATTAACTTTCCACACCATCGATCATCACAATACAACACATTCATATGTCTCCCTTACATATTTGTAAATATAGATGCCTAAGTAATATTATTAGTATCCCAGGCTTTTAAGACTAAGACTGAACTTGGCATAACCAGAGGTGATGCTTTTGTGAGCTGCAAAGCCCAGACCTACGTCATCGCTGACACTTGACACTTTAACTCCAGCCTTCTATCAAAGGGCATGTTTGCTGTTTGAGGTGCTCTTCCATGACGTACATGCTCAATACCTCACTTCTGTCCAGTTACACAAACTCAAACTCTCAGGTAACAAAAAAAAACATGTTTTAATAGCAAAACACCCTCAAGGTGTTTGTTTAACCTGTGGAACAAAGAGATAATAGACACAGAGATTCTCAAAGAACAGTTAATGTTTACTGCTGCGCTTCAAATTCAAAGCCCATATACTTCTCCTGGATATCTTTACTTTGCAGAGTCCGTAAAGTTCTTCAACCATAAACTTTAGGAGGAAAATAATTTACGGAGATGATATGGATAACATGTACTTTATGTAATAAACAAATAACTAAAAGCACTGCATTGAATACTGTTGGACGTTCCTCTGCAATGTTTGTTCTTGTTGCAATGACAACGAAGTTGATGATAGGTGAAAGAAAAAGCTAGATTTTTTATGTGAATTCAGAATCGGTTTGTAAAGAGATGATCAAACAGTCAAGAGATTATTTGTTTATATATGATATATATATGTTATATTGTAGGCCTACTTGATGTACACCATACACAGTATTGCTAGTGTGGTTGTGTATGGGTCACTCTTACTTTTAAGCAAAAAAGTTTAATATTTGGTCATGTTTACAATCCACAGTCTAAATTTGACTTGGGTTAAAAATGTTGACACCTAAAAAGAAGAAGAAAACTATGCTTCCAGCACACAAACAATACATAATCGCCTCCCCACCACTAAACTTGCTGACCGTTTGCAAGAATCAGATAACTTATCAGTAGTTGTTGAGCAACGTAGTCATGAAACCCATCCGGTTAACTTATTATCAGCTGTTTATGTTCTATCTGTAACACTGTAACAAGGATGAGTAAGGTAATGTCCCTTTCCGACGGATAACAATAGGGTTCCTTGTTTTTAGCGTAGCCTATTTTCTTGTTTGCACAGCATTGTGAGTTTGAAATAAATATGTTGTGTAGGTTTTAATGTCAGATAACTGTTTCTGGAAATCTAATGTCAACATGTACATGTAGTGGAGCAGCTGAGATGAAATTTCTAGAACAATTGTTTGTTTTGTGATAAAATCATCAAATTTGGCAGATGTAGATTTAGATGTCATGAAAAGATTTAGATATCAGGCCATCACAGATTTGGCTCATGGAGGGTGTGGCACCCATTTTACAAAATAAAGGTCGAACAAAATAAATAAACGTTTAATAAAATAAACACTTCCAGGAAGGAGCAGCATTACCCTTGATGCATAGGACTGACAGGAATGACTCCTAGTTAAATGTTTTGAAATGATGGAATGTTTTGATGGTATGTGAAGAAGACAATGGCACTGCACTAGCTAAAGCATGGGAGCTGCTAGATAACGACACCGATACATTTCACTTAGCACATGCTGCAAATATTGTTAATTTGTAACAGAGTCAGATTGTGTCGGAGAAACTTACCCACAGCTTTAAATGGCGCAAGTGAATAGTATCCTTTTCAGTGTCACAACTGGTTAGTACATTGTCAAGCAGGGTGGTCATGTGTGTTGGTGAGACAGAGGGTACTATATCAAGTACTGTAGGGTAACGATGTTGTGAGTGCGGAAGCAATACTGCTAAGCAGCACATTGACACCTGTTGTAGTGGTGCCTTAAAGACCCAGATTAATTCATCTACATCTATGCCAAATTTGGTACTCATATCAAAAAATATTATGTTAAGCCACATAAATAATATGACAGACTCATTTTCTTTAATTTTAGAATAAATCAACTTCATTTTCAGACTAGTCATGGGGCATAGTTTTCTCGAGATACTGACTTGTTAGCATTTTGTGATATGTACAATTTACCTAGTTGACATCAAATCATGGTAATGACTCCGGTACCATAAATGCCAAGAATTATCATCTTTAATCATGATGCAATTGGTGCAGAAAGAATGTACAAAATGTCTGGTTACCACATTTGTTTGTTTTTAATTTGATTGATCCACATTAGCTGTACAGGCAACATTTCCCTATTTTATTTATTCCGACCAAAATCATACTTTTTAACAAGAATAGGCCCAACGGCAGGGCACTGATGCAAAAACAGGCACATCTGTGTGAATAACCTGGGTTATAAAACATATACAGAGTTTTATACTGTACTTGATGTTAAACATAAAACTCTCTCAGATATTCACTCAGATAGTTTGCCTACCAATTCCTTTGAAATATATATCAAATAAATATTTATATCAATATAAAATAAATGTATCATCTACTATTCTTAAAACATATATTATCCTAAAAAGAAATTGTTCAGCTGTTGTCTAGCCTAGTGTATCTTCTCAAGATTGACAAGATGCCTAAATTCATCAAGCCTTTTTTTCATTACTTTGAGAGCTTCAAGTTCCTCTGTGTCCACATCATTAAGGACCTATAATGGTCCAAACACACCAGAACAGTTGTTAAGAGGGCACGGCACGAAGAAGTTACAGGTCTGTGAGAGCCAGAAATCTTGCTTGTTTGTTGGTGACCAAATACTTATTTTCCACCATAATTTGCAAATAAATTCATTAAAAATCCTACAATGTGATTTTCTGGATTTTTTTCTCATTTTGTCTGTCATAGTTGAAGTGTACCTATGATGAAAATTACAGGCCTCTCTCATCTTTTTAAGTGGGAGAACTTGCACAATTGGTGGCTGACTAAATACTTTTTTGCCCCACTGTATGTGTGTGTTGGACTGTGTCGAGTCATGTGAGTGTGCATAGAGACAGTGCAAAAATAACCAATAAATACAAGGGTCAACTCTGGTAGTCCATGTAGCCATTTTGTTAGCTATTTATCAGTCTTATGGCTTGGGGATAGAAGCTGTTCAGGAGCCTGTTCGTGTCAGACTTGATGCACTTGTCATGTTGAAGCAAAGAGAACATTCTATGGTTTGGGTGGCAGGAGTCTTTAACAATTTTTCAGACCTTCCTGATATTTTTAAAATTGATTTCTCCTTTATTTAACCAGGTAGGCCAGTTGAGAACAAGTTCTCATTTACAACTGCGACCTGGCCAAGATAAAGCAAAGCAGTTCCACAAAAACAACAACACAGAGTAACCTGTGTGATAAACAAATGTACAGTCAATAACACAATAGAAACATCTATATACAGTGTGTGCACATGTAGTAAGATTAGGGGAGTAAGGCAATAAATATGCCATAGAGCCAAAATAATTACAATTTAGCATTAACACTGGAGTGATAGACGTGCAGATGATGATGTGCAAGTAGTGATACTAGGATGCAAAAGAGCAATAACAATATGGGGATGAGGTAGTTCGGTGGGCAATTTACAGATGGGCTGTGTACAGTTTCAGTGATCGGTGAGCTGCTCTGACAGCTGACGCTTAAAGTTAGTGAGTGAGATATACAGTGGGGAGAACAAGTATTTGATACACTGCCGATTTTGCAGGTTTTCCTACTTACAAAGCATGTAGAGGTCTGTAATTTTTATCACAGGTACACTTAAACTGTGTAAAATCGTCAGTGTATCAACTACTTGTTCTCCCCACTGTAAGTCTCCAGCTTCAGTGATTTTTGCAATTCATTCCACTCATTGGCAATAGAGAACTGGAAGGAAAGGCAGCCAAAGCAGGTGTTGGCTTTGGGGATGACCAGTAAAATATACCTGCTGGAGCACGTGCTACGGATGGGTGTTGCTATGGTGACCAGTGAGCTAAGATAAGGCGGGGCTTTACCTAGCAAAGACTTATAGATGACCTAGAGCCAGTGGGTTTGGCGACTAATATGAAGCGAGGGCCAGCCCACGAGAGCATACAGGTCGCAGTGATCGGTAGTATATTGGGCTTTGGTGACAAAACGGATGGCACTGGGATAGACTACATCCAATTCACTGAGTAGTGTTGGAGGCTATTTTGTAAATGACTTTCGCCAAAGTCAAAGATAGTCAGTTTTACGAGGGTATGTTTAGCAGCATGAGTGCTATAAATTCACAGACAACACAAAGATTACTTGATGTCCTTCCAGATTCCCTCTGTCTACCCAAGGACGCCAGAGGACAAAAATCAGTTAACCACCTAACTGAGGAACTCAATTTAACCTTGCGCAATACCCTAGATGCAGTTGCACCCCTGAAAACTAAAAACATTTCTCATAAGAAACTAGCTCCCTGGTACACAGAAAATACCCGAGCTCTGAAGCAAGCTTCCAGAAAATTGGAACGGAAATGGCGCCACACCAAACTGGAAGTCTTCCGACTAGCTTGGAAAGACAGTACCGTGCAGTACCGAAGAGCCCTTACTGCTGCTCGATCATCCTATTTTTCTAACTTAATTGAGGAAAATAAGAACAATCCGAAATTCCTTTTTGATACTGTCGCAAAGCTAACTAAAAAGCAGCATTCCCCAAGAGAGGATGGCTTTCACTTTAGCAGTGATAAATTCATTAACTTCTTTGAGGAAAAGATTATGATTATTAGAAAGCAAATTACGGACTCCTCTTTAAATCTGCGTATTCCTTCAAAGCTCAGTTGTCCTGAGTCTGCACAACGCTGCCAGGACCTAGGATCAAGAGAGATGCTCAAGTGTTTTAGTACTGTATTTCTTGACACAATGATGAAAATAATCATGGCCTCTAAACCTTCAAGCTGCATACTGGACCCTATTCCAACTAAACTACTGAAAGAGCTGCTTCCTGTGCTTGGCCCTCCTATGTTGAACATAATAAACGGCTCTCTATCCTCCGGATGTGTACCACTAAAAGTGGCAGTAATAAAGCCTCTCTTGAAAAAGCCAAACCTTGAACCAGAAAATATAAAAAACTATCGGCCTATATCGAATCTTCCATTCCTCTCAAAGATTTTAGAAAAGGCTGTTTCGCAGCAACTCACTGCCTTCCTGAAGACAAACAATGTATATGAAATGCTTCAGTCTGGTTTTAGACCCCATCATAGCACTGACACTGCACTTTGTGAAGGTGGTAAATTACATTTTAATGACATCGGACCGAGGCTCTGCATCTGTCCTCGTGCTCCTAGACCTTAGTGCTGCTTTTGATACCATCAATCACCACATTCTTTTGGAGAGATTGGAAACCCAAATTGGTCTACACGGACAAGTTCTGGCCTGGTTTAGATCTTATCTGTCGGAAAGATATCAGTTTGTCTCTGTGAATGGTTTGTCCTCTGACAAATCAACTGTAAATTTCGATGTTCCTCAAGGTTCCGTTTTAGGACCACTATTGTTTTCACTATATATTTTACCTCTTGGGGATGTCATTCGAAAATATAATGTTAACTTTCACTGCTATGCGGATGACACACAGCTGTACATTTCAATGAAACATGGTGAAGCCCCAAAATTGCCCTTGCTAGAAGCATGTGTTTCAGACATAAGGAAGTGGATGGCTGCAAACTTTCTTCTTTTAAATTCGGACAAAACAGAGATGCTTGTTCTAGGTCCCAAGAAACAAAGAGATCTTCTGTTGAATCTGACAATTAATCTTAATGATTGTACAGTCGTCTCAAATAAAACTGTGAAGGACCTCGGCGTTACTCTGGACCCTGATCTCTCTTTTGAAGAACATATCAAGACCATTTCAAGGACAGCTTTTTTCCATCAACGTAACATTGTAAAAATCAGAAACTTTCTGTCCAAAAATGATGCAGAAAAATCAATCCATGCTTTTGTCACTTCTAGGTTAGATTACTGCAATGCTCTACTTTCCAGCTACCCGGATAAAGCACTAAATAAACTTCAGTTCGTGCTAAATACGGCTGCTAGAATCCTGACTAGAACCAAAAAATGTGATCATATTACTCCAGTGCTAGCCTCCCTACACTGGCTTCCTGTCAAAGCAAGGGCTGATTTCAAGATTTTACTGCTAACCTACAAAGCATTACATGGGCTTGCTCCTACCTATCTCTCTGATTTGGTCCTGCCGTACATACCTACACGTACGCTACGGTCACAAGACGCAGGCCTCCTAATTGTCCCTAGAATTTCTAAGCAAACAGCTGGAGGCAGGGCTTTCTCCTATAGAGCTCCATTTTTATGGAACGGTCTGCCTACCCATGTCAGAGACGCAAACTTGGTCTCAACCTTTAAGTCTTTACTGAAGACTCATCTCTTCAGTGGGTCATATGATTGAGTGTAGTCTGGCCCAGGAGTGTGAAGGTGAACGGAAAGGCTCTGGAGCAACGAACCGCCCTTGCTGTCTCTGCCTGGCCGGTTCCCCTCTTTCCACTGGGATTCTCTGCCTCTAACCCTATTACAGGGGCTGAGTCACTGGCTTACTGGGGCTCTCTCATGCTGTCCCTGGAAGGGGTGCGTCACCTGAGTGGGTTGATTCACTGATGTGGTCATCCTGTCTGGGTTGGCGCCCCCCCCTTGGGTTGTGCCATGGCGGAGATCTTTGTGGGCTATACTCAGCCTTGTCTCAGGATGGTAAGTTGGTGGTTGAAGATATCCTTCTAGTGGTGTGGGGGCTGTGCTTTGGCAAAGTGGGTGGGGCTATATCCTTCCTGTTTGGCCCTGTCCGGGGGTGTCCTCGGATGGGGCCACAGTGTCTCCTGACCCCTCCTGTCTCAGCCTCCAGTATTTATGCTGCAGTAGTTTATGTGTCGGGGGGGCTAGGGTCAGTTTGTTATATCTGGAGTACTTCTCCTGTCCTATTCGGTGTCCTGTGTGAATCTAAATGTACGTTCTCTAATTCTCTCCTTCTCTCTTTCTTTCTCTCTCTCGGAGGACCTGAGCCCTAGGACCATGCCCCAGGACTACCTGACATGATGACTCCTTGCTGTCCCCAGTCCACCTGGCTGTGCTGCTGCTCCAGTTTCAACTGTTCTGCCTTATTATTATTCGACCATGCTGGTCATTTATGAACATTTGAACATCTTGGCCATGTTCTGTTATAATCTCCACCCGGCACAGCCAGAAGAGGACTGGCCACCCCACATAGCCTGGTTCCTCTCTAGGTTTCTTCCTAGATTTTGGCCTTTCTAGGGAGTTTTTCCTAGCCACCGTGCTTCTACACCTGCATTGCTTGCTGTTTGGGGTTTTAAGCTGGGTTTCTGTACAGCACTTTGAGATATCAGCTGATGTACGAAGGGCTATATAAATAAATTTGATTTGATTTGAGTGAAGGAGGCTTTTTTGCCGAAATAGGAAGCCGATTCTAGATTTAATTTTGGATTGGAGATGCTTAATGATATAGAGGTCCTGGATGGCAGGGAGCTCTACATCAGTGATGTACTGGGCTGTCCGCACCACTCTCTGTAGTGCCATGCAATCAAGGTTTGTGATGTTACCATACCAAGCTGCACCATTGAGAGAATCTTGACTGGCTGCATCACTGCCTGGGTATGGTAATAGCACAGCCCTCGACCACTTGGCGCTATAGAGGGTAGTGGGTACGGCCCAGTACTCCAGAACTTCTATACCAGGCAGTGTCAGAGGAAGGCCCTAAAAAGACTCAGGCAGCCAAGTCATACACTGTTCTCTCTGCTACCGCACAGCAAGAGATACCGGAGCGCCAAGTCTGGGACCAAGAAGGCCCCTGAACAGCTTTTACCCCCAAGCCATAAGAATGCTGAGCAGGGAATCAAATGGCTACCCAGACTATCTGCATTGACCTCCTTTTTTTGCACTGACGCTCTTGCCCACACACACTCTCTACACACACACACATATACACACACACGTATATACACACACAAGCCTAGTGGTTAGAGAGTTGGGCCAGTAACCGAAAGGTTGCTAGATCGAATCCCCTAGTTGACAAGGTAAAAATGTGTCGTTCTGCCCCTGAACAAGGCAGTTAACCCACTGTTCCTAGGCCGTCATTGTAAATAAGAATTTATTCTTAAATGACTTGCCTAAAGGTAAAAATTTTAAAATTGACAGCACATATTCACATACGCTGCTGCTACTGTTTATCTTTCCTGATTGCCTACACGCTTACAATGTTTTTTGTTATAGAACCAAAAAGGTTTCTATTGCTTGATTCATATATGAAACTCCTAAAAGTTCTATAGGGAACCCTTGTATAGGGTTTTTTGATCAGAGCCCTAGAGGTTCTTCTTCACTGAACCAAAATGGTTCCATATAGAACCCTGCATGGTGCCATTTATGACGTATGGCTATTACTATTAAATAGTCATATGTTGAGCTAAGAATATACACTGAACAAAAATATAAACGCAACGTGCAACAATTGTAAAGATTTTACTGTTACAGTTCATATAAGGAAATCAGTCTATTGAAATAAATGAATTACTCCCTAATCTATGGTTTTCACATGACTGCAAATACAGATATGCATCTGTTGGATCATAGATACCTAAAAGAAAAATAGTTGATCAGTCTGTTGACTATGGCCTGTGGAATGTTATCCCATCGACCCAGAGTATCCCAAACATGCTCAATGGGTGACGTGTCTGGTGAGTATGCAGACCATAGAAGAACTGGGACATTTTCAGCTTCCAGGAATTGTGTACAGATCCTTGCGACATGGGTCTGTGCATTATCATGCTGAAACGTGAGATGATGGCGGTGGATGAATGGTACAACAATGGGCCTCAGGATTTCGTCACAGTATCTCTGGGCATTCAAATTGACATCAATAAATTGCAATTGTGTTTTTTTAATGTGTTCTATTTACAGCTTATAACCACTGGTATAGGCTATGTGTGTGCACTGCTGAGGCCCGTTGGAGGCTTGACCACTTTGGCCAATCAGAATGTAGAAAATAAATCCAATTTCACAGTGTGTCTGACTTGATGTTTATAAAACTCCATGGACTAACTCCCTCTTGTGCAGTGGAACCAAGAACTAGTCTATTCAGACCCCTTGACTTTTTCCACATTTTGATACATTACAGCCTTATTCTAAAATGTATTAAATAGTTGTTTTCCCTCATCAATCTACAAACAATACCACATAATGACATTTAGAAAAGTTGGCAAAATAAATAAATAACGGAAATATCACATTTACATAGGTATTCAGGCCGTTTACTCAGTACTTTGTTGAATCACATTTGGCAACGATTACAGCCTTGAGTCCTCTTGGGTATGAGCTTGGCAGACCTGTATTTGGGGAGTTTCTCCCATTCTTCTCTGCAGATCCTCTAGAGCTGCACAGCTATTTTCAGGTCACACCAGAGATGTTTGATCGGGTTCAAGTCCAGGCTCTGGCTTGGTCACTCAAGGACATTCAGAGATTTGTCCCAAAGCCACTCCTGCGTTGTCTTGGCTGTGTGCGTAGGGTCGTTGTGCTGATGGAAGGTGAACCTTCACCCCATTCTGAGGTCCTGAGTGTTCTGGAGCAGGTTTTCATCAAATATCTCTCTGTACTTGCTCCGTTCATCTTTCCCTCATTCCTGACTAGTCTGCCAGTCCCTGCTGGTGAAAAACATCCCCACAGCATGATGCTGCCACCACCATGCTTCACCGTTGGGCTGGTGCCAGATTTCCTCTAGATGTGATGCTTGGTGATCACGCCAAAGAGTTCAATCTTTGTTTCATCTGACCAGAGAATCTTGTGTTTCATGGTCTGAAAGTCCTTTAGATGCCTTTTGGCCAACTCTAAGCGGGCTGTCATGTGCCTTTTACTGAGGAGTGGCTTCCCATCTGGCCACTACCATGAAGACCTGATTGGTGGAGTGCTGCAGAGATGGTTGTCCTTCTGGAAGGTTCTCCCATCTCCACAGACAAACTCTGGAGCTCTGTCAGAGTGACCATTGGGTTCTTGGTCACCTCCCTGACCAAGGCCATACCCCCCCGATTGCTCAGTTTGGATGGGCAGCCAGCTTTAGGAAGAGTCTTGGCGGTTCCAAAGCTTTTCCATTTAAGAATGGAGGCCACTGTGTTCTTGGAGACCTTCAATGCTGCAGACATTTTTTGGTACCCTTCTCCAAATATGTCCCTTGTACAGGTGGACTACAATCAAGTTGTAGAAACATCAAGGATGATCAATCGAAACAGAATGCACCTGAGCACAATTTCGAGTATCATAGCAAAGGGTCTGAATACTTATATAAATAAGGTATTTTTGTCGTTTATTTTTAGTAAATTTGATAAAAATTCTAAAAACCTGTTTTCGCTTTGTCATTATTGGGTATTGTGTGTAGATTGATGAGGAAAACATGTATTTAATCCATTTTATACTAAGGCTGTATGTAACATAACACAATGTGGAAAAAGTTGAGGGGTATGAATACTTTCAGAATGCACTGTATTTGGAATTTACATTCGGCTATAGCATACAAATAGCTATACCACATAGTTGTAAGCTTATTAGGCTATACTGCAAATTATTGTTATTTGTTCCTGAACTGTCTGAATGGCAGCACTGTCCTTCAGCACCACAAGTTTGTTCAACTTCTTTAACACATCCCATCCTTTCAGTACCACAAAGGGAGCTCCAATTGCTAAAACTCTCATTAAGATCTGTTGCCTACGCCTAATAGTCATACTCATCACTTAATACTATTATTAAGTAGAAGATTTGTGCTTCTTTAGTAAAGTTAGATCAAAGCTGAATCAATGTCTCGCAAGATAACATAATGATTCATTTGCATTTTACATAACAGAACCGAGTATAATACCATAGCATAGTCAGCCTATAACATTACTGAATATCTAAATGCATATACCCATAAAACTGATTGAGATCAAGCAATTGATTGGCATAGAGATGCAGTTTGGACATTTCATTGGTAAAACATGAAGCATTATCATATAAGATTGACAGTGATGATGGCTTATTTTGAAATTTGGTAGACGATGCCTAACTTGGTGTTTGAGGATATTAAAAATCTAACATTTTCTTTAATCAGTGTGTGTGGGCATAGGCAGAAGTTGCAATTGGAGGATGCCTTCTATGCATATTCTATAATGATAGGCTATTCAACGGTCAGTGCAAACTTTGATTGTGGAAATTATGACATCATAAGCTCCCTCACCTAAACAAATAGCACTATACCACTGGACATATCCCATAATAAAAAATAGCATTATTTTGTAAAATGTTGAATTAAAGTAGCCTAGCTTTTTCTGTTTAGCTAGCTAAGCTAGCAAGTTTACAAACGTGCTCAAATTCTAATCACATTTCAACTTTATTTACCTACCCTTATTTATTTTATTTTTTATTTTACCTTTATTTAACCAGGTAGGCAAGTTGAGAACAAGTTCTCATTTACAATTGCGACCTGGCCAAGATAAAGCAAAGCAGTTCGACAGATACAACGACACAGAGTTACACATGGAGTAAAACAAACATACAGTCAATAATACAGTATAAACAAGTCTATATACAATGTGAGCAAATGAGGTGAGAAGGGAGGTAAAGGCAAAAAAGGCCATGGTGGCAAAGTAAATACAATATAGCAAGTAAAACACTGGAATGGTAGTTTTGCAATGGAAGAATGTGCAAAGTAGAAATAAAAATAATGGGGTGCAAAGGAGCAAAATAAATAAATAAATAAAAATTAAATACAGTTGGGAAAGAGGTAGTTGTTTGGGCTAAATTATAGGTGGGCTATGTACAGGTGCAGTAATCTGTGAGCTGCTCTGACAGTTGGTGCTTAAAGCTAGTGAGGGAGCATGGTGAAGTTATTACACTTTGGATGGTGTATCAATACACCCATCAATTCAAAGATACAGGCGTCTTTTCTGAGGAAGGAAACCACTCAGGGACATTTGTGACTTTAAAACAGTTACAGAGTTGAATGGCTGTGGTTCAACAATATTGTAGCTACTCCACAATACTAACCTAAATGACAGAGTGAAAAGAAGGAAGCCTGTACAGAATACAAATATTCCAAAACATACATCCTGTTTGCAATAAGGCACTAAAGTGAAACTACAAAAAATGTGGGAAAGAAATTACATTTTTGTCATGAAAGTTTTTGTCATGAACGTACAAAACACCCCCATCCACATCGATGGAACAGTAGTGGAGAGGGTAGCAAGTTTTAAGTTCCTCGGCATACACATCACAGACAAACTGAATTGGTCCACTCACACAGACAGCATCGTGAGGAAGGCAGCAGCGCCTCTTCAACCTCAGGAGGCTGAAGAAATTCGGCTTGTCACCAAAAGCACTCACAAACTTCTACAGATGCACAATCGAGAGCATCCTGGCGGGCTGTATCACCGCCTGGTATGGCAACTGCACCGCCCTCAACCGTAAGGCTCTCCAGAGGGTAGTGAGGTCTGCACAACGCATCACCGGGGGCAAACTACCTGCCCTCCAGGACACCTACACCACCCGATGCTACAGGAAGGCCATAAAGATCATCAAGGACATCAACCACCCGAGCCACTGCCTGTTCACCCCGCTGTCATCCAGAAGGCGAGGTCAGTACAGGTGCATCAAAGCTGGGACCGAGAGACTGAAAAACAGCTTCTATCTCAAGGCCATCAGACTGTTAAACAGCCACCACTAACATTGAGTGGCTACTGCCAACACACTGTCAATGACACTGACTCTACTCCAGCCACTTTAATCATGGGAATTGATGGGAAATTATGTAAATATATCACTAGCCACTTTAAACAATGCTACCTTATATAATGTTACTTACCCTACATTGTTCATCTCATATGCATACGTTGATACTGTACTCTATATCATCGACTGCATCCTTATGTAATACATGTATCACTAGCCACTTTAACTATGCCACTTGGTTTACATACTTATCTCATATGTATATACTGTACTCGATATCATCTACTGTATCTTGCCTATGCTGCTCTGTACCATCACTCATTCATATATCCTTATGTACATATTCTTTATCCCCTTACACTGTGTATAAGACAGTAGTTTTTTTTTTGGAATTGTTAGTTAGATTACTTGCTCGTTATTACTGCATTGTCGGAACTAGAAGCACAAGCATTTCGCTACACTCGCATTAACATCTGCTAACCATGTGTATGTGACAAATAAAATTTGATTTGATTTGATTTGATTTGATTTGAAACGTTCTGTTTAGGGAAAATCCAGCACAATACATTACTGAGTACCACTCTTCATATTTTCAAGTATGGTGGTGGCTGCATCATGTTATGGGTATGTTTGTCATTGGCAAGACTAGGTAGTTTTTTAGGATAAAATGAAAAAGAATAGAGCTAAGCACATGAAATTCTAAAAGAAACCTGGTTCAGTCTGCTTTCCAACAGACAATTTTTCTTATTTTTTAACTCTGCATTGTTGGGAAAGGGCTCGTAAATAAGCGTTTCATGGTAAAGTCTACACCTGTTGTATTTGGGGCATGTGAACAAAAAAAAAATTTGATGTTTTATATTTACATCCACAATTATAAGTTACATTTATTTTGACATGTCAAAAATATGCAGAATTATTAGAACTTCAAGGATTGGCACATTCCTTTATAGTCTTACAGTGTCAGCATTTAGATCATTGTCCATCTTTGGCGTGCCTCCAAAATGTGCCAATAGCAAGAGTCAGATGACGCTCATAGCGAAACTGTTGAATCACTTGCAATATGGATCAAAGTTCAACTCTTGAGAGATGCACGGTTGTGTGCAACTATCCCTTTGAAAGAACAAGATGCTCAGTTGAATGATTAACTCCCCCAACTACGTATTTTCTTAGGATTAATGATTCACTGAGGATTGTCAGAGTTTTCCAAGAGCTGAACATAAGGTATTATAAGTTCATGCAAATAACTTTGAGGACGGGCCACCTTTGGTCATCCCTTCCCCCAAAACATTCCCAAAGTATAAAAAGACAGACTTCTCCTAACTGGATACAATTCAAGAACAGCCCATCAGGGAACAACAAAGCATCAAAACCTCATCATCAAGACTAAGCTGATGAGGCAAATCTAACTCCTTCTTTATAACAAAGAAGAAAAGGTACTGCAATATTATACAAAATATTTTTTGTAGGATTTCATTATCCTGTTTCCATGCATTTCATTTGTGAAGAGACGTGGTGCAAGGAGATGTTGTCATCTTGTTTTGCTACAAAATAGTTCTATTAGTTTTAGAATAATATTTTTATTAAAATGCAAACATATGTAAAATAAATATTCCACTTATAAAATGTTATATATCTGTTTATTAATATTATGCAGTCTCTATTCAGGACCATGGGTTCATAATCTACATTGTTCTCTGAATACATATGAGGAAATTAAAAATCATACTTCATTGTAACATTATGGAATTGTAATCCTACCATTGAACAGATAAAAATGAATCTTGGACAATGTTTTCCTGACAAACACTCAATACCAGTCGTTGTGTGGTGTGTGGCTTATTTGGCAACTGTACACCAACCTGAAAGTTCAAACTGCCCACTTTTTTCAACATATCCCTTCTCCATCCTTCCCTCTCTCCTCTAGTTCTCCAGTGACATCCACTTCCAGCCAACAGAACCAACCATGCCTCCTCAGCTGCAGTCCCAGAACAAGGCAGGCGTCCGGGTTGTCCAGGGGGACCTGGGTGCACTGAGCCCGGCCGTCAAGGAGTTTGTAGAGACTAACATCAACCTGTGTCAGCCCGAATCACTGCACATCTGTGACGGCTCTGAAGAGGAGAACCACACCATCCTGGCCAAACTGGAGGAGCAGGGCATGATCAAGAAGCTGACCAAATATGAGAACTGGTAGGTCACCTCACCATTCAGTTTCAGTGAATAGATGTCATGTTGATAACTGTGGTTGTGTAGTGTGCTGGTCTGAGCATGATGAAGAGGCAGACGAAGTTTAAGACCTGTTATAATATTTAATGGATGTTGCAAATGTTGCTCTAGTATTATAATGACATTGACCACATATATACACGGATATATATGACATGATTTGATATTTTTTCTAATAACTTATGGGCTGACCACTCCCCATATAGTTATAGCTACAGCCTCCATTTCAAACTTGGAAAAACAATGTGACAATGGTGAGAGGTGGCGGTGGCAATATTTCGAGTCTTGATCCAATGGTCTGTTTCTTTTCTTCTCTCCTTCAGCTGGCTGGCCCGGACAGACCCCAGAGACGTGGCCCGCGTGGAGAGCAAGACGGTCATCGTGACCCAGGAGCAGAGGGACACGGTTCCGTCTCCACGAGTAGGTGGCATCAGCCAGCTTGGGCGCTGGATGTCTCAGGAGGAGTTGGACAAGGCTATGGACCTGCGCTTCCCAGGCTGCATGAAAGGTACAGTCTAAAATCAACTGGGATGTTTTGCTGTATTACTGGTACATTGACACAAAACAATGTTAAGACTGAGAGTAGCATTATCTTCTCTTGTATTTACATGTTAATGATGATTACCGATTATATTATTGGGAGCATATTTATATGATGACTATCTTTATTTATTTTTACACAATGCTTTACCAGAAGAACATACACTAGCTGCACCATCACCATGAGTCCTAAAATCACTTCTGTTCACTTTATTTTAGGTTGTACTATGTACGTGATCCCCTACAGCATGGGGCCTGTGGGCTCCCCCCTGTCTAAGATCGGAGTGGAGCTGACTGACTCACCTTATGTGGTGGCCAGTATGAGGGTGATGACCCGCATGGGCAAGGCTGTGCTGACCGCACTGGGAAACAGAGACTTTGTGCGCTGCCTTCACTCTGTGGGCTGCCCCCTGCCACTCAAAAGTAAGTCAGGCACAAGGGTATGCGTTCAACATGCATGGAAAACTCTGAAACAAATTACATTATTTTTCTGTTCAATGCCGGTTATATTTAGATGTAAAATGAATGTAAGAATAAAGTACTACAATACTACCATTATCCATTCAAATCCAAGATCTCGCTCTCTCTCTCTCTCTCAGAGCCCCTGGTCAATAACTGGCCATGCAACCCTGAGCTCACCCTGATCGCCCACATTCCTGACCGTAGAACAATTGTGTCCTTTGGCAGTGGCTACGGAGGGAACTCCCTGTTGGGAAAGAAATGCTTTGCACTCCGCATTGCCTCCCGCATCGCCATGGAGGAGGACTGGCTGGCCGAACACATGCTGGTAAGGGCATAGTAACAATAAACATAACCCAATAAGTGCATAGTGTACCGTGAGAACAGCTGAGGTGCACAAGTACAGTATGGTTCCACTTGATTGTTTTAATTCCACATTGCAAACAAAAAATCTATAATTTGTCAGTTACTTCTGGAATGGAAATGTAAAATGCACTATTCTTTGTTGTTGTTCAGATCCTGGGCATTACTAACCCTGCTGGTCAAAAGAAGTATATTGCAGCTGCGTTCCCCAGTGCCTGTGGCAAAACCAACCTGGCCATGCTCAGTCCCACACTCCCCGGCTGGAAGGTGGAGTGTGTTGGGGACGACATCGCCTGGATGAAGTTCGATGACGAAGGCAACCTGAGAGCCATTAACCCAGAGAATGGCTTCTTTGGTGTGGCACCTGGAACCTCAGCAAAGACCAACCCCAACGCCATGAAAACCATTTGCAAAAACACCATCTTCACCAATGTGGCCGAGACTAGCGATGGTGGTGTCTACTGGGAGGGCATGGACCAGGAACTCCCTGAGGGAGTCACAGTGACCTCCTGGAAGAACAACCCCTGGACATCCCAGGATGGTAAGTCTCCGCAAAGCTGGTCATCACAAGGCTGGCTGTTCCCCACAAGGCTGGTTCTTCATTAAACACACTTCTTGAAACACACTTCCCTTGTTTTGTATACTGATGTTTTCTCCGCTCTTGTTTTGTCTTCCCATAGGAGAGCCCTGCGCACATCCCAACTCCCGCTTCTGCACTCCAGCTAGTCAGTGTCCCATCATTGACCCCCAGTGGGAGTCCCCTGAGGGTGTCCCAATTGAAGCAATCATCTTTGGGGGACGTAGACCTGAAGGTGTCCCCCTGGTTTACGAGGCCTTTAGCTGGCAACACGGCGTGTTTGTCGGAGCTTCCATGAGATCAGAAGCCACAGCTGCCGCAGAGCACCAAGGTAAGTCAAACTCCCAAGTGTAACCTGCTGCATTGATGACTACAGCAACTTGTAGAAACTTATGTCAAGACGACAGCGGAAATGACATGGAGCTGAATTGAAGAATGATATTTACCAAACTCTCTTCTTCTTCCAATCCGCCAGGCAAGTTGATCATGAATGACCCCTTCGCCATGCGGCCCTTCTTCGGCTACAACTTTGGCCGTTACCTGTCCCACTGGCTGAGCATGGCCGGGCGGCCCAATGCCAAGCTGCCGAAGATCTTTCACGTCAACTGGTTCCGCAAGAGCCAGTCCGGCAGCTTCCTGTGGCCTGGCTTCGGGGACAACATCCGCGTGCTGGAGTGGATGTTCCGGAGGTTGGATGGAGAAGCCGGAGCCATGCCCTCCGCCGTGGGCTACCTGCCCTGCAAGGGCTCCCTGAACCTGGAGGGCCTGGGGGAGAACCAGGTGAACCTGGAGGAGCTGTTTAGTCTGTCTAAGGACTTCTGGCAAAAGGAGGTGGAGGATATTAGGGCCTACTTTGACATCCAGGTTAATGACGATCTTCCCAATGAGGTGGCCAAGCAGCTAGAGTGTCTTGAGCACAGGGTGAGGCAGATGTAGGGAGAGATAGAGACAGAGAGCGATAAAGAGAAATGTGGCACTTCTGAGCCCAAAAGCCCTTAGACCTCTACAGACGAGAGAATAGAGATCATTCTAGAATATTTAACTGAGCTAGTTAGCTATTTTCAAAAGACACTTTAGAAACCTGCTTTGTAGAGAACTTTAATTTTCCTCAAAGTTGTTTTCTAATTCTCTTGTAAAACAGAAATCCTCCACTGTTAGCATATTTACCTAGTTAAAATAGAGGTGAATTACACTTGAATAAGATTAACGATGAATTTAAGAATATCTGGGAACAGTCTTTGTAGTCCCAATTGATCAGTTGCTCATCTCTGTTTTCAAAGCATATGATGCAGTCCAAACAACTGATGTCTGTGTTATTTAACAATAACTTATTAACGCATAATAGCCAAAGCCATATGTTTATATGGTAATTCCATGTTGGTACAGCGGGTTAGATGTGAACATTGCTGTACCATGGACCCAACCACCTACATGTATTTCACCCCTACACATCTCAAATGTGTGTAGGTCTTCACTGTTTCTGTTTTGTTATGTCCTAATTTATTTTTGTACTCTATCGTATTGCCTTGTTGTTTCTTTGTTGTAATCTGAAATCTCAAAAGGAAGACAACAATAAACTTTATTTAAACTTTAAATTCACTTATGATTCTTCTGGTTTTTACATGTGGGATTTCTTATCATAGAAGTGGTTGAAGTATGACTGTCTTGCCTGATTTATACGGTGGGATTATATGCATGGTAATGATAACTACAAGAGCATGTACTGGAACAAAACCCTACTGTACCTCACACACAAATCCCAAAACAATTAACCATGACCCAAAATCTAATTCTCCTGCCACAAGATAGTAAATTAGAAGTTGATACTGGGTGCATGCTGGGTGGACAACTGAGCAAGAGGACAAGTACATTAGAGTGACTAGTTTGAGAAAGAGACGCCTCCTCCATGGCGTCTCTTAGACGGCCAGCATCCCGGAGAAGCCTCTTCACTATTGACACTGATAGTGGTGTTTTCCAGGTACTATTTAATGAAGCTACCAGTTGAGGACTTGTGAGGCGTCTGTTTCTCAAACTAGACACTCTAATGTACTCTGTATGTAGATATTGCATTAAAAAAATCTGCCGTTTCCAGCTACAATAGTCATTTACAATGTTAACAATGTCTACACTGTATTTCTGATCAATCTGATGATATTTTAATGGACAAAAAAATGCTTTTCTTTCTAAAAACAAGGACATTTCTAAGTGACCCCAAACTTTTGAACGTAGTGTATATATAATTTTAAAATCCCAAAATGGATGTGGCAACTACAGATTGCCCCTTTAAGTCTATCAAAAGTGTGCAAGTTTGAGCATTTGTCCATTAGGCCTATGGATTATTATTTTTTATCAGCATGGATTAGGTTGAGCAATAAAAGCCCCACTTTCCAGCTTACTCTCCAGATCCCAATCACCGGAATTCTAATCGCCTGGGGCCGGATTCACAAAACTTTCCTAAAAAGAAATGTCTTCTTAACTGCCATTTTTTCCTCATTAGAAAGTTAAGCAATGTTGCTATTCCTCAATAATGTTATTGGAAATGTTCTTAAGGTTTTTCCCAAAAAATTTCCTAAGAAAAAAGTCAAGAAGAAATGGGATTCTTGAAAATAATGCTTTAGGATTTCTTCTTGGAAATTTTCTCAGCTTTAGGACAGCTAAACCCTTGTCTTGAGACAAATTAATACTTTTGTAAACATGAACGTTTTCTTACACCACAGACACAGTTGGTTACCGGATATTTCAATACAGCACGAAAACAAATTAAACGCCTATTATCTAGCTAGCTAGTAATTAACAATATATTACAATATTCTAGAAGTGTTAAATAGCTAGCGTTATCTCGTCAATTTGCAAAGAAGAACTTGGTTAATTTAGCTAACGTCGTTAGCTATGTTGTTGGCTATAAGGTCGGGACGCGTTGGCTAGCTAAGGTAGCTACCTAATTTACCGGTTGCTCAGTCCCTCTACCATCATCTCTCCTATCATGGACGACACCTTCAACTCCAGCTGGTCCACATTAATGGTCTCTTAGCAGCCGACATGATGTCGGACAACTGACTTTTTACGGCGTCACTGTCCTTTGCCATACCCCCAACGGCAAAGACAGACTCCACCACTCTCGCCATCCTCTCCTATTGATGTCTACCAAGTCTCCCCAACAGCAACCCTTTCCTGGCTGCTATTTCCTCCACCATCACTTCAAGCTCTTGTTAACTGAAGTTTTTAATTGTGCTTTCCTTGGTTATCCATTTTTGATTTTGATGTACAGTAGCTAACGTTAGTCTGGCTATAATATGTGAAAAAATATGTTTTTTTGTGTGTGTGTATAAAGGGTCCGGGGAGCCCTTTATAAAACATTTTTATTCTCGAGACATAAAGCAAAAAAATAGTTGTAATAAAATGTAAATATCAACACTTTATTATAGTGGGCCAAATCCTATCATGAGAGTCACATAGGCATATTTATTAATTTCATGCACGTCACTAATGTCAATGCCACATAAGAAGATATTTACAGTGCCTTGCGAAAGTATTCGGCCCCCTTGAACTTTGCGACCTTTTGCCACATTTCAGGCTTCAAACATAAAGATATAAAACTGTATTTTTTTGTGAAGAATCAACAACAAGTGGGACACAATCATGAAGTGGAACGACATTTATTGGATATTTCAAACTTTTTTAACAAATCAAAAACTGAAAAATTGTCTCAGAGGTCCGTTAAAAGCGCAGAGAGATTCATGAAGAACAAGGAACACACCAGGCTACACCACGAGATACTGTTGTGAAGAAGTTTAAAGCCGGATTTGGATACAAAAAGATTTCCCAAGCTTTAAACATCCCAAGGAGCACTGTGCAAGCGATAATATTGAAATGGAAGGAATATCAGACCACTGCAAATCTACCAAGACCTGGCCGTCCCTCTAAACTTTCAGCTCATACAAGGAGAAGACTGATCAGAGATGCAGCCAAGAGGCCCATGATCACTCTGGATGAACTGCAGAGATCTACAGCTGAGGTGGGAGACTCTGTCCATAGGACAACAATCAGTCGTATATTGCACAAATCTGGCCTTTATGGAAGAGTGGCAAGAAGAAAGCCATTTCTTAAAGATATCCATAAAAAGTGTTGTTTAAAGTTTGCCACAAGCCACCTGGGAGACACACCAAACATGTGGAAGAAGGTGCTCTGGTCAGATGAAACCAAAATTGAACTTTTTGGCAACAATGCAAAACGTTATGTTTGGCGTAAAAGCAACACAGCTCATCACCCTGAACACACCATCCCCACTGTCAAACATGGTGGTGGCAGCATCATGGTTTGGGCCTGCTTTTCTTCAGCAGGGACAGGGAAGATGGTTAAAATTGATGGGAAGATGGATGGAGCCAAATACAGGACCATTCTGGAAGAAAACCTGATGGAGTCTGCAAAAGATCTGAGACTGGGACGGAGATTTGTCTTCCAACAAGACAATGATCCAAAACATAAAGCAAAATCTACAATGGAATGGTTCAAAAATAAACATATCCAGGTGTTAGAATGGCCAAGTCAAAGTCCAGACCTGAATCCAATCGAGAATCTGTGGAAAGAACTGAAAACTGCTGTTCACAAATGCTCTCCATCCAACCTCACTGAGCTCGAGCTGTTTTGCAAGGAGGAATGGGAAAAAATGTCAGTCTCTCGATGTGCAAAACTGATAGAGACATACCCCAAGCGACTTACAGCTGTAATCGCAGCAAAAGGTGGCGCTACAAAGTATTAACTTAACTGAATAATTTTGCACGCCCAATTTTTCCATTTTTGATTTGTTAAAAAAGTTTGAAATATCCAATAAATGTCGTTCCACTTCATGATTGTGTCCCACTTGTTGTTGATTCTTCACAAAAAAATACAGTTTTAAATCTTTATGTTTGAAGCCTGAAATGTGGCAAAAGGTCACTAAGTTCAAGGGGGCCGAATACTTTCGCAAGGCACTGTACTAAGTTCCTAAGAAAACTACGAATCCCTAAGAACATTTTGAGGAATTGCATTTATGAACTATCTTATGAACTTCTTATTTTTTTTGTCTTTAGCAGCTTCTTAATTGTTTTTGTAAGTAATGTTTTGTGAATCCGGCTCCAGTTCTCACACCTGCATGTCATCATCCCACACTATTTAGTTCAGTTCCTTGCACCCCATCACTGTGAGGTATTGTTTGTTTTTAGACACTTATTCAGAGCTCTGGTTTTTCCCGTCCATCTCTCCTCCCGTTGATGATAGTTTTTGCCTGCCTCACTCACAACGCCTTTTGCCTACTCCCTGCCTGTACTGTTGCCATTTTTGGACCTACCGTGTATGACCTGCCTGCCCCTGGACACAGCTACCTGCCTCCTCCTATGGTCCCTTTCAATAAACACCTGATGCCCACTGTGCTTGAAACCAGCTTTTTTTGTAATCCCTTACATGTAATATATGGCGTGTAATCTGTTACTCCCCAACCCTGCAAATCAAATGAAATCAAAGTTTATTTGTCATGTATGCCGAATACAACAGTGAAATGCTTACATTCAAGCCCTAACCAACAGTGCAATTTAAGTAAAAAATAGTTATTAGATAAACAATAGATAAGTAAAGAGAAAAAGAAGAAGTAAAATGACTGAAAATAACAGTAGTGAGGCTATATACAGGTGGTAGCGGTACAGAGTCAATGTGCGGGGGCACCGGTTAGTTGGGTTAATTGAGGCAATATGTACATGTAGGTATAGTTAAAGTGACTATGCATATATTATAAAAATAGAGTAGCAGCTGGTTTCAAATGCACACTTTATTGCATGCAAATCTGTGATGTGGACAGTCTTGTTATTATGGCCCATCCACAGCAATTACATACAGTGCCTTCAGAAAGTATTCACACCGTTTTAAAGCCTGCATTTGAAATGGATTACATTTAGATTGTGTTTCACTGATCTACAGACAATACCCCATCCCATAATGTGAAAGTGGAATTTTGTTTGTAGAACATTTTAGAAATTATTTTTTTTTAAATGTAAGCTGAAGTGTCTTGAGTCAATAAGCATTCAGCCCCTTTGTTATGGCAATCCTAAATAAATTCAGGGGTAAAAATGTTGCACGGACTCATTCCATGTTCAATAATATTGGTTAACATGATTTTTAAATAACTACTCCATAGCTGTACTCCACACATACAATTATTTTTAAGGTCCCTCAAACGAGTAGTGAATTTCAAGCACAGATTCGACCACAAACAACATAGAGGTTTTCAATGCCTCGCAAGGAAGGGCACTGATTGGTAGCAGACACTGAATATCCCTTTAAGCATGGTGAAATTCTGAATTAGGCTTTGGATGGTGTATCAATACACCCAGTCACTACAAAGATACAGGCATCCATCCAAAACTCAGTTGCCGGCGAGGAAGGAAACTGCTCAGGGACTTCACCATGAAGGCAACGGTGACTTTTACACCCATTCCAAAATGGTCATATGAGTAGACCTGTCAGCATCTCCAGGTTAACTAGTCTCACTGGTTGAACTGGAAACCGTTTAATAAATTAACATAACTGGTTCAGTTTTTGTTTCAGCTATGCTTAACTGACAAGCCAACCGTCTACTTCTCAAAGCACAGGTCAGTGCTGCTATTTCTTAGAATCCCTGGCTATTCATGGACAGATCTGACCTCTCTCACTCTTGCATTAAAATGCAGAAGCAAGAGGAGTCATGCTTGTGGCATAGCAAAGAAAAAGTCAGTAAAATAATATTTTATGCCTAAATATGAAGAATATTTAGGCATGTCTCGCCAGTGTCTTCAACTTTTATTTATTTAATGTTGATAGATGGTGATTTGGGCCATTTTTTACGTAAAAGAAAACTATCTAGCTACCATTGCTAAGAGTAAATTCAACTCAATGGGGAATGTCTCGAGGAGACTGGCTAAAAGTTCCATTAATTGTGGGAAGTTAATTTATATTTTTTGAGATGTGAATACCAAGTATGTCTACTTTACCATCCAGCCATTTTATTGGTCAACTACAAGGTAGTGTAAACAGTGTATTTGTTACGGCTTTCTTCCGTCGAAGGAGAGTCGGACCAAAATGCAGCGTGGTTAAATCGAGACATCTTTAATGACGATAAAAACGAAACATACAAAAACAACAAACTGAAATGTGAAAACCTAATACAGCCTGTCTGGTGACAACTAACACAGAGACAGGAACAATCACCCACAAAACCCACAGTGAAACCCAGGCTACCTAAATATGGTTCCCAATCAGAGACAACGAGAATCACCTGACTCTGATTGAGAACCGCCTCAGGCAGCCATAGACTATGCTAGACACCCCTACTCAGCCACAATCCCAATACCTACTAAAACCCCAATACAAAAACACAACACAAAATAAACCCATGTCACACCCTGGCCTGACCAAATAAATAGAAAACACAAAATACTAAGACCAGGTCGTGACAGTATTTTTTAACAATCGAATACATAATATGGTACACTTGTCATAATTAGGTTTTAATCCAGAGAGGCTAGAAAAGTGATCGAGATGTTCAATGAGACTGTGCAGGAATCCAGATTGCTGACTTAAGAAAAAACTAGAGTCATCAGCATACGTTGACACTTTTGTTTTATCCACTGGATTTCTAACCCCTTGGTGTTCTTGTTGGATCTAATTTTAATAACTAGCAATTCAATGGCCATAATAAATAGACATGGAGACAACAGACAGCCTTGTTTAACTCCTCTTAAAAGCTCAATACTTTCTGAGAAGTAACCATTGTTTACTATTTTACATCTGTGGTTGCTGTACAGAACTTTAACCCAAGTGTAATATATTTAAAAGTAAAGCGAATTGGATGGAAAATGGGGAAAAATGCTAAAATATTCTAGAAGAGATACACCAAAATTAAAGTATTCCAGGCATTTATATATCAATTCTAATCATACTTTATCTAACGCCTTTTCAAAATCTGCTATCAATACCAGACCTGGTATCCTCTATGTTTCAAGTAATTGTCGTATATTATCTCCAATATACCATCCACGTAAAAAAAACTGTCTGATTAGGATGAACAACATCTGGTATAACCTTTTTTATTGTATATGCTATGCATTTCGCCAGGATTTTCACATCACAACATTGAAGTGTTAGAGGCCTCCAGTTTTTTAAATGGACTGGATCTTTATACTTACCACCTGAGTCCTGTTTTAGTAATAATGAAATCAGACCTTCTTGTTGAGTACCTAAAAGTCTACCATTTATATAAGTGTAATTAAAACATGCTAATAATGGATATTTGAGTACAAAAAAAGGTCTGATATAACTCTACTGGTATACCGTCAAGCCCTGGTGTTTTTCCAGACTGAAAAGATTTTATTGCCTCAAAGTTCCTCTTCTGTAAAATAAATTATTATTATTATTGTTATTATTATTATTAGGAAAGAAATCCTTACAGAAACGGAGGAGACTGAAAAGAAAAATATAATTTGGTGAATCATGGATATCTCCATCATTTGTAACGATTTTCTGTCAATTCTTTTTGGTAGAATTTCTGTGCTGAAGATTCAAAAAACATTTTGTGCATTCTTCCAAATTTGACATCCAATTCGCTTTATTTTTGTAATACATTACACTTGATTGTTCTTGAATAAGTACCTCCATTTCTTTTTGTTTTTCCTCTAACCAATTTTGTGCCTCTATAGTACAGTTTCCATTACCATCTACCTGCGCTGTTACTTCCTTTATTTCCTTTATCAGTCTAATCTCTTTTGACCTAAACTGGTTTTGTTTTAATGATGTGTATTGTATTGAATGTTCTCTAAAAGTGTCCAATACTATAAAGGGATCTGTTTTACAAAATAGTAAATTATGAATTATTTTGTCTTAGTTAAGAACACATTGTCATCCAATAGGCTTTGATTAAATTTCCAATATCCTCGTCCACGTGGAAATTCTGTAAGTTATATGGAAGACAATTTGATGGGGGTCCGATCGCATTCGGTTTCCTATTAATACTTTTTAAAACTTTTGATGCAAGCAAGAACGAGACTAGGAAGTAATCAAGATGGCTAGCTTGATTAAGCCTCCTCCGTATATATCTCACTAGGTCAGGGTTTTTCAACTTCCAAATATCCATTTCTAATGTATCCATGATCTTTGTAATCTCCTTAAGTGCTTGAGGGGGATAGTTTGTAGAATGATTTCCTTTACGATCCATTGAGGTACTTAAAACCATATTATAATCTCCCACCATAATAATGTATTATTTTGTTGCTTGTGAGCTCAATAGATTATTATATATATTTTCGAAAAAATATGGATCATCATTATTTGGCCCATATAGATTCATTAGCCAGATCTGTTTTGGTCAAATAGCATATTTAAAATAATCCATCTTCCTTGCGGATCTGTTTGCACAGTTTGCACAATCAGATCAAAATTTGTATTAATTAGTATAATCACCCCTTTTGAGTTTCTTTGACCATGACAAAAATATATTTCTCCCTCCCAGTCCTTTTCCCACCCAACCTCATCTATATTTGTAGAATGAGTTTCCTGTAAACCATAGATATTATATTATTTCTCTTTTAGCCATGTAAAAATGGATATTCTTTTTTTATGATCTGCTAAGCCATTACAATTATAACTTACTATACTTATTTCCTCACTTAGCATAATGAGACACAAGTTTCAATTATATTTACCACAACCAATATTTGTAAACTTATCATTAAAAAGAACCATGATGATGAATTGTCCATATAGCTGTAACATAATAATTTGTACTGTTAAGCATACTGTAGCTGCAAATTTGTAAACCTCCAATTGTCCTTATATTCCACCCACCTACTTTCCTAACGTTTCGATCGTAGAACTCAAGAAAAGGTCTTCTCTTGATCAATTCGATGTATCCGTTTCTTTTTTGAGCGTATCAAAATGCCGATCAATAAATAGTTTCAGATTCTCTACATTGTCCAGAATATTTGTTTCGTAGTTATTAGCTAATCCTCAATTTTTGTGATTAATTCATGGGACAAGCTGTGCCTACCACGCTGCCACCTGCCACGTCATCCACCCTGATTAGTATGTTTTAAAGATGAGTATTGCATGGCCTCTAATTATGGGGTGCCATACAATACGGGGATCTGCTGTACCTACAGTATGTTATGTAGGAAAAAGCAAGTTGTCATCCAGTAGGCTTTGATTACCTTCCAATATCATTGCCCTCGCAGAAATTTTGTAAGAGTAATGTGTATACCAATTATTTGATGGTCCAATCGCATTCTATCCCCAACCAACAATCTTTTGGTGCCAGCGAAAATGACATAAGAAAGTAGTCAAGACGACTAGCTTGATTGAGCCTTCACCATATACAGGGGGGCAAAAAAGTATTTAGTCAGCCACCAATTGTGCAAGTTCTCCCACTTAAAAAGATGGTACACTTCAACTATGACAGACAAAATGAGAAAAAAAATCCAGAAAATCACATTGTAGGATTTTATGAATTTATTTGAAAATTATGGTGGAAAACAAGTATTTGGTCACCTACAAACAAGCAAGATTTCTGGCTCTCACAGACCTGTAACTTCTTCTTTAAGAGGCTCCTCTGTCCTCCACTCGTTACCTGTATTAATGGCACCTGTTTGAACTTGCTATCAGTATAAAAGACACCTGTCCACAACCTCCTCAAACAGTCACACTCCAAACTCCACTATGGCCAAGACCAAAGAGCTGTCAAAGGACACCAGAAACAAAATTGTAGACCTGCACCAGGCTGGGAAGACTGAATCTGCAATAGGTAAGCAGCTTGGTTTGAAGAAATCAACTGTGGGAGCAATTATTAGGAAATGGAAGACATACAAGACCACTGATAATCTCCCTCAATCTGGGGCTCCACGCAAGATCTCACCCCGTGGGGTCAAAATGATCACAAGAACGGTGAGCAAAAACCCAGAACCACACAGGGGGACCTAGTGAATGACCTGCAGAGAGCTGGGACCAAAGTAACAAAGCCTACCATCAGTAACACACTACGCCGCCAGGGACTCAAATCCTGCAGTGCCAGACGTGTCCCCCTGCTTAAGCCAGTACATGTCCAGGCCCGTCTGAAGTTTGCAAGAGAGCATTTGGATGATCCAGAAGAAGATTGGGAGAATGTTATATGGTCAGATGAAACCAAAATAGAACTTTTTGGTAAAAACTCAACTCGTCGTGTTTGGAGGACAAAGAATGCTGAGTTGCATCCAAAGAACACCACTACTGTGAAGCATGGGGGTAGAAACATCATGCTTTGGGGCTGTTTTTCTGAAAAGGGACCAGGACGACTGATCCGTGTAAAGGAAAGAATGAATGGGGCCATGTATCGTGAGATTTTGAGTGAAAACCTCCTTCCATCAGCAAGGGCATTGAAGATGAAACGTGGCTGGGTCTTTCAGCATGACAATGATCCCAAACACACCGCCCGGGCAACGAAGGAGTGGCTTCGTAAGAAGCATTTCAAGGTCCTGGAGTGGCCTAGCCAGTCTCCAGATCTCAACCCCATAGAAAATCTTTGGAGGGAGTTGAAAGTCTGTGTTGCCCAGCAGCAGCCCCAAAACATCACTGCTCTAGAGGAGATCTGCATGGAGGAATGGGCCCAAATTCCAGCAACAGTGTGTGAAAACCTTGTGAAGACTTACAGAAAACGTTTGACCTCTGTCATTGCCAACAAAGGGTATATAAGAAAGTATTGAGATAAACTTTTGTTATTGACCAAATACTTATTTTCCACCATAATTTGCAAATAAATAAATTAAAAATCCTACAATGTGATTTTCTGGATTTCTTTTCTCATTTTGTCTGTCATAGTTGAAGTGTACCTATGATGAAAATTGCAGGCCTCTCTCATCTTTTTAAGTGGGAGAACTTGCACAATTGGTGACTGACTAAATACTTTTTTGCCCCACTGTATATCTGACTAGATCAGGATATTTAAGCCTCCTGACGGGGATGAACATACCTGAATTTGTCCAATAGAAACTCTCATTTACAACTGTTGGACTAATGACTACACTCTAGATCAGCTAGAGGCAGGAAAGATTGTGCAATTGAATGTGTCAATGTCTGTCACCTTGATTATTCAAATTTTTCTCAACCTCTGCACCTACGTTGTAAACTTTCATTCATAGACTAGGTTGTAGCAACCACCTGATGGGTATATGGACATTTGAGCATCATGTAGTAGCATAAACCTATCGATGTTACATTGAGCTGGGTGAATGGAATATGAATGACAGTCATCCAATAGGCTGTAATAGAAATAAGGCCATCCTCATTAAAACATTGTTTTGTCCTTCCTCATCTTAAATGGCACCGACCACCACTAATAGCCACCCCTCCCCCCTTTTTTCAGTCTGTAACACCTGAAGATGTTGTAATCAGCAATGTCAATGTACTTTTTCGGTATCAAGCCGTTTAGCTAAGTAACTGTGAGAACCAAAATATCCAGGCTTGTATCATGCACCCAGATATCAAGAAGGTCCATATTTGATATCAAACTTTGCACATTGATCTGTAACTGTGACACGGTGAGGTGGACATCACACTCGTTGACCTGTTCGGAGGTGCCGAAGAGGCCTTTGGTGCCAGTTTGCCTGGTGTTGGTGTTGGGTAGAGGAGCGGAGCAAGGAGGATCACGCTTTGATCCAGGTGCGGGCAGTAGGTTGTGAGCATACTCTGCCCAGACGAGGAACTTGCTCCAGTTGCTGGTCTGGGTGGGGAATAAGCAGCAGAGGAACTTCTCCAGTTCCTGGTTGGCCCGCTCCGCTTGCCCATTAGACTGTGGGTGGAACCCCGAGGAGAGACTCACTGACACCCCCAACAGGGAACAGAAGGCTTTCCAATACCGTGCGACGAACTGAGGCCCACGATCCGAGACAATGTCCTGGGGAAGTCTGTGTAGTCGAAAGACATGGGTAGTCATGAGATCAGCGGTCTCCTTCGCTGAGGGCAACTTGGATAAGACAATGAAATGGGCTGCCTTGGAGAACCGATCAATGACCACCAGGATAGTGGTAAGCCCTTGGGATGGAGGTAACCCTGTGATAAAGTCTAGCGACAGGTGGGACCAGGGCCAGCTGGGGATGGGCAGAGGTTGGAGCAACCCAGCCAGTCACTGTCATGAGGACTTGATTTGGGCACAGGTGGAACAAGATGCAACAAATGTTCACACATCCTCAATCATGTTGGGACACCATCATTTCTGCCTCAGGACCTCCAGTGTCCGATTAAACCCTGGATGCCCAGTTAATTTAGAGGAGTGTCCCCATTGTAGTACTCGAGAATGGGCTGATCGCAGAACATAAAGTCTGTTAGTGGGGATCCCGCCGGGATCAGGTTCTCAGGTCTGGACTTGTCGTACCGTGGTCTCTATACTCCAGAACACAGGAGCCACAATACGGGAGCTGAGGATAATGAGCTCAGAGTGCCTCTCCTTGTTAGAGACATCATGTTTGGGGGACAGTGCATCTGCTTTCTGATTCTTGGATCCTGGGCGGTAGACTAGAGTGAAAACAGAGCCCGCCTAGCCTGGCGAGCGTTCAACCTCTTGGCTTCTTGAATGGAGACCAAGTTCTTATGGTCCGTCCAGATCACCAAAGGATGAGGTGCACCCTACAGCCAGTGTCTCCAAGGGCCCACTTGACTGCCAAGAGCTCCCGGTTGCCTACATCGTAGTTGCATAGTGCTGGCGAGAACCGCTTGGAAAGAAAGGCACATGGGTGTAGTCTCTTGTCCCCTCGTTCTGCTGTGACAGGACCCCTCCGGTGTCCGAGGTGTCCAGCTCTACCACGAAGGGACGAGTAGGATCAGGATGAACGAGGATGGGTCTGGAGGTGAAACGTCCCTCGATATCCATGAATGCCCTGCCAGCCTCGGGGTCCAGCCACACTTCTCAATCTTGATGTATAGTTGACTCTGCAGGAGGCATCTCAGGACTTGGTGGACGTGCAGGATGTGTTCAGGAAGGGACTTGGAGAATATCAGACAAACCTATTCAACATATCCTTAAGAGTATCATTGACCAATGCTTAGAAGGCTGCTGGTGAGTTCGATAATCCGAATGGTATGACTAAGTACTCATAGTGGCCACTAGGGGTGTTAAAGGCAGTTTTTCATTAATCTCCCTCCCTGATTCTCACCAGATTGTAAGCGTTGCGGAGGTCCAGTTTGGTAAAGAATTGGGCCCCCTGGGCCAGCTCCAAGGTGGCGGATATCAGGGGTAGGAAGTAACGATTCTTAATCGTGATCCTGTTCAACAAAGAAGAAACGTGCACCAGCTGGGGATGTTGAGGAGTGAATGAAACCTGCCTCCAGCTACTCCCGGATGTAATTGTCCATACCTGCATGTTCAGGGATCAAGAGGGAGTAAAAACAGCCCCGGGGACAGCTGGGGCTGGGTAGGAGTTCTATGGCGCAGTTGTATGGATGATAAGGAGGGAGGGTGGCTGCTTGACTTTTACTGAAAGCCTCCCATAGTTCGAAGTATTCGGGAGGGAGAGAAGAGAAGTCTTCTTGGTCTTTAATGGATGCATGGGGGATGTGGCGAGGCTCTAGGTGTCCCAGTGGAGGGTTGCGGGTAGTGACAGATGATGACTGGGTAGCCTGGGGAGGGGGGTAACTGCACAGCTTGTCAGGGTCTCCCCTTGTCTAGGCGAAGATTCATCGCAGCTCGACAGTGAAGGCTAATATGAAGTTGCAGGATGGTGGCTGCTATTCCCACACCGCCATTTCCCACGGCAGGAGTTGTTCTTGCTGCCACTCCAGCAGTGCTCCTTGGTGGGTTACAACATTCTTGATCTGGATGATCTCTGGTGGGTCCATGTTGTTGGCAGAAGCTTGCTGTGACGTGGTGAGGTTGGACCCAGGTGCAGAGAAGAGACCAGACGAGGAATCAGTGGTTAAGGATAAACATAATACTTTACTGAGAAACGGTATACCTTCTTTGTTTTCTTTCCAAAACACTTGAGCGTACTGTCTCTGACCAACTCTCTGGCTATTTATCTAAGAACAATCTTCGTAACCCCTAACCAGTCAGGCTTCAAGACGGGTCACTCAACCAGGACTATTTTTTGACTGTCTATTTTGCCATTTATGAATGTGTTATTCAATGCCTTTCTATGGGCCAAAGTAGTAAAAGACCAATTCAATATTTTATCAAATTGTTTTATATATATATTTTTTTTACACCCAAAATCAAATAGCTAAATGATCCATGGTATGACCATCTTAAAACAATTCCATATGAGCCACAACAGACTTGTGATTAGTGATAAAACATATAATTGTCCCTCAGGTATAAGGTCAATCCCGTAATGTGAATTGAACACTATTTTTTACATGGTAAAACTATTCTGTAGAAACAGGTGAGCTGGTTTAACTCTTTTAGACATTTTCTGGTGTTTTGTTGTGGAAAACTGAGCGAGTTGAGCATAACACGTCAATGCTGTTACCCATGCATAGATAGGCTAGAAATGTTTTAGCAAGTTAACATTTTTTTTGTTAAGCTTGCCTTCAATTGCCCCTCCTTGTTGCACACATGGGGAATTATGGTTGATTTAAGATGAAACAGTCAACCCTGTTACGGTCAACCTTGTAACTTTAAATGTCACCTTTATAAGCGTCCCACTGGTCACAGTCGTCAGTTCAACGTCTATTTTTATTTACATTTGATTGAATTGTTAACTAGCATGTATTCAAAGTGAAATATACAAAATATGTCACCATGTTATTGGATTTAAGTTAAAAGTTTATTGAAAAAAATACAAAATTCCCTTACATTGATGACTTTTTGCAAATCCAATCAGTTTTCCACGTTGTTTCAACATCAACCCATTGAATTTTTTTGTTGAAATGACGTGGAAAAAACACTGATTCAACCGGTTTTTGCAATGGGATTTTGCTTAATCTATTCTGAAGTAACAATGTTTATTGTAACAACAGCGGCAGGCAAACAACAACAAAATAATCCAGAGTAGTGGGGTCAAGGTACAGGACGGTAGGCAGGCCCAGGGTCAGGTCAGGCAGAGGTCGGTAATCCAGAGTAGGGGCAAAGGCACAGGACGGCAGGCAGGCACAGAGTCAGGACAGGCAAGGGTCAAAAACAGGATCACGAGAAAAAGAGAGACTGTGGAAAAGCAGGCACTGAGAGTTGACTTGAACAACAAGACGAACTGGCACAGACAGACAGAAAACACAAGTATAAATACACAGGGGATAATGGGGAAGATGGGCGACACCTGGAGGGGGTGGAGACAATCACAAAGACAGGAAAAACAGATCAGGGCGTGACACCTGTTGAGATGAGAAAACATGTTTGTTATGCTCTTTATGACAGAATGATAAAATTATGTGAAAAAAAAGTTATTATAGAAAAAAATTACAATACTCAAAAGGTACTCTATTCGTGGAAAAAAGGTAAATTAGTCTAGCCAGCCTATCTGAAACTTGTAGTAATCATGGACAAATTGCCGACCGGCAAGCAGAGCAAGTCCCCAGGGGCCCTGACCTCCACGGGGCCCCGATTCATTTTGTTAGTCACTTTCACTCATATGAACATGGCATAAGTCATGTCAAAATGTGTAGAATTGCAGGAATGAAGGGAATGAATTGTAAGGGTTACTTAACTTTACAATGTATGATTGATTGGAATGATTTGTCTGGATGCTACAATGCTTATTGACTGATTTAAAGTAACAGTGCAAAGTTTATTTTATGGACGGAATGAAAATAGGACATCCTTTTGTGTCAATCTTCTCAAAATGATATACAGTTGCAGTCGGAAGTTTACATACACCTTAGCCAAATACCATTTAAACTCAGTTTTTCACAATTCCTGACATTTAACTCTGGTAAAAAAATTCCCTGTTTAAGGTCACCACTTTATTTTAAGATTGAGATATGTCAGAATAATAGTAGAAAATGATTTATTTCAGCTTTTATTTCTTTCATCACATTCTCAGTGGGTCAGAAGTTTACACACACTCAATTAGTATTTGGTAGCATTTCCTTTAAATTGTTTAACTTGGGTCAAACGTTTCGGGTAGCCTTCCACAAGCTTCCCACAATAAGTTGTGTGAATTTTGGCCCATTCCTCCTGACAGAGCTGGTGTAACTGAGTCAGGTTTGTAGGCCTCCTTGCTCGCACATGCTTTTTCAGTTCTGCCCCCCAGAAATTCTATAGGATGAGGTCAGGGCCTTGTGATGGCCACTCCAATACCTTGACTTTGTTGTCCTTAAGCCATTTTGCCACAACTTTGGAAGTACGCTTGGGGTCCTTGTCCATTTGAAAGACCCATTTGCGACCAAGATTTAACTTCCTGACTGATGTCTTGAGATGTTGCTTCAATATATCTACATAATTTCCCTCCCTCATGATGCCATCTATTTTGGCAAGTGCACCAGTCCCTCCTGCAGCAAAGCACCCCCACAACATGATGCTGCCATCCCCGTGCTTCACGGATGGGGATGGTGTTCTTCGGCTTGCAAGACTCCCCCCTTTTCCTACAAACATAATGATGGTAATTATGGCCAAACAGTTCTATTTTTGTTTCAGCAGACCAGAGGACATTTCTCCAAAAAGTACGATCTTTGTCCCTATGTGCAGTTGCAAACCGTAGTCTGCCGTTTTTATGGCGGTTTTGGAGCAGTGGCTTCTTCCTTGCTGTGCGGCCTTTCAGGTTATGTCTATATGGGACTCGTTTTACTGTGGATATAGATACTTTTGTACCTGTTTGTTCCAGCACCTTCACAAGGTCTTTCTGGGATTGATTGATTTGCACTTTTCGCACCAAAGTATGTTCATCTCTAGGAGACAGAACGTGTCTCCTTCTTGAGCAGTATGACGGCTGCGTCGTCCCATGGTGTTTATACTTGCGTACTATTGTTTGTACAGATGAACGTGGTACCTTCTGGCGTTTGGAAATTGCTCCCAAGGATGAAACAGACTTGTGGAGGTCTACAATGTTTTTTCTGAGGTCTTGGCTGATTTCTTTTGATTTTCCCATGATGTCAAGCAAAGAGGCACTGAGTTTGAAAGTAGGCCTTGAAATACATCCACAGGTACACCTCCAATTGACTCAAATGATGTCAATTAGCCTATCAGAAGCTTCTATAGCCATGACATCATTTTCTGGAATTTTCCAAGCTGTTTAAAGGCACAGTCAATTTAGTGTATGTAAACTTCTGACGCACTGGAATTGGGATACAGTGAATTATAAGTGAAATAATCTGTCTGTAAACAATTGTTGGAAAAATGACTTGTGTCATGCACAAAGTAGATGTCCTAACCGACTTGTTAATAAACTATGGTTTTGGCAAGAAATTTGTGGAGTGGTTGAAAAACAAGTTTTAATGACTCCAATTTAAGTGTTTGTAAACTTCTGACTTCAACTGTAAGAACATTTAGCACCTCTAAAATAAAAACGCTTATCAATTGACCTCATTGGACAGAAAGGAGCACACCTCCCCACATATACACCATGCAGCCAATATTCAATATATTTTCATATATATATATATATGAATGCTGGTTGTATGGCGTATTATGTAACATGAAACACAAAGGGGCACAGCTCCCCACACTCATGAGAAACAGCATACAATGCTTGCATGAAACTGAAAATGTTTCATGAGATAAGAAATGTATTCAACAATCAAGTAAACATTTTATATAAACAATTAGCATCTAAACTTCCATAGTGTGTCTTTAAATCAGAACTTTGAATAAGAAAATACTTAATTACATCCCTTTGTGTCAATATCGTCAAAATTATATAAGTAAATTTAGCACCTCTTAAAAAAACACGCTTATCAATTGTGAACAATTGACTTCTTGATTACAGGTATAAACTATTTTACACACAGCCCTATCATTCACTATCACCCAATATGTAAATATACTCTATAATATAACCTAAATTACCTTTGGGTCTAATCCAGTGCAATATTCAGCCTACATTTTATTAATAGGAGAAGTTTATTACTTTGCAACCCTGTCAACACAATGTTTCTTATGCAAAGTGAGCAATTAAATTTTGTAAGAGCCTGCGGGATCCCAAATAATATTTGCTCAGGGAGATAGCGTGGCGATAGCATCAGCCTGCGCACAGCTGAATTGCTCAATGCTAAAAACATACAATGTACGCACCAAAGTCGAGAGTTTATCTAAAAGGTTTGAATGGTTTGTATTGTAACTGATATGGCTTGTCGCTTGAATCATTCTTTAGCCGAGGTTTTGCAAGACACATTGGAGTTTATGACTCTTTGGTACCCTTTAACTACCGCATAAGATATGGCTGAACTACGGAACATGAGGACAGGTTGCCATAAAAGGAAACCAGGGTTGTATTAATTAGGCACCAAACTGAAATGGATGGAAAATGGATTGAAAAAGTGAGGGAACCTGGTTTTCCATTATAAAACATTTTCCTTTGCATGTCCTAATGTATATGATCCAAGTCTCATATTCTCTTCTCTTTTCTAGTCCCAATGTATTTCACGTTTTGAAAGCATTTGTTAAAAGACAAGAGAGACCTGCAAACTGATCTTGCCAATATAATTTTGTTTATTAAGCTTTGAATGAGCACATTTTGGGACTGTTAAATGCACGTTTTAAAGGCAATGTACCACGGAGACGATCATTCACGGTAAACGCTGCTCAATTGGAATTCGTTTTAAATGGCACATTGTCTAAATCAGCGATCGGATTGAAATCCCGGACATGTTTTGAGGCTACAGTGTTTGTTTACAATTGCATTGTTTATAAACAACGGAGTAAAACAATCTTATATTTGGGGTTCTGATGGGGTATGAAAGTTTAACTCAGGAGGCATTTATAAGTTATATCTGTCAAGAATCAATCGGTATACACAGAGAGGTGCAAAAGTATTTGGACAGACACATTTTTGTTGTTGTTTTGGCTCTTATAGAACTTTATATTTGAAATGATACAATGACTATGAGGTTAAAGTGCAGCTTTAATTGGAGGGTATTTTCATCTTTATCGGGTCAACCGTTTAGTAATTACAGCACTTTTTGTACATAGTCCCCCCTTTTAGGGAACCAAAAGTTTACACTTATATGTGTATTAAAGTAGCCAAAAGTGTTGTATTTGTTGTACATGTTCTTAACATGCAATGACTACATCAAGCTTGTGACTCTACAAACTTGTTGGATGCATTTGCAGTTTGTTTTGGTTGTGTTTCAGATTATGTTGTGCCCAATTTAAATTAATCGTAGATAATGTAGTGTCATTTTGCAGTCACTTTTATTGCAAATAAGAATATAATATGTTTCTGAACATTTCTACTTTAGTATGGATGCTAAAATAATTACGGATTATCCTGAATGAATCTTGAAAAATTATGAGGGAAAAAGTTACAGAGGCACAAAGATCATAGCGCCAACACATGCTAACCTTTCATCATTACCAAAAACAGGGATGGTATGTTTGGGGGAGGAATGCTATTTATACTTCTGTAACTGTACAATTCATGTAGAAATCACAGATTTGACCTTTAAAATAGTTTAACATAATTTTATTTAAACCTTATTTTCACAGACTGAAATGTGAAGTATTATTTGGATTCAGAGTTCTATGGTAATCAAGGACTTGCTTCAAAAAACAAGTTAATACCATGGCATTTGTTGGTACCACAACATAATTATTTTTGCCAATGTCATACAACATTACAAGAATACACCATTACCAGACAAAAAAGGAGAGCTGTTTTTAACAGACTATATTGTCAGAGGAAATGAATGCTAGATGACCTATTTGATACTGTGATGTTTAATCATAAACTCAATTCCCTTGATTCCTCTATCAAGAACTGTTACATAAGTCTTGAGTGAGAAAACTGACTTGTAGGAAACACAGTGTTCACTCTGTTCCACCCTTTGGATCATTAACTATACAGAATAATGTGGGATTCCTTTAAAGCCACAATCCTGAGTTTGTGTTTCACCTTAACAGCAGCCCCACAATTTTGTTTGTATTAAGCTGAGGGATGGGTCTGGGAAACTCCTATCCACAGAGCTATGCATGCAATGATTGACAGTCAATGAGATCAAAATGGGTTTTAAACATATTTTGAAGCTATTCATTTGACAACAAAAATATACAAATTTGAGTTATACAACTTTAGATTTAGGGTTACAATAGGGTGATAATCTTCTCAGACAAATGCCTTATAAAGTGAAATAATGAGTTGTATTATTTAAGAATCATTGGTATATTGTCAATTGAAATGACCATTAACAACTGGAAATCTTGTGTATTGTGAATTTGAATATGCTGTAGGGCAGGGGTATTCAACTCTTACCCTACGCGGTCCTGAGCCTGCTGGTTTTCTGTTCTACCTGATACTTAATTGCACACACCTGGTGTCGCAGGTCTAAATCAGTCCCTGATTAGAGGGGAACAATGAAAAAAGCAGTGGAACTAGCTGCAATGTCCAGAGTTGAGTTTGAGGGCTGTAGGGGGTCAGGTTGGGGGAATTCAAAACTTAACCTGTACTGCAGGTAAAATAAATCATATGCTTCTGAGTAACTGCAAGAGTTTGTCACATTAAAAGGTATAGTTCAGTGCAATTACATATTTAGATATTTGTTTGGTTGGCTTGGGAGTAGGGGCTAGAGGTCAATTTGGAATCTAACATTAGTATGTAACTAGTACTCCGGCTCGTATACTGTGTGTGGTCTAGTAATAAGAATAAATTATAAAAGCCTACCTCCTGCTGGATACTGAGTGTCACTGCCTACAACTGGTGTACACTAGCATGGGGGAAAGCTGCAGCAAAGCGTTGCTCCAACAATTGTGTACAACTGCCATCTTGTGGTAGTAACCAATATCACTGTCAAATAAGCAACTGATTAAACTGGTAAAGTATCAGTGAATGACCATATACAATGTTAGGACTTTACTAATATTGTACATCCTCAGAGCAGTGAAAACTGTGAAATTGTCACTTATACACTTACAATATGCATCAAAAGAAATTGTGTAGTTTCAAGTTTTATTTGTCATATGTACAGGATACACGTGGTATACATCGTCCAACTAAATGCTTACTTGCAGGTTCTTGTCTTAGTCTCAACAATGCAACAATAAGAAATAATAAACTAAATATGGTGCGTTTTAATGTCTTCTATTCTTCAGGGTCAATGACGTGAAAGTGAGAGTAAAAAGACAAAAAGCAGACAGTTTTTATAAAATGTTTTTACTTGTTTAATTGGGGGCTAATTGAAATGTATCAGATTCATAGCATGTTCTGTTATAGACATTGTCTCCTGTTCTTATCAAATAGAGATACAAACCCAGTAACACTTTAAGGATCCAATATAAATTTAAATAAACAATGTTGATACACGTAAGCAATTATTGTCGACAACAGTAGGCATCTATATATTTACTGCAATACATCTCGGCATAGAACATGTTATAGAATAGAACTGATTTTATATAGACAGTACAACATTACCTCTTCATCAGTACACAAAGCGTCATAACAAAATAAGCACCAGGATAGTCGGTTTTTCTGTACAGTTAATAAATTGCTTAAGAGTTTGATAAATATGCTTATACTGCAACCATATATTTTTTTTCATCGCTCATTTATTTATTTCAAAAAAGAAGACTCAAAACAATGCTAATTTGAAGGGCAAAACAAGCAAAGCAACAGAACAGTCAAAAAAACAGTCAAACAAAGGAAAATAACAAAGTTCAAGTCATTTTGACTCTTGACAGTCTAAAAAAAAAGAGTCTGGTTAGGAGGATTCCTTCTTTGGAAATGCTTTTTTTCCCCCACACTGAAACCCTCAACAGTAACATATTGAAGGAAATATCGGAATCTAAAGCAGATGATGATTACAATGCAGCAAAGTACGAACCCCTGTTTTATAATGCAGTAGTGGGACATGTACTGCATAATAGGACAGGTTCTGTTTGCTATGTTCTATATTCATAGAGCTGGGCCCTTAGAAACCTCTCCATCCCATGCTTCACCCATTTGGTTTACTTTAGTGCTTCAAGGTTAATATTTACTCTTATCGGTATGCATGCAGCGAAGTTGGAAATGATCATCGTATGATAGAACATGGGAGTCAATTCTCTATTGTATTTTTTGGTATTGTAAATAACAAGGGCAATTTGTTTCATGTGAAAAAGGCAACAGAATCCAGAGGAAGAAAATTGCGCTATAACACAAAAAAAAGTCTCAACCACAAAATCCTCAAAGGCACACATCTAGAAACTGAGCATGTGGTGGTGAAGGGAATCTATAGTGATTTGGGTATATAGACCAATAGGTAATATGGCAGAATTTAACCCATCCAGGTCCACTTTATGGTGTCCATATTAGGATGGCTATAATCTCAGCTGTCCTAATATGGACTCCGTAAGGTTCACACTGGTCAAGGAGGCTGTAGTTGGGAGGGTGGACGAAGGTAAAGAAGGTTCTGGCCCAGGGTGATGCCTTTGAGCCTGTCCCCATCTGGTTGTTCCTTGTACTTGTCTTCAAAATGGTGCCGCCAAAAGCAAGAGGCATATATTCCACACTAAGTACTATAGCGCATGTTGAAGACGACTAAAGGGTTCTGTAATAGCGAATAGGAGCAAAGGCATCGATCTGGCACTTGGTCACCTAAAAGTACTTCCCATCAACTCTACCAGTTTAAATAAAGTGCAGAAACCTGTGGTACTGGCTGCATTGAAACAAAGTGATGCCCAACCTGGTTTGGGCTATTGTCTCCAAAGCCTGACTCACTATGGTAGACAATATAGTTAGTGAAGACACCTGGTGGTCAAACCATGGAATAAATGTTCTGTTATTCATTCAGCAAAACCCTTATATGCGTGTACAATGAATTGGAGCAAAAATATATTTTAAAGAAAAAAACTGGGAAAAAAACAAAACATTACATTTCTCTAAGTTAAACAATTACTACATTATCAAAAGGCAAATAGTAGGTATATTGCAACACTCTCCACGACAACTCTGTCAACATTATCATCCATACGTCTGTCATTTTGTGAGTCAGTCTAGGGCAAGTCTAGGCAGACTGACAGCACAGACGGAGCCTAATCTGTCATCACAGGCAGGCGCACATAAACACTGAACATTTCCAAGGGGACCGACACCCAGCCAATGGCAGCACGAGGAAGGTCTATGTGGGACTCCATCATTGGACACGGACATCTCTCTGGAACTGTAGCTCATTTCAGATGGGGACAGGGGGTGATGTAAGGTACCAACCCTAAGGGAACACCATTTGGAATATTCAGTATTATTTGTTTTGTCTGAGTGGTTCTGTTTGCTTTCATCTGAGCACCCAGTCTAGACGGTAAGAGGTCATTAGATGGGTAAGGTAGTGTATGAAAACAACACAACCAAATATGTTAGGGGTTATTGGAGCTTGCAATGCCTTCAATTTATGTACGAAGTGCATTGTATTAACAGAAATGTTGACAAGTTTAGAGTTCGGAGGAAAATGTAGCTCTTTACTTCATGCAAATTGACAGGATACCCACATTATGTAGTTGTCATTAGCATGTCTGTCGTCAATATACATGACATTTAATTTCAAGTACTGATATTGTTTTATTGTAACGAACAGTCATAGAATGTTACGACAGGCATAACGCCATGAAAGTGTTGTCAAGGTTAAACAGCGGTACGGTTTAGTACGGTATGCCAATAGTGGTTCCTTTTTTTTTGATTCGTAATGTGTCACTTCCCCACCCTGCCTGTATTGTAATCAGTCAGCACTGGTTTCCCTGAAGCAAAGACTGAAATCAAAACAGGAAACCTGCCCAAGCTCTCCTCCGAGGTCATCAAACTGCATCATGAGATGTCACTAGGGGTCAGAGGTCAAATGGCCACACCCCTTAAATCAATCCTTTGGCTGCTTGCTTATGAAGGGTCAGACATTTTTATTTTAATTCAGGTAGTCCTAAAATGAAATGTAAACATAAGAAATAAATCAAGTGGGGCCAACGGGAAGAAAGCGCAAGGTGTCTTACACATATAGACATACACTACATGACCAAAAGTATGTGGACAACTGCTTTTCAAACATCTCATTCCAAAATCATGGCCATTAATATGGAGCTG